>NC_058093.1:146470000-146790000 GCF_020171115.1 Neogale vison | reverse complement strand
ATTCTAACCCGAGCCAAAGAAGGCAGGTGCTCAACCAACTGAGCCACACAGACACTCCCATTCATTCTTTTTTCAATCTTCTTTGTTTTTTCCTCTTGGGTGATTTCTATCATTTTATTTTCAAGTTCGCTCATTCTTTTGTCATCTCCATTCTGCTGCTAAGCTCATCCTTTGTATTTTTTTTTTAATTTCAGTTATTGTATTTTTTACTTCTGAAACTTCCATTTGGTTCTTCTTTATATTTTCTGCTTCCTTGTGGACACTTTCCTTTTTTTTCTTTGTGTCAAGTGTCTTGGTAGTTGCTCAATGAAGCAAGGGTTGCTTTAGAATCCTTGTCTGATAATTACAGCAGCTCTAACATTTCGGCATTGGCACATGAATCAGTTTCCTAGGGCTACGGCAATAAATTACCATGCACTTGGTGGCTCAAGACAACAGAAATTAATCCCCTGCACCGTTCTGGAGGTCAGAAATCTGAAATTAACTGGTTGGCAAGGTCATGCTCCCTTTGAAGTCTCTAGGGGAGAGTTTCTCCTTGCCTCTTCCACGTTCGGGTGACTCCAGGCACTCCTTGGCTTGTGGCTACAACCCTCCATCCAATCTCTGCCTCTGCCTTCACAGGACTGTTTCTCTGTTCATGCATTCCCTCCTGTTTTTGTAAGGATGCTTGTCGTTGGGGCTGGGATGCACCAGGTAACCCAGAGTGATCAGTTTAGTTTTTCTTGAGGTATTTTTTTTCTTAAGATTTTATTTATTTATTTGAGACAGGGAGAGATAGCAAGAGTGCACAAGCAGGGAGGAGAGGGAGAGGCAGCTTCCCTGAGAGCAAGGAGACTGATCCCAGGACCCTGAGATCATGACCTGAGCCGGAGGCAGGCACTTAACCGACCAGGTTGGTGCCCCTTCTTGAGGTATTTTTAAAATCCCCCTTCGAGTTTTTTCTTGGACCCGATGTTCTTTGAATAGTGAGCCATTTAATTTCCATATATGTGTGCATTTTTCCATTTTCCTTATGTTATTGTTTCTTTTTTCCATCCACTGTGGTTAGACAAGCTACTTGGCTTGGTTTTAGTCTTCAAATTTGTTACGACTCGTTTCGTGACCCAGGAACTCCTGTTCTTCCATCTTGCTGAAAACAGTACCCCTCGCCTTTCTTTTCTCATTCAAGTGGAGATCTTCCCAGGTCTTGTTATGACAAATGATTTTCAACTGAAACCTGGTTATTTTGGATTTTGTGCTATGAGACTCTGAATCTTATTTAAACCTATTGCGGTAGCAGGTGTTTTGTTTTTGCTTTTGTTTTTGTTTTTATTTTTGTCCTGGTTTGTTTTGGACGCTGCTCAGGCAGGGAAAAGAAACACTGACTCCTTACTGCCCGGGATGGTTAGAAGCCCCTGTTCCCCACTGGCCTGTGCTGACCCCTGGAGGGAGAGGTTCCTTGTTACTGCTGGTGGGGGTGGGAGTTCAGGGCTCCTGGTAGGCCTCCCGGTTATGTCCTAGCTGGGAGGGGTAGAGGCTCCTTGCTACTGCTTCCTGCATGTTCCCCAATGATGTTGCACAGGGACAACCCATGACGTCATTACAGCTAGGCTGACTCCCCATTAAGCTTGCTCTACACCTCCCAGCAGGGAAGTACAGAGAAGACCTAGCATCCATCGTGTAGCGGGTGGGGTGGGGAGGTCAAGGCTCTCCATGCAGTCTTTACTGACAGAGGTAAGGCCTGCAGCTTTTTCTGTGGTGTTTGACAAGAACAGAACAGGTGTTGTCTACAAGCTTTCGCCTTGCTAGGTTGCCCCTTTACTGTCCTTTGCTTAGAGAGAGCAGGCTTTTGTTGTGGCTTTTTGTCTGCACTCATCGGTGATTCTGGGTTGTTTCCTTCTCCACCATTACCCTCTCTGGGATATAAGAGGCAAAAAGGAAACTCAGGGAGCCCACTTCAGATCCCAAGGTATCTAGCCAGTCTGCCTCCTGCTCTCTCCATCTTTCAAAGGCTTCTTATGCTTTTTTAAATATATAATGTTGAGAGTTTTCAGCTGTGTTCAGTGGGAGAAGTAATAAAATTACATTTCTTCCGTCTTTTCAGGGGAGGAGGTCTCTTCAGTGATGTAAATATGACATAAAGGTATTTACTTTTTTGGAGTCAGTTTGTGTGTGTGTGTGTGTGTGTGTGTATATGATGCATCCCTCCTAAATCTTATGTAAGCATAATTTATTTTTAGTGATTATTTAATAGTTTCATCTTTACACAAATGACCTTAACCAATTTCACCTGAGAATCAGTTAGTCAGAATGTCTAGGAATCTTTCTTACACCAAACTCTCCAGGTGGTAAAATATATGCCAGAATTTGAGATCCACAGCTTTATCCATTAAAAAAAAATTTGTGATGTGAGTTGTAAGGCAAGAATCTCACCTAGGTTTTTTCCCAAGTCATTAGCCAATTGTCTTAAAACTATTTATTAAATTGTTCTCTTTCCTTCACTGAATTACAATGCCACTTGATAAAATATTAAATTCATATACAAATGTAAATGTAAATATTTGGATCTGTTTCCAGATCTTCCATTCTGCCTTATTGATCTGTCTGACCATTCTGGCGCCGGTAATTTACTTTTAAAAATTGCTGTAACTCCAGGCTGTGTAGACTTCTGAATGTTGCCCTGCACCAGTCTCTAAGAGCCTCCAAAGAAACCATTTGCCAGGAGAGAATTAGATGACTCATATGTGAGGAAGCTTTGTAAATTGCAAAGATCTCTGGCCTCTCAACCCACCCCTGACACCAGCACTTCCTAAAACACTGATCTCATCCTATTCCTTCCTGACTCCAAGTCCTTACTCATAAGATGGATCTCATTATCCTGGCATGGAGGGTCCTTCCTGTGCAACTTGGTCTCTGTCCACCTCTTCCAAATGACGTCCCACTTGCCTTGAATAAAATCCTCTTCTCTAATCACATTTATCTACTCTCTGTTTTCCAGACTTGCCTGACACATTTCTTGAATCTTACTTGTTGTCCTCCCCACCTTGAAGTGTGTCTTTCAAGGCCAGACTCCTTCCAGAAAGCTTTTTATTTGAATTTTCCAGCTTACATGACCTCGCTTTGCACTCATGGCTCTCACTTCACACTTAACATATATTGGCCTGTGACAGCTCTCACATTGTGAAATTACTTTGTTATTGAGTGTACAGATCATCTCACCCGATGTCACTGTTACATGCTTATATACCGAGGCTCTGCCTTCTTGTGTATGTCCCTGTGTTCCTTGAGCAAAGTGTGACCATAGACATCCACTCAATACGTATTTACTGGCCAAAGAAAGCCAGTAAATAAGGGTAATACTAGATCTCAATGGAAGTCCATCATTAATTTACATAATTTAAACCGAGACAGGGGATTGATCTCCTGGCTTCATCTATTTTCAGGTATGTATTCAATTCAGAGCAAAGTGACAACAGGTGAGGCCTGTGCTCTGAGACATCTTTGCTTTATGTTAATGAGCTCGACAAGGATCTCCTGGGACACCAGGATCTCTGTGGAGAAGCGTGGAAACCCATGAATATCTTCTTTAGATCCTTGTGAAAATCTTCCTGCAGCTCAGAATAACGTCTGTTGGACAGAGCAGGGGATGTTTAAGAGATGCTGTCATTATCTGTCCTCTCCACCGCTCTGTACTCTTTGCTCATCTAAAGTCCTTGATGCCTCAGGAGCCATTAAAAAAAATTTTTTTTAAATCACTTGATCCATTTTTTCTGGCCACGGCTGATGGGACTGATCAAAGGGTGTACAGTGATGAGTAGGGCCAATCTGGTTCCTGCTCTGGTGAACAGAACTAAGAAACACAGGATAATTGCCAGTTGGATGTGGATGCTGCCGCTGAAAGATCCTTCCAGCAAAGCCAGAGCCAAGGAGGCTGTGCTGGCAGAGAGCAACAGAAATGCACAGGCTGGGAGAAAAAGAGAATGAGCCAGTGAAAGGAGGAGAATGGTGCTTCTGATGGGGGGCTGGAGGGAGCTGTCTCTGGAGTTAGAGCGTTTCTGCAAATACTCTCTTATCTGAGCTCTCTTGAGCTGGTCCCCTTCTCCCAGTACTGGGTCTCCTCTGTTCCTGTGCTGGAGTCCTCATGAGATCATTTGAGCCTAATGTCAAGCTCGCTTGCTTTTCTTACCTTCCTCTGCCAAGCTTGAGGGAGAGGGGTGTGTCTGCTCCCGTCAACCAAATTAGCCTGTAGACCAGGCGACACTGAGGTAAGTGGATCTCAGCTGTTTTTTTTCCGTCTAGAGAACACATATTTGAATGGTAGCAGGAGCCATACTAATGGGATGAACTTTAAAAAATATTGCTCTCAACAAGATTTTAAGCCTTTAAAACTTTCTATCGTGAAATATTTCAAGCACACAGACAAGTCGAAAGAATAGAATAGCATCAATCTACCAAGCAGATTTGATAATTATTAACATTTCTTCATATATGCTTCACCTACTTCTTTTTTTGGTCACTGAACCTTTTTAAAATAAATTATGGATATTATAACACGTTATCCCTAAATCGTTCAGCACGCATCTCTAAAAGAGGACATTTTCCTACACACCCACAATGCCATTCTTGTATAACCAAATGGACAATATTTTCTTTAATATCACCAGTAACCTGCCTGTACTGAAATATTCCCAATTGTTATCACAATGTCATTTATAGATGTTTTGAGCCCAGATACAAACAAAGATGACATTGCATTGGATTATTATGTCCTTTCGTTCTTTCAATCTAGAACAGTCCCTCCCCCTTTGCTTTAAATGAAGAAATTGGGTTAGATATTTTGTAGAATGTCCCACACTGTAGATTATTTTGATGGTTCCCTCATAGCATTGTTTATCTAGTTTGTCTCTTCCCTATAATTCCTGTCCAAAACAAGTTAACTCAAAACACCAGGTTAGATTCAAGTTAAACCTTTTGGACGGGGCGCCTGGGTGGCTCAGTTGGTTAAGCGGCTGCCTTCAACTCAGTTCATGATTCCAGGGTCCTGGGATGAAGCCCCACATTGGGCTCCCTGCTTAACGGAGAGTCTGCTTCTCTCTCTCCCGCTGCCTGCTGCTCTGCTTGCTTGTGCTCTTTGTCAAATAAGTAAATAAAATCTTAAAAAAAACACAAAACACCTTTTGGTGGCAGTACCTTATAGGTGATGATGCAGTGCATTTCGTATTCTATCCCATCAGGAGGTGCAGAGATGTCTGGCCATCACTCCCACCATCTGTGATGCCACATCGATAACTTTGTTACTGACGACAGAAGCCAGATGTGTCCACTGTAAAGGAAGATATTCCCTTTTGTCATTAGCAAATAATCTATGGATGATACTGTCCAGTTTTCTATTAACCTTTCACTAACGATTTCAGTATCCAGTGTCAACCCTTTCCTGAGTGGATAAGCTCTGTCACCATCTGATCCTTTGTGACAACAGATCAGGTTACAAGGGGAGTTGAGAAAGCTCCTTTAGAAGAGGTCCTTACAAGTATTACTGTTAATGTACATATACCTACTATTACCTTTTGCAGCCTGGTAATGCCATGCCAAAGTACAGTATCTCGAAACAACAGCAGTTATTGTATTATCTTTTATGGTCTCTGTGGGTCAGGAATTTGGAAAGTGAACAGTTATGTGTTTCTAACACGAGTTATGTCAGGTGGTTGTTGCCAGACGTGGCTGGAGTTGGAAAAGCAGGAAATTAGAATAGATGGGGGCTGGCCAGACATCTCTCTGTCTCTCTGTGTAGTCTCTCTGCATGGGCTACTTTGGGTTTCTAATTAGCATGGCGGCCTCAGGGTGGGAGGACTTCTTTATGTGGTGGCTGTGAATTCCAACAGAGTTCCAGCAAATGAAGTAGGCACGACGGCACCGTCTTTTGTAACTGAGCCCTGGAGGTCACATGGCTTCACTAACATATTAGCAGGCCAGCCAATAACATTGGCTCAGGTTCAAGGGAAAGAACATAGATCCTACTTCTCCATGGCAAGAGTATAAAAACATTTGCAGACATATTTTAAAACCTTCACATTTCAATGAAATAAATGTATATATATTTATATTTACTACTTGTTCTCTTTTTTTCAGAAAGGATCTGAGTAACTGCTCAATGATAAAACAAATGGAACAATGACAAGTAAGACTAAAACAGAAAAACAATAAAAAGGTGAAAGACACAGATGTTCCAGGCACCTGGACTGATTCTAGTTCCTTCCATTAAGGAATATATTCCCTTCCTGTCTGGGAAGATGAAAAAAATGCAGGACTTTGGTGTTTATAGTGTTAGCTGTTCAGTAAAAGGAAGTTTACAAATTTATCTGGAGTCACTTTTTCCCCTTGACACTGAATTTTAGGAAGGTTTTATTGAATGGGTCCTTTTATTAGAGCCATTGAGAAACAGAATAGTAAATGCTTGGGTTTTGGTGCTCAAAAGAGAGAGAGGTGCTCTTTAAGTGACACTATGATATGATTTCTTGGTGGAAACAGAGAGATAAATACTAATGGTGGCTTTTAACTCATTTCCACAGGGAACTGAGACATGATGGGGTATGTTGCCTTCTGGAGATCTAAAAACCTCAGCCTCAGGGTACCCATAGCAATGATTTCTCAACTCTGGCTGCACATGAGAATCATGGGGGTGGTGACACATTTTGAAAACCTTGATGCCCAAGTTATTCCTCAGATCAGTTGGATAAAATCTCTGGGGGGAGAGACACAGCCAATCAGTATTTAAAAAAAATTCTCCATAGGATTCCAGTGCATAAAAGAGAAACCATGGCTTTAGAGCTGGGCTGGACAGACTGTTCCTGAAAATGGTACATAGTAAATATTTCTGATTTCTCAGGCCATACTGGTTTTGTTGCAACTATTGACCTTTGCCTTCGTAGCCGGAAAGCAGCCACAGACAATATGCCTGGGCATGGGCATGGGCATGGCTGTGTTCCATAAGACTTGATTCACAAAAAACAGGTTGTAGATGTGGCCAGTGGGCCCTAGTTGGCTGCCTCCGATGTAGAGCATGGTTAGTTCACAGCTCTCTTCAACAGCCTCGTTCTTGTTCGTAGGACCCCAGTTGTGCGGATGGGAAAGAAAGGAATTCTTCTATAGTGGCTGCCACAGGGGCAATTTAAGCGGCAGTTTGAACTTAATCTTTAGTATCTCTTTTTATTTATTTTTTATTTTTTAATTTTTAAAAAATTTTATTTATTTATTTGAGAGAGAGAATGAGAGAGAAAGCACGAGTGGGGAGAGAGAAAAGCAGACTCCATGCTGAGCAAGGAGCCCAAAGCAGACTTGATTTCAGGGCCCTGGGATCATGACCTGAGCCCAAGGCAGATGCCCAACTGACTGAGCCACCCAGGTGTTTCCTTTAGTATCTCTTTTTAAAAAGGAAAGGATACAAGTTTTATGTATTTGTTTTCCTGGGTACCCCTTCCCCCCTTCTAGGTCACACATAGCTCTCCTGTCCTAGGACACAGATCTTTGGAGCCAGGAGTGACCTTAGAGATGGTTCCCTCCCCACTCTCTCCATCAGGGTGAGGTTGACCACCATGCCAGGGCTGGCACTGGGAGAGCGGGACCAGTGCCTGGGCCCTGGCATCCGGTCTAGAGGCTCAAGTCACTTTCCCCTCTGCCACACATTTGTACTCAACTCCCTTTCCAACTTCTAACACTAACGTGCCCACTGAGCTCCTACCCCTCTGCCCGTTTATAACACTCAATGCCATGAATCTCGGACACAGGCATGACCTTGATTTGTTTCCAGGTCGTTGTAAATTATTTGAGGATGGGGTCATGTGTTGTTCTGTATTCTCCAACCCTGCCTACCATTAACTATGTCGCCTCTCATTTCTCCCTGTCAGTGCCACCCCCTCCACACCCAAAGTCCCAGAGTTTCCTTTTCCTCTCCAAGTCCCTTAACTTCCCTGCTTGCTAAGGCCAGACAGTCTTCCCTGCCTTCAACCTTCTCTCAGACCCCTTCCACTGGGACTCAGAGGACCCCATGCTTTCCTGGCCCTGTGCACAAGCCTCTCTCTGGTCTTTTGAGCATCTTTTAAAAGACAGTCCACACTGTGTTATTGCCAGTGCTGGCTCAATCCTCGGCTTGTTCCATCTGTGTAATCTTTTGTGTAATCTCATTGGCTCTCATGATTTGGGATTCCAAAAATACTCACACAGCTCCCTTATCTCTGCCTGGTGTTACTACAGTTGCCCACTAGCTAGAAGAGTCAATTTAAAATTCCTGCCGAATGTCAAAGAACATAGTGAAGAGTGACTTGTTCACATTTTGACTACACTTACTAAGCAATTATGTGCTGCCTTTATCAGCCTTCTTTGCCTTCATAAATTTTTCCTTTTAATTATTTCATGTGGATAAATTTCTAGTTGTATAAAGTTTAGGAATGATTAAATGGAAAGATATATAAATTTTAGGGATCTCGATTTCTTTTTGTCTTCATTACTCACTGGGTTCAATGTCTAGATAATTTGATTCTGATATGATTCTTATGAGGTAAGTAGAGTGCATATGCCATATAAAAAGGTTAATTAAAATAAGCATATATCATATCTCACATCTGAAAGCAGTTTTAGTATTAAAATAATTATTTTCTGTCGTGGTAGGATTTTGGTAAAATTGGTAGTGATGTAAATTGAAAGACCTCTTTTAAGAAAGCAATTTGGCAACATCGAAGGAGTGTTTTTACAATAAAAATACAAGGTGAATCATACTGTTTGATGTACTTAAAATGTTCAAAAAAAGAAAATAGAGTTATTTGGTTGCAAGGATAGGGAAGTGGGGTGTGGGGCTTTGTAGCCCAGGGCAAGTTCAAACATAATATTTAGATTTTCTTTGTGTTTGAGGTGGGGCCACCTGAACTCCAGGAGTAAGGTGAGAACCTTCTAATTTAACTCTGAGGTTTTTTGCTTAATTAGACAAGGTGTTTTTTTATTAGATGAATGGTTCTCTTTTCCAATGTTCTAATTATTACGTATTCCCACCAGAACTTTCCAGTGGAAAATAATGAGAAAGAAAGGGCAAAACTATGTGACTAGCAGGGATGAGGGCCCTTCCATTGTCTCTGTGCTCAGGGTAACTAGTCACCAGTCTGGCTAGTAAAGTTTTCCTCTCAGAGAAGCAGGAAATGAAAAGGCAGACCATGATGGAAGCATGAATAGTGTGGTGAGTCATCTCTGAGGCCTACCCATTGCCTCATGGTACTAAGGGTTTTATACTTTTACACAAAACCACCTGAGTTAAGACAACAGTATACTTGGAATCCCATTAGTTATTTTCCAGATTTGATGTTTCCCAGTATAAGCCAAGCCAAAAACATTCTGGAGATTTGAATGTTCCAACAGTTAGGCACCTGTATTTTACATGGAAACAAACAAGAATTCACAGGCATAGTTCAGCCATTTTGTGAGCTGATTGTACTGATTGAGTTTTGTGAGTAGACTGAATTTTGCACATGTTAGGAGAATCAGGCAAAACTCTGTTCATCTTGTGACAGACTTAGGAAAATAGAGACTAGCACCGTGAATTGTCCCTGAGTTCTCTAATAACACTATACTAGTATCTACAGTGAGGCTAAGCAGATAAGTTGGAGGGGTAAGTTAGTAATTGGGATATCATAGAAATTTTTTCTGGTTAGGAAACACATTTTTTGGGAGCACTGAACAGTCTGGGAGAAGACTCATGCGTCTATTTTTTTTGTTCCTGGAAGAGAAGATTAAATCACTAGTAGGCGAAACTGAAGTGGGGATTTCTCTGAGTTGCTAGCAAAGTTCTGTTTCAGTTATCCATTGCTATGAAACACAAAATCCCCAAACATAATAACTTAAAAGAATGATGTATAATTTGTCACATTCTGTGGGACAGGAATTGGGGCAGGGCTTAGCCAGCTGGTTCTTCTGCTCTGGGTGATCTCGACTGGGTCACTCATGCAGCTGCATTCAGGCAAGAGCTTGACTGGGGTGAAACATTCAAAATGGCCTCTCATCCTTCAGGACCTTTTCCAAATGGCTTCTAATGTCACTAGTCTAGTCTGGACTTCCTTATAATATTACACCTGGCTCAAAGAGCATAAAAGTAGGTGCCAGGCCTCTTTAGGCCTAGACCCAGAATGAGCACAGTAATGGTATTCATTCTGTTGACGAAAATAAATCGCAAGATCAAGCCAGGTTCAAGAGGGTGGGATGTACCTTCCACTAATTGATGGGTGGAGAGTCTGTTTATTTTTTGGGGAATCCCAAGCTTTGATAGCTTGGTAGTTTTCTTCAAAGAACCCAATTTAAATCTAGTATGCAAATGTTTTTAATCACAACACAATTAATATTTATGTTGTTATTTCAACAAAGGAAACAATGGCCATAAAAAATTTATATATGGAAAATTTCTAGAAGAAATCAAGATCTAGCATGATAGAAAAGTGTAATTAGAAGACTTCTGGGAAATGTAAAGCCTAGAGGTCTTTCCTTAACATATGAGGGAACCAGGACTCTTATGAATACTGTACTTGTTTAAATTTGTTGTTTTTAAATTTTAAACCATGAAGTCTATCTTTATTACCTTGACAGAGCAAGGACTGGAAATATCTCATAATTCCCAGCTCTGTGCTTATCTCTTCTCTTTATATTCTGATCATATGGCTAAATGTTTTGAGACTCAGCAGTTAAGCCTCAAGAAAATCTAACCAGTTGTGTATTTTTCCCCCCATAATCCAGAGTTTCTTGCCTTTGGTACTATTGATATTTTGGGCTGGGCAATTCTTTGTCCTGGGGTGCTGTCCTGGGCATTATACCATGTTTCATGGCAGCCAGGTCTCTACCCACTAGTTGCTTTGGGGACCCTCAGCCCTCACCTAGTTGTGATACATACACACTGCTAGATGTTTTGATTGATACCCATGGCCATAATCTAAGGTACTGACATCTACCAAGCTGCAACTTTCTGAACAGTCCACATAATGCTTAAGAATGAACTATTTTCCAGACCCAAAACTAAGGCCATCAGTCTGACAAAAGACATTCCCCCTGCTGCCCTGTCCCCACAATTTGCATATTCATATTTATAAAACATGCTCTAAGTTATACATTGTGTGAAATTAAAATCGTGTTTGGTTACATACACCATACAGATTACATCACCTTTAACAAAATTATTGACTTAAAATCTAGCCATTTGGGAAAATCTAGGATCTATAGGATCTATAGGTTATAGGTTTCCTCTTGCAAAATGGAACTTAACAATTGTTGGCAAATGTTAGCTGTCTTTTTATTTTATTTCACCCGGGACAGGCCCAAATGGGGAGGTGTGTTCATGAAACACCGAGGGAAGCAGAGATTTGGTGAAATGTTTACTTGATTCAAAACAAGTGGGCCAGAAAATATTGAGTTTAAAAACACTTCCTGATTCAAGTATTGTTCAGACTGACTTTCTACACTAATCAAATTGTTTTAAGTATTCATTGCACTCAGTATTGTGTCACAACAACTGGAGTGTCTGATAAATTATTCTCTCCTAGTTGTTTATGAATCCAAGCATATGTGTTACAAAACTGAATTTGATCTGACAATTTCCATCTTTCTTTCCCCTGTGAATGATAATGTTGATGGAACCGTAGAAGCAACACCAACAATGAAATTAAATAATTTCAAGGTTTCTTGCTTAGGAAGTCTAAGGCAATATCAGAAAGTGCCCCAGGAGGCAAAGCAGAGTGCACCCAAATGGTTCATACAAATCTTGATTGTTCAATAGTGGTTAAAAGCCAGTCAAATCACATTTATTTCTCCTTAGATATCAGAAATGGATCTGCAAAAAAATCTGCAAATAAATCTTCATGGCCTCTCCATGTATAAATGCGTGAGTGAACTTCATTTGCATTTTTTGAGCTTTCCCACACATACAGATACCTACAGTATCCCGCGATGCTGTTCTGCTGATTTGGAAAAGCTGCCTGGTGGTTTCCCCTCTGGCGTTTTGAATAAGTACTAGCTGAAGGTGCTAAATAATTCTCAAGTCAGTGCAAGTTAATATTTCTGCCCAGTTCCTAATAAAATACAGCTGAACTCTCAACCAGGAGATGTTATCTATCATCTGACATGCACTTGACTGTGATAATGAAATGCTGCCTGCCTCATTCCTAAATGTTGAAGTTGAGATCCCTGTGGAATAATTTTGGCAGTCCGGTTTCCCAACTTTTTTTTATATTTTTATTGCATATGAATTAAGAATTGTTTTGTCCACTGACATGAGTTAAATGCTTGATAAAGTTGAGGTGGATTTGGTAACTTGGTGATTACGTATTTATCATCTTAATAGCTTGCTTTCCCTGCCGTTTCCTCCTCGCCCTTCCTTCCCACCCACAACTTGAGATTTGACGCCCAGTGTCTGTCCTGAGCTTCCTGAGCCTCACATCTGGATTGGAATTACCTTTAATTATATCTTCAAGGAGCCCAGTGTTCTCTGCAGAATTCTCCTACAGAGTTCCTTAGTTACCTAGAAACCAGCCCATTAATTTCTCTGTTGATCTTAATATCTGTGGAGTATCAAATCTTTGGCAAAATATAAAACTTCACTGGGAGATTAAGTCAGGAAGACAAAGAAAGTGGCATTCAGTTCGGAAATAATTTATGTAAAAACATAAGTCATTGTAAGCAATGAGGATATCTTGTCCTCTGACCCAGCATGTTCTAAGTCCAGCTACACGAAATGATATAAGCCCAGACCCTCCCTCCCCGCACTGCCACTCCCCGCAAATTTAATGAGACCTCCTGCACCTTCTGATTAGTTTCCTGTTAGACTTTTCTGGATGAAGATGAATTTGGTGTAAGGATTCACTACCTTTGTTTCCCTGAGGACTTTCTTCAGTTCAGGGTGGCAAAGTAAAGACTGTTCCAGAGAAATAAACTGCTGGGATCCATTTTTGAGGGGCTGCATATGGATACAGAAAGGGCTTTCTTGAAGGCTTTTCATGAAGACCGTGGAGACCTCTCCCCACCTCTAACTTATGGCTCATAGTCGTTCCTAATATTTGCGCTCCAGCTGGCTAAGGGAAACCTGGCATTGTGATCAACACACCCACTTGAATGGTTTCCTCCAGTGTTGCATACAGTAGGTATAAAATAAGTGTCAAATAAGCAATCTGGCATTTAAACTTAAATTGCTTCGTGAAGCTCTTTGTGCTATTGAGTTTACTGCTGCTTTATTCTTTTCCTAGTTTAAGATAAGAGAATATTTCAGGCAGCTCCTCATAAGGATGTCCATCCCGAGGTCACTGACAGGGTCATTCCCTCAACTTCACATGTTCAGGGGTGCACTAGGATATGAGGTAACGCGGGACCTGGGGTGAGGGGGAGATTTTTCTATCTGTTAAAGAATTCTCTGTACTCTTCTAGAGCACACATTTTCAAGAGGGGTGAATTTGTTTTGTGGGGGGGATCAAAAACCTTTAGACATTATATTAGACATTATAGTTTGTGGCCTTCCAAAGCTCAATCCAAACGTATAAAACCATAGTCCTCAGTACTTAGGTTCTCTCATTAAAGAGAAATTTAATTTAATTTGAAATTAAAATACATTCATTTCAATTAATTTTAAATGAAATTTATTTTTTTTTTTCTTTAGGGGAGGACAATATTGGGAGGAAAAAGGTTGAGAAATACCATTCTGGTGCATACACCTTCTCTGTGGCTTTGGATTCGGCCGTGAGAAGCAGATGTGTATTGTTTAGTTATTTCCTTCAGATAAAACCAATACTTTAAAAATGCCCCCTCCCCCAACCGCCATGGCTCTTCATAAGATAAAACCCTGGGAAAGGATTGGGAAAGGACCTTCCACCGGTGCTGGGGACACCAAAGTCTGAGTTGAAGGGATTAGTCAAGGTTAGCTAACACAGCTAGCCACCAGCCTTCACTCTAACTCCCCACCATTTTCCCCCAATAGTCCCTATCTTCCATGTGGCAGGTTCATTGGGTCTTGTAAAAGGCAACACGTCCTAATTTGGGCCAGCTGTATATTTCCTTTATTTTCTTCTCCTTCGGAAATGTTTATGATTCCTTCCAGGCAGAAAGTTTCTGCAGGCACCTGCCTCTTTCCTGGGCATGGCTTGCCAGGAGTTATCAGACCTTGATTTAGGAGAAAATGTGAAAATAACTCTAGTAACCCCTGGGGGCCCATCGTAATCTCCACCCATGTACTCATTCCTGCTGGACACCCACACCCAATGATATCTTAGTCAGGACTCACTCGGACATCTCATCTGAGTCCCTCAGCAAGAGGGTGAGGCTGCTGGGTAATCTCTCCTCTTTAGAAACAACTACGAAAACATTGGATAAAATAGCTCTAGTGACTTACCCAAGATCATGCAGCTAATAAATACTAGAGTCAGGACAGCTCTCATTCCAACACACACTGGAATGTTAGTTCTTGGAGGGCGGGAACTGCACTTTTTGCTCACTGTCTGGGCCTAACACGGGGCCTGGCACACAATAGGAATTCAAGCAATGTTTGTGAAAGGAATACATTTTTCCAAGCCTAGGGCTATCCTATCCATCAGTGCAGTGCAGGAAAGTCCCCTAAGAGTGGGAGCCGTTTATCTGCTTCAAGGTCAGTATTACATTGTGATAGTTATCTCCTCCATTTTAAAAGATGAGGTGTTTTTTTGTTTTTGTTTTTTTTTAAGTGCATAGCTTGCCCAAACATCTAAGAAGTTTGACATGGAGTTCAAAGTGAGCTTATTGTCCTGGGTTGTGTTCCAGTTCCAATTCATTACATGAAGTTGATGTTAAATGGTAAGATGTTCTTGTTATTCACTTCTCTTGTATTAGGAGATGCACACTGTACACACAGGTGAGGATACTCCTTTCTGTTTTCAAGAAGGTTTACACGTAACACAAACGGATGAAAAAAGAGAATGCATGCATTCTGAGAGATAGAAAATACACAATGAAACTGTTCACTTCTCTTGAAATCAGTTATTTATTGAGAAGAAGTTATATTGAATTGTCACAGATTGGTACACAAACAGAAACTAGCTTTCCCCTGCATTAGCTTTTGGTAAGGAAAGGTGTTCCAGTAGGTTCTATAGGTGTGGGGTGAATATGTTCCTGATTGAAGAAAATTGCATTTATTCTGTCCATTATGGGGTAGCAGCTTTTATTATATTTTAGTGCTGTGTTAGGCAATGGGAAAGATGAAAATGAATTGAGAAAAAAAATCTTGTCTTTGATTATACCAGATTAAGATAGGTAAAGCATAACTAATTAAGGTCGGAAGTCAGAAGTATAAAAGGCTATGAAGTGTTTGGAGCAGGGAAGGATTATTTCCTGTTTTGTGAGGCAGGAAGGGGTATGCAGGATCAGATAAAGGAGGAGGCACTATTTAAATTGGGTCTAAAATTAAGGAATAATCTGGATTACAGGTATTAAATACAGGAAGGAAAGAGTAATCTGGGCAGAGAACATGAGCAGTGTCATGGATGCAGAAAAGTGAAGGCATGTACAAGGCGACAAAACATCATTTAGTGGGGACTAGGACATGTGGTACTTGGTTCTCAGAAACTAAACTTAGAAAGGTTCAGAAAGCTGTGGGGTTCCATAGAGCTGTTGTCATTCTGGAGTCTTGTTGATTTTGTTTTCCCCCATTCTTTTGAAATTAGGCATGGCCAGGAAACTTTTTTTTTCCCTCCAGGTTTGGTGCGAAGTAACTGACATAAAACTTTACTTAAGTCGGTATGCAATGCAAGAATTTGATACGTGCATGTATTGCAAAATGTTTATCACAATAAGGTTAGTTAACACATCATTCACCTCACATGATTGCCATTTTTTTTTTTTAATGATTACCGTTTTGTTGATGTTTTGTGAGGACACGGAAGCTCCACTTTCATAGCCATTTTCAAGTACAGTACCATAGTTACACTATTGTCAACTATAGTCTTCGTGCTGTACCTTATGTCCTTGGAACATACTAATAACTAGAAGTTTGTACCCTTTGACCAATATCTCACCATTTGCCCCAGGAACCACCATGCTAATATTCCTGTGGATTCAGCTTTTTTAGATTTCATTTTAAGTGAGATCACGTAGTGTTCATCTTTCTCTGCTGGACTTATTTCTCTTAGCATAATGCACTAAAGCTCCATCCATGTTGAGTTAATATTTGTGAGTAGCAGGATTTCCTTCTTTTTTAGTGGCTGAATAATATTCCATCGTATGTAATTACCATATTTTCTTTATCCATTTATCCACTGATGGACAATTAGGTTGTTTCCATGCCTTTAAAAAATATTTTATTTATTTGTAAGAGAGGGAGAGAGAGAGATTACAAGCAGGGGGAGTGGCAGGCGGAGGAAGAAGCAGGCTCCCTGCTGGGATCCTCCCTAGGATCATGACCTGAGCCAAAGGCAGACAATTAATCGACTGAGCCACCCAGGTGTCCATTTCCACGTCTTGACTATTGTAAATAATGCTTCAATGAACATAGGAGTGCATATATCTCTTCAAGATAGTGAGTTTATTTCTTTTCGACTTATACCTACAAGTGGGAGTGCTGAATTATATGGTAGTTCTATTTTTTTTTTTAAAGATTTTATTTATTTATTTGACAGAGAGAAATCACAAGTAGGCAGAGAGGCAGGCAGAGAGAGAGAGAGGGAAGCAGGCTCCCTGCTGAGCAGAGAGCCCGATGCGGGACTCGATCCCAGGACTCTGAGATCATGACCTGAGCCGAAGGCAGCGGCCTAACCCACTGAGCCACCCAGGCCCCTATGGTAGTTCTATTTTTAATATTTTGAGTGGCCCCCATACTGTTTTCGAGTGGCTGCACAGCTTACATTCCCGCCGCAGTGCACAGGTGTTCCCTTTTCTCCAAAGCCTTGAGAGCATTTATTATCTCTTGTTTTTTGGGTCATAGACATTCTGAGAGGTAAGAGGCAATATTTCATTCTGGTTTGATGTACGTTTCCCTGATTATTAGTGATGTTGAGCACCTTTACGTGTACTTGTTGGCCATTTGTATGTCTTTTTTGGAAAAATATCTGATCAGGTCCTCTGCCCATTTTTAAGTCAGATTGGTTTTTTTGCTGCTGAGTTGTGGGAGTTCCTTATGTATTTTTATTATTGACCCTTTATCAGATATATAGTTTGCAAATGTTTTCTCATATTCTGTAGGATATCTTCTCCTTTTGTTGATTCTTCCTTTTTCTATGTAGAAGCTTTTTGTTTAATGTCATCTCACTTCACTTTTGTTGCTTATTTTGGTGCCATATCTAAAAAATCATCACAAAGACTGATGTCGAGGAACTTTTTCTCTATGTTTTTCTTCTGGAGTCTTATGGTTTTATGTCTTGCATTTAAGCCCTTAATCCATTTTGAGTTAATATTTGTGAGTGGCTTAAATAAAAGTCTTTAATGTCATTCTTCTATTTTTGGATAGGCAGTTTTCCCAACACCATTTATTGAAGAGCCTATTTTTTCCACATTTATTTCATTGGCTTCCTTGTCAAACATTAGTTGACCATAAATGTATGAGTTTATTTCTGGGTTCTCTATTCTGTTCCATTCATCTAAGCATCTTTTTTTATGCCAGTACACACTGTTTTGATTACTATAGTTTTGTAATAAAATTTGAAATCAAGGGACGCCTGGGTGGCTCAGTGGGTTAAACCGCTGCCTTCGGCTCAGGTCATGATCTCAGGGTCCTGGGATCGAGTCCTGCATCGGGCTCTCTGCTCAGCGGGGAGCCTGCTTCCTCCTCTCTCTCTGCCTGCCTCTCTGCCCACTTGTGGTCTCTCTCTGTCAAATAAATAAATAAAAATCTTTAAAAAAAATTTGAAATCAACATGTGCAGAACCTCCACATTTGTTCTCAAGATTGCTTTTCCTTGGCTATTTGGGGTCTTTGGTAGTTCCAGATAAAATTTAGGATTTTTTTTTTTTTATTTCTGTGAAAAATGTGGCCACATATCTTGATTTAAGTTCTCATAAAGCAGACTATGAGATAAAGCCTTAAATGTAGCATAGAGTATTTGTGAAGTGATCTCATGGAACAGAAATGAGGGAAGTGGGAAGGTGACCAGGAATGGGGGAAAACTATGAGCAACTAATATTCAATATTCAGTCCTGTTGAGGGAATTCAGAGGTATTATGAGGATTGTGTCATAAAGGGAAAGGGATCCTATGGCATATATCACAATTCCCATCCTCCAATTTGTTGAAGGTTACTCAGTGGGATTAACATCCTTGTCTTTCTGGATGACCCTCATGTATGGAACAAACTTTGGTGTTGGTGAAAGCCTTTGAGAATTAAAAAAGAGAGAGAGAGAGAGAAACAGGCATTTATGTTGGGAAGCTGTCAGCTTGCTGGGAATTGCCTGTAGTTCCAGGTGAGCTCAAGTAACTGAGGGCTATGGGGCAGGGCCTCAAGAGTGTGTGCTAAGTATGTATCTTACTTTGGTGAGTAGAAGATGAGCAAAAGTGATGTCACTTCTAGGTGGCAACTTTAAGAAAGAGTTCATGATTTCCATATTCCTTTCCCCTGCCAGACCAAAAATAATGGTTCAAATGGTGAGGACTCCCTCGGCTTGTGTTCTGCAATAAAAAGATGTGGGGCAGAACTAGCAACTGGCTCACAGAGTACAGACATACAGCATGAGTGAGAAATAAACTTGTTTCTTATAAGAACTTACAATGTATTTTAATTTTGCAATTTTAGGTGCTTTAAGGGTTATTACTAGTTGTTAAGGGTTATTACTATTACTATTACTATGTTACTATTACTATTACTATTTGTTAAGGGTTATTACTACTTGTAGGTGTTATTACCCTTACAAGGGTTATTACTAATTCAACATGACCTAGCTTACCCTGGCTGATAAATATTCATTTCCAAACTGGTTTGTTATGTGATGGTCAATTATGGTAACCAAGAATTAATTTTAATACCCCAAAGTCCAGGGCAGAAATAAGATAGAAGTGTAATTCTCTGTAATGTCCAGTTGAAGATGGGCCATACCGGATGGCTGGGGTTCTACACTAGCTCATCTGGGGATCCAGGTTCTTTTTATCTTCTTTCTCTACCACTACCCTAGCATAGGGGTCAGCACACTTACTCTGTAAAGGGCCAGATCATACGTATTTTAGGTTTTGCAAGCCATATGCTTTATTTGTTACAACTATTCAAGTCTGCTGTAGAGTAAAAGCAGGTGTAGATCGTAAGTAAATGAATGGGCTTGGCTGTGTTTCAATAAAGCCTTATTTAAATACAGTCCCTGTGTTCAATTTGGTAGCACAAATACTAAAACAGAAATAATTCAGAGAAGGTCAGTATGGTCCTTATGCAAGGACAAAGAGTTCATGAAGTGCACTGGTCTTCAAACCAACCATGCATCAAGCTACAGAGTAGTTCTGCCTGGGAAAGGTGCTGATTTCTTGGCCGAGTTCAACAAAGGCGCTACATTTGGGTGTCATCACTGTGTTTAAGGCGGTGAGTCGCCGTCTTAGGCTCTGAAATAAAACTCTAAACATAAGTAAAATAGCTATGCCCCTGGGAACTGACTTTTTCTAAGCAAACAAACAAGAGTGGTATGCAATCCATTTTTTAGTACACAGGAAGCCTGGATGTTTGTGTTTTTCAGTCCATGTATTCTCTCCCTGTAGGGAAGCAGCATGGGAAGAAAACTCATAATTAGGAGTGAACATTAAGAACTTGAAATTAGAACTGGAAAGGAAGCTGAATGTTCTAGTAGCTGGTGATAACCTGATGTGTCTATTTCCTCCTTGGACTGCATCTCTCTGCTACCCCTTTTTCTAGCTTCTATCACCCCCTCTCTACAATAAATAAAGCTCCAGTTTTGGTAGCCAATTTGTCTAAGGTAATAGATAATGATGCATACCTATGTTCTGATCTGTTATATGATTTTAGTCTTGGGGACTTCCTCATTTTTTTCCCCATGTGCTAGCAATATATCATTTTGTATTTGTTACTGAGAAGTTAGATGTAAAATGTTGAACTGTAAGTAAGCAGATATAGGTGAATGTGTGGTATTTAAGTAGGAAAGGACTTCTAAAGTTTAAATGCAACAGAAACATTTAAAAAGGAAAATTATAGACTTATTAGCTCAATCTAATGAGTAGAAATAGATTATTATTTTAAAAGAAAAGCTCATCCATTCTAGCAACATGCATAACGTTAAAATGCAAGCCAAACATATAAAGAAATTGGAAGAGGTGATAAGTAGAATCATTAAGAAATTCTAAAATAGGGGCGCCTGGGTGGCTCAGTGGTTAAAGCCTCTGACTTCGGCTCAGGTCATGATCCCAGGGTCCTGGGATCGAGCCCTGCATCGGGCTCTCTGCTCACAGGGAGCCCGCTTCCTCCTCTCTCTCTCTGCCTACTTGTGATTTCTGTCTGTCAATAAATAAATAAAATCTTAAAAAAAAAAAAAGAAATTCTAAAATAGCCCTAATAAATAAATATCTCCAGTGAGCAAATAAGAAAATAGCAGGACTTCCTGTAGATGACTGGAGAAAGGACATGCCCAAGCAACTCATGGAACAGGATATTAATAGTTATTAAATATATAAAAGGATATTCAATGTCCAGAAAAATAAAGGCAAATTGTGGCCATTGTGACAGAGTTGGGCCATGCTCACCAAATGTTCCATATCCCCCATGACATTTTCAAGCTCCTTTTCAGTTAGGCTGGGTCTTATGACTAGTTTTGGTCAGTGCACTCTGAGCAGATATGACATTGATCACTGGGCCAAGGTAATTAAGAACCAGTGTGCCTTCCTGCAGCCGATTTAGAGACCATCTGTTCTAGATGCTGCAGCTGGAAGGTGGAGGATTTGTGTGAATATGAGATAAACTTTTATTGTGTTAGGCCATTGAAGTTTTGGCAAAAGCTTGGTGTGTTTTAGAAACAGAAAGAAAGCCAATAGAGTTGGCCTGTGGGGGACTAGGAAGAAATTGGTAGGAGGCTACGTTGGCGAGGGAGGCAAACCTCAGTCAGGGAGGATTTTGTAGACAATCGTGGAGAGTTTAAATTTTATTTTTAGTGCAACAGGAAGTGTATCAAGATAGAGTGTTGTATCAGGAATATGCCCCCAAGAACCTTAAAATTGTTTCTTCTCTCTGATCCACAAATATACAGAGTCTATTCTGAAGATTCTAAGAAAAGATTCTGAAAAGTAGTTAAAGATTTATATGTAATAATATGTTTTTCTTAAATTAGAAAAGCAAAAAGTCAAAAAACCCTAACTACGTAAAAATGCAGGAAATGATTGAAATGTTATATTGTTATCTCTAAATAGATCTTCTCCTAAAGGATTTAAAAAATAGGAATTCTTATGTTGCATTTACAATAGCAACACAATTTGAAATAAAGAGAATGTAGGAGATCTTTAATGAAGGATGTAAAGGATAACCTGAACAGATGGAGGGAAATACTAAGCTTCTGTATGCAAGAGTTTAAAATTATAGAAATGTAGTTTCTTATTTAATAATAATAAAATTCCAATTATATTCCCTAGAAAATTTTAATTAAACTTTACAAACCTGAGTCTGAAGTTCATTGAGAGGAAAAAATGTCTGAGGAAACTAAAAATAGTTTGAAAAAAGAACAATGTGGGCTCCTGCACAGTTGTGAACATTGGGTCAATGGAAAGAGTAGGAATTTAAAAAGACACCCATGTTTGGGGCGCCTGGGTGGCTCAGGGGGTTAAAGCCTCTGCCTTAGGCTCAGGTCATGATCTCAGGGTCCTGGGATCAAGCCCCGCATCAGGCTCTCTGCTCAACAGGGAGCCTGCTTCCCTCTCTCTCTCTGCCTGCCTCTCCGTCTACTTGTGATTTCTCTCTGTCAAATAAATAAATAAATAATCTTAAAAAAAAAAATAAAAAGACACCCATGTTTATTTTATTTTTTAAAGATTTTGTTTATTTATTTATTTGAGAGAGAGAGAGAGAGAATATGAGTGGGGATGTGGGTAGAGGGAAAGGGAGAAGCAGACTCTCTGCTGAGCAGGGAGCCTGACGTAGGACTCCATTCCTGCATGCTGGGATCATGATCTGAGCCGAAGACAGATACTTAACCAACTGAACCCCCAGGTGCCCCAAGAGACTCAGGTTTATATGAAAACTTAGTGTTTGATAAAGCCAGAGTCTCAAAGCAATGGGGGGGGGGGGAACTATATGATAAATGGGTGTGGGAAAATGGAATATCCACTCACATAAAAATAAACTCTGCCACACATATAGTACTCAGAAAAACATTCTGTGTGAAATAAAGAATTGAATCTCTTTACAAACAACCCATTATAAAAGCAGTAGGGAAAATGTAGGTATAAAAAGCAACCTGAACCTCTATACTCATTAAACAAGTGCCCATTCCTCTTTCCTCCTTCAGTCCCTGCGTTCTTCAAAAAGTTAAACATAGTATTACCATCTGAGCCAGAAATTCCACTTCTAGACATATACCCCCAAAATTGAAAACAGGGATGCAGTAAAAGGTAGAAATAACCCAAATGTCCATTAAGAGATGACTGGATAAACAAAATGTGGTATGGCACAATCTATTTTTCAGCCTTAAAAAGGAGGGAGATTCTGACACATGCCATGACGTAGATAAACCTTGAAGGCACTGGTACTAAGCAAAGCAAGCCAGTCACAAAAGGACAATTATTGTAGGATTCCCCTTATATCAGGCATCTAGAATAGTCAGATTTATTGAGACATGGAGTAGCATGGTGGTTGCCAGGGGCTGAAGGAGGAAAGAGGAATGGGCACTTGTTTAATGAGTACAGAGGTTCAGGTTGTGATGATGAGAAAGTTCCAGAAATGGATAGTGTTGATGGCTGCACAGCACTGTGCATGTGCTTAATGTCACAGAATTGTAGCCCTTAAAAGGGTGAAGATGGTAAATTTGATATTATGTATAATTCACCACAATAAAATTGTAAAAAAAATATTTAAGAAAGTACACAAGAGAAAAAGCAACCATGAAGGACTGAGCTGTGTGTCAGAGACAAACACTATTTCATGGTATAGGGGGAATTTGAGAAAGAGAAGTTTCTGGATCATTGAGAATGAGTACAAGCTAACAATGTACAGAAGTTGAAATCGATAACTTAAAAGCATAATTCAGAAAAAGAAAAAAGCTGAAAAAAGGAGGAAGTTTTCAAAAAAATAGAGTGCTTACATTTTTATATATGGAAAACATAAAAGAGAATAAATTTCTATTGAACATGACCCATGTAAGATTTGCATACAAGCACCACGAATTCTTATTTAATGAGGATTTAATTATTGGTCCAAAAAGTAAAAGAAAATGAGTCAGAAAATTATTCTAATTAAAGTCATCACTTGAACAGACCCAAAGAAATTCCTACAACTTCATATTCTTCCCTGAATGAAGATTTAATTATGATCATGAAATGTCAGTGGCACACAAAAAGGCTCAGAGGCAATTACTAGACTGGAACAAAGAGGCTGAATAAACAGCAAACAATTGATAGTATTCTACAAAGACAAGCAAATGTGGAACATTGACAGAGATAGAGAATGTGAGCATGATGTTCTTGAAAACAAAGCATAACAGGGATTTTGTAGTACAATATTTACCGAAAAAAGATTTTCTAAGTTGAGTAGAAGTAATTTAATGCTAGAATGGCTAAACGCGTAAGATGGAAAAAAAATTGTGAAACAAATTTTCACTATTTAGAATGGAGAATTTAATATATCATTATTGATTTAATAGGTAATTAAGTAGAACAAAATACCATATAAAAATTAAAAAAAAAAAAACCACAAACATATATTGCTCAGTTCAGTCAGATGGCAGCAGGGACCAAAGTTGTGTTGAACAACTAAAATTTATTGTATATGTTGTTGAACTGGAGACGTCTCAAAACAAGGAGGTTGAAATGAGTATTTCATTGATTTTTATACCTGTTGCAAAGAGTACATTTTTTAAATTAACTGAAGAACTGAAAAATCTTTAGACATTTGGCATTAATTTAAAAGACAGAGGAAGGCAGCCCAGGGCAATGGTGCTGACACGGCTGGTGAAGAAAAAGTCTGCACAAGCCCAGACTTTTGTCTGAAATATCCAGAGCCTGCCTTTGTACCTAACTAAATTTTAATTGTATAGTTAGAATATGTTACTAGGAGATGTGGCTTCAACTATGCCAATTACAATCACATTTGGGGGGAGCAATTCGGAGAGTAAGCATGATAATCTCTGTGTAAAATGGTGTAAAATTGGTATATCTTGAAGAAAGTCATATCAAATTTAATCTTGCAACCTCTCTCAGATAACATGATTGGGGAATGTTAATTTAGATATGACTCAAGATCCTTTAGAGAAGATAGAGCAGCACAAAATTCTCAAATAGAGTGAACTATGGACTTTGGTAGAAAAAGAAATGAATATGAAACGTGTATTCTCATCACTTTTTAGTATTTAGAACTGATGTTTCCAAAATGTTATAAGAAACCCCAAAAGGTCAAGTTATTTACTCATATTAAAAAGGGCTAAACATAGTTTAAAAACTTCTAGAGAAAACAGCGTTTCTAAATCAAGATGATATGAGAAATATGCAATATACTATTGTAATAAATTAAGGAAATTAAAATAAGGAAACAAAAATATTTCAATGACTGTGGGACAAGATTTATGCATCAAATAATTTTGAAACTACGGCAGACACTAATTACTGAGCATTATAGATAAGGCAGAGTTACAAATGAAGATCGGTAAGAAAAAATTGAGTAATATATTATTGTAAGGTAATCATATTTTTTGTTTTATAAAATTCAAGCATTGATAACTTTTAGTAGAACTTAAATATAATATGGATGTAGCTATTCCTCAAAAATATGAAAATCATAAGTGAATTTGATGCCTTTCTTTTTTGCTGTGGAAGCAGATCAGAATATGTCACCCCAAGTGTGCCACTTTTGCATCAGGATTATTTCAAGCTGAAAGCAATTAAGAAGAAGCAAACTCAGAAAAGGCCCTTGCCCTCCCCCATCTGCCTAAAAGCAGGACATAAATTGGTGGTTCCCTCTCTCCTATCCTGCCCCAGACAGAGAAAAACCCTTATCCATGGAGACAGAAAGTCGGCACCCGAGACAGAGCTGCACAAACAGATCTTACCCAAACAACCCCATCTTCCATTAGTTTCCGCCATCTATTTACTTTCCCACAACCACCTGTAGAAGTTCAAAACCCTTTTCCTTTGTCTGGTCACCTCACAATTTCTCACCCTCTGTTCAAAGGGCACATAAGCTCCCTTCTCTTTCCTCCTGAGTCTAACTGCTGCTTTGGTCTGCTCTTATTTTCTATGAAACTCTCTGTGCATATAAAGATGAAAACATCGAATAAAATCTGTGTGGGGGCACCTGGGCGGTGTAGTCACTTGAGCATCTAACTCTTGGTTTCAGCTCAGGTCTGATCTCAGCTTGGTTGGATCAAGCCCTGCATCCGGCTCCTGGCTCAGCCAGAGTCTTTTTGAGTTTCTCTCTCTCTCTGTCCCTCCCCCTGCCAAATCAATCAATCAATCAATCTTGAAAAAATCTGTATGTCTTTTCTCCTGTTAATCAGCCTTTCAGCAGCTGAGTTTGAAGATCCCAGTTGCAGAACTTAAGAGGGTAGGGAAAAGTTTTTTCTCCCCTACACTCTGTGGTGGTTTTGCCAGGGATTAAAATATTGTTTCTTGGTTCCAACCTACTCTTTGGTATTTGGCTTTGTGATGCTGGAGCTGGAATGCTTCAAACCACTTTTCTGTTTCAGCAGTGGTTCTGGTTGTCTTCACCATTGTCAGAGACTGTCAGAGGAAGGTGGGAAGGCTCTGGGAGAGAGACAGGACTTGCTTCTGGCTGTTTGCTTCCTCTTGCGATGAAAAGTACTCTTGGCTTCTCCACCCAGGCAGCAACACTTCCTCCCAGCCGAGGCCAGGGTGCAGTTAACGTCTGGTGGAGAACCAGCCTTCTGATGTTCCATTTCTGATATACCAGCACTGTTCAAATACGTGGTATGATTTTTGCTTCCTGGCTGCTTTCTGACTGATAAGGAAAAGTATTGAAAAAATTCTGAAAAATTATCTTTCATATTTGATTGGCAGGTGGTCTGTGTCTAGGCAGCTTGTTTAGGAGACCTGTCTTCTAGGGAGAGGTGTTGGAGACACTAGTGTCACTCACTGTAAGACAGAGTCAGAAGACCCAATTCACAGAGCTGTTTGTGTGAATTTAGCAAAAGAACCAATTCTGGCGTAGCTGTTCCTGCTGCGTTCCTTGTGGGCTTGCAGGGATATTGCAGATCTGTTTCTCTCCCTCTCCCTCCAACCTTGGTGCTAGGAGCCCTTCCCAGACAGACTGGCCCACGGCTCAGCCCCACTGTCCTAAGATTGATCCCCCTTCCCACGTCTCTCCTTGCTCTTGGAATCTGTGGACACTGAGCTGGTTTGGCCTCTGGTATTGTTTTGATTTCTTCAGTAGCTTTCTGACTTGCATTTTTTAGATGTGTACTTCTTTGCCAGTCTGATCTTTATGCTTATTACTTTGTGGGAATTCTTTCATAACCTTTTGATGTTATGCCTTTTGGTTTTCTAGCTCTACATGTGTTTATTCGTTTCAGGGAGTATATTTCTCCCATTTCAAGGGATTTTGAATTAGAGTGATGTTCTTAGTTCAATATTTTAACTCAATCTTTTTTGTACTTCTTTGTAATTGTTTTTTCCCCGAAGTGTCTATAGATGGGTTTACTTCTATAATCAGAAGAAAAGGTAGATTCTCCCGAAGATTATATTACTTTCCTTGTAAACTATTAATCCCTTAGGGATATAAAGTTTTAGTTACTTCAGAAGGAAATGTAGCTATTATACTTCATGAAATCTCCAGGGGCAACACATTACAACTTAATTTCTTATATGGTGTTTTATTTATTTTTATAATTGCACAGATAAATAATGTAAGAAAATGAAATGGCAGTTATGGTCATTGTATCAGTGGAAATACTCTGAAAGTCATTTGAATCAATTCAAGGCTGACAGGAACTTATTGTACATTTAAAAATTTATTTATCTAGTTATCTTTTAATATTTTGGCTCAGATTCTTCAGAGATTTTCCAAAACTAAATTAAAATAACATCTGTCTGAAATAAACTGAACATGAATGAGATGTTTGCAAGTGTAACATGTACATATCACAAGTATTTGTGAATACAACATGTAGATATTATGTGGATATTCATGATTCCTCAAGCACAAGTGCTCAAGAGGTAACTGAGCCTCATTACTTTGACAATGCTTACTGAATGCCTGCTGCATGTCAGTATTCTAATGCTGGGAGGGCAATGGACAAAGTAGATATGGTCTCTAGTCCCCATGGGGGGAATATAGATTTGCAGACAGGCATTTACCATATGGTGTGCCAAATAACAGGATAAAATAAATCCAAGGAGATCAGAAAGCTCAGAGGAGGGAAACTTCAGTCTTGAGTATCAGGGAATAGTAGATGATGACATAAAGAACTAATAATAAAGAAACTGATTGGAGGCAGATAATAGAGACACAGCCTCTTTGCTTCAGCCTCTTGTATGTACAGTGGACTCTGCCTAGAGTCCTGTAGCAGTCATATGAGGTGGTGCCTCCTGAAGCAGACCCGTTGAGGTGCCAACGCTTTTCATAGGTCCTTCTCTGTGATCTGTCCCTTTCCTTGGTCCCATAACCATGCTTGTATTGTGTCATCTCCATCTTTTCTTCCTTGTCTCCCTGTTCCTTCTTCCTCTCCCCCAGCCCCATACTTGATTACAACCAAAGTGGACACTTGTTATCCATACTGTTGGCTGGACACTAACCAGCCACAGAGTGTCTTCTTGATCTCTCTAGAGAATTTGAAGCAAGAGCCACAGCAACTCTATTGAAGCTCTGTCTGTTGAATAAATAAACTCATTACTCCTCAACTTGATCCATAGGAACCAAAGTTAAAGTCCATTTTTGGAGCTTTTAGAACAGTGTTATTATCTTTTTATGAGACCCTATAAAATTTTTCTTTATCAAGTAGATTAAGATTATATATTAAAAATGATGGTAAGTGTAATCATATTATTCAATATGATTAAGTTGCCACAATGTATTATTAGTTCCTTCTACCAAATCATAAACTGTCAATTTAGACACTGATGTATTTAAAAGCAGATATTTGTGTTCCAATTTGGTTTGAACCAAAGGTTTGTGAGGTAATCTAAAATTAAGTTGACATTAATTTTAATTTAACTTTGATCTATAATATATTCTTTAAAAAAATTTTTTTTCTAAGATTTTTTTTTTAAAAATTTATTTATTTGACAGACAGAGACCACAAGTAGGCAGAGAGATGGGGGAAGCAGGCTCCCCGCTGAGCAGAGAGCCCGATGCGGGGCTCGATCCCAGGACTCAGACCACGACCCGAGCCAAAGGCAGAGGCCCAACCCACCAAGCCACCCAGGCATCCCTATAATATATTCTTTTTAAGTAGGACTTGAAGGAAAGACTGCTATTTTTAGTAATATCTATAATATTTGTTACGATACCTATAGGGAAAGTGTGTTGTAGATTTCTATTTCAGGGTTGGAAAGATCAAGCTGTTGAGAGGTGATATAGCAGAATGTACCAGTTAGCTATTGCCAAAATCCGCTGCATAACAAACCATTTCAAAACTCAGTGGATAACAATAATTAGTCTAATGGACCTGAATGTGGGTTAAGGGTGTGGTTAATATAGGCTGGATTAGATTAGAGTGACTTGGTTCCTCTCCACGCGTCTCTTGTCCTTTTCCTGGGACTAGCAGTCTCACCTCAGTATGCTCTGCTTAGAGGTAAAGCAAGCAAGCACACACATGTAAGTCCAGTTGAAGTCAAGTTTTGGAAAGAGTGCATGGTCACTTCTGCCTCAACCAAGTGTCCAAAGCAAGTCTTATGACCACATCCAGAGGTAAGAGGAAGGGAAGTATGGCACCACACACTAAGAGGACACTGCAAAATTTTATGGAAAAGACCATAAATACATGGAGAGAGGAATGAGAAGGGACGGTGCTGTAATCTATACACAGAGACTATCAAGTTATTTACCAAACTGTTTCCTTTTCTTCCTAGTGCCTACAGCTAGACCACATTTCCTTACATCTCATGCAGTGATATCTGGCTGAATGGCCAAGTTCTTGCCAACGGAATGTGAGCAGAGATGACTTGACCCATAAGAGTGTCTACTTCCCTGTGTTATTTCTCATTCTTTGGTTTTATGCTGACAAGGCAGGACAAATTGAAAGTCATGTACATAGGATGAAGGAGGCCATGTCTGTACTGTATCTCTCATTTTGACTTCATCTGAGGAATATAGAATTTTACTGTGTTGGAGTTTGGGGTTTGTTTGTTATGGCAGCTAGAACTATCTTAAATGAGACATGTGAGATTATATATATAGATATAAAGATATAGATATAGATATAGATATAGATATATAGATATATGGAGGGGGGGGTTATAGTGCCTCCAGAGTTCTTGAGAGCACTTTGAGACACACTGCCCTTTAACTAAATTTAACTTCAATTCCTTTGGGGGCATTCTCTACATATCCTTCAATCAGGGAGGAAATACCTTGATTATCCTGAGGTTGGAAAGATATTCTTCCCAGTCACCAGGACAGGACTGAGCAGGAACAACACTTTTGTGACCAAAACAAGTCCCTGCAAACAGATCAGGGATGGAAACGTCTATGAGGGTCAGTCCTCGCTTTTGAATCCTTCCCTTTTTGGTTCCATTGGACTCTTGTAGCAGGAATGAAGGAGGAAGAATATTTGAGAAGAAGGTTTGGTGTGTGGTTTTTATCTAGCTACAGGAGCTGAGGCTTGCAAGGCTATGCCCAAGGCCAAGGCCAAGGCCAAATGTACTCCAAGAATCCTCCTCTCCTAGTAAAACACCAGGTATGCTCTCATTTAGAATTTATAATGTCTATTTCATTTTAGAGTTTAGTTTTAGGCATGTAATCCACTATAAGTTTTAAAACATAATCCACTTGGGCATATCATCTTCAACAGTCATAAGAAGCCTCTTTAATTTTTTTATTTGGAACAATTTTGCCTCATAAAGAAGCACCCCAAATTTCCAAGAGATAATAGTGTTCTATTATCTATTATCCATCATGTAATTCCTTCCCTACAGTTTCTAACTTCAGAAATGCTACTTCCTCCATACTTTTACACAGAATCCATTCTCTATTTAGTAACAAATAGAATGTATCCATTTCATCAGTAAGCCCGAGGGTAAACATTTGGACATCACCTCGTTTTATGAGTTAGAGAAAATGCCCAATTATCCAGCTGACTACATAGTCACCAATGCCTCCTTGGCCCCCAAGAGATATAGAAGAAAAAGAGATTAGTATTAGAGATGAAAATAGCTTCATCTTAGACAGAATAGCAATTAGAATTTTTATCTCTAGGCCATCTGGGTTATTATTATAATTCCCTTTCTGTCCAAAAATTCCTCAACTCTGGTGGATTTGTCCTTACAGTTAATAATAATAGCTAACATTTATGGAACACTTACTGGGTCTCAGGCACTTAACATGCATTTGCTCACTTCATTCCCATAAATATCCTATGAGATGGGTGCAGTGATCCCCACTGTATGGATGAGGAAATGGAGGCATGGCTGGTAAGAGATCCAACCATGGTTTGAAGTCAGATATAGTGTGACTCCAGAAGGTGTCTTCTCTGCTATTCTCCATGGGAATAACTAAGTCATATGGTTCCCAAGATTGATTAGTCTTCTGCTCTACAACCCTAATGAACTCTGTTGAGAATCTCCAACCACTTTGTCTTGGCTAATTTGAAGCTCTCAGGTAGAGAGAAGAAGGCCACTTTTTAAGGCCTCTTCCCTTCTCTGTATAATAAATGCTGCTAGTTCGTAGCAGACATTTCTAACTTCTTTCTATAGGCTCATAGAAAGCTAGATCCTAATATTATCCATCTGTATATAGTCTCACTGGTCACATTTACTGCTGACATCAAGTATTTTCAATCTATATTCTGTGGGAAGATGGTGAGTACTCAGTGGGAACCATCCAGAATGCTGGCTATACTGAGTATTAAAAACATGACATACAAAGGTGAATAGCTATTGCCCTGACAACCCCTTCCCCAGACCCCTCCCTGATATTTCCATCTCTTTTGTGCCATCCTTCAATGGAGGGGTTAATGTCTGACACAGCAGGCTGCTTCCTGGATATGCTTTGCTCTATGGCCAGTGTCCCTTGCTCAGGACCTCCATTAATTCATCTACACGGTGGAAAAACAATAACTGCTCTGCCTTTGTCCCTGGGCTGAGGGGAAGATCATGGTGGAAAAATGTCTTAAAAATTTCTTTCCCAACCAACAAATACAAATACCAGGGAACGTCACCATGGGGGAGAACTTCACTTTCTGCCAGGCAGGGGACAATGAATGAACTCTGGGTCTGCTAGTGTTCCTCAAGGAATGGCTGGGTTCTGCAATTTTTTTTTTTTCACACATAGAATTAGGTGTTAAACATTTTTGTGAAGTTTCTAATACTTTCTATATTTGAGTTCTTGTAGAGTATATGATTTTTTTTTACCTTAGTTCCTTTCTCCTCTTTCTTTTTTTCTCCAAATTATACTCTCATTTTCACTCATTCTAAAATGTAATCAGAGCATGTGTTAGAAAATTAATAGCATATGGGTAGGAAATTGAAGGTTAAAAAGCCTGTTTTGTGTGCTAATTGTACTTTGATAAACAATGTAAAAATGAAAGGGCATATTTAAAATTTATTTCAAAATTCAGTTTCTACCCTCAAAGTTACCACCCGAATATTTACTCATTGTTCAACTCTTCTTTTGGTTACCTTCTAATAGCATAGATCTTTATTTTATTTATAAGCATATGTCAGCTTTCAAATTATTTTCTTTGTTAATATTATTAACATTTTACCACTTTGCTTGAAGTTTTACCATTTTTTTTAAAGATTTAATTTATTTATTTGAGAGAGAGAGAGAGCACAAGATGGGATGAGAGGCAGAGGGAGAAGCACACTCTATGCCAGCCAGGGAGCCTGATGTGGGACTCGATCCAGGGACTCTGGGATCATGACCTAAGCTGAAGGCAGATGCTTAGCCAAGTTAGCCACCCAGGCACCTAAAGTTTCACAATTTTTTTTTTAAAATACACATATAATGTATTTTTATCCCCAGGGGTACAGGTCTGTGAATCGCCAGGTTTACACATTTCACAGCACTCATCATAGCACATACCCTCCCCAATGTCCATATCCCCACCACCCTCTCCCGTCCCCCCTCCCTCCAGCAACCCTCAGTCTGTTTTTTGAGATTGAGTCTTTTATGGTTTGTCTCCCTCCCAATCCCATCTTCTTTTATTTTTCCTTTTCCTACTCCCCAAACCCCCCACATTGCATCTCCACTTCCTCATATCAGGGAGATCATATGATAGTTGTCTTTCTCTGATTGACTTATTTCGCTAAGCATGATACCCTCTAGTTCCATCCACACCATCGCAAATGGCAAGATTTCATTTCTTTTGATGGCTGCATAGTATTCCATTGTATATATACACCGCATCTTCTTTATCCATTCATCTGTTGATGGACATCTAGGTTCTTTCCATAGTTTGGCTATTGTGGACAGTGCTGCTATAAACATTTGGGTGCCTGTGCCCCTTCAGAGCACCACGTTTGTTTCTTTAGGATATATACCCAGTAGTGCAATCACTGGGTCATAGGGTAGCTCTATTTTCAGTTTTTTGAGGAACTTCCATGCTGTTTTCCAGAGTGGTTGCACCAGCTTGCGTTTCCACCAACAGTGTAGGAGGGTTCCCCTCTCTTCGCATCCTCGCCAGCATCTGTCATTTCCTAACTTGTTAATTTTAGCCATTCTGACTGGCGTGAGGTAGTTGCTCACTGTGGTTTTGATTTGTATTTCCGTAATGCTGAGTGATGTGGAGCACTTTTTCATGTGTCTATTGGCCATCTGGATGTCTTCTTTGTAGAAATGTCTGTTCATGTCCTCTGCCCATTTCTTGATTGGATTATTTGTTCTTTGGGTGTTGAATTTGCTAAACTCTTTATAGATTTTGGATACTAGCCCTTTATCTGATATGTCATTTGCAAATATCTTCTCCCATTCTGTCAGTTGTCTTTTGGTTTTGTTAACTGTTTCCTTTGCTGTGCAGAAGATTTTGATTTTGATGAAATCCCAATAGTTCATTTTTGCCCTTGCTTCCCTTGCCTTTGGTGATGTTCCTAGGAAGACGTTGCTGCAGCTGTGGTCAAAGAGGTTGCTGCCTGTTCTCAAGAATTTTGATGGATTCCTTTCTCACATTGAGGTATTGAGGTCCTTCATCCATTTTGAGTCTATTTTCATGTGTGGTGTAAGGAAATAGTCCAATTTCATTTTTCTGCATGTGGCTATCCAATTTTCCCAGCACCATTTGTTGAAGAGGCTGTCTTTTTTTCCATTGGACATTCCTTCCTGCTTTGTCAAAGGTTAGTTGATCATAGAGTTGAGGGTCTATTTCTGGGCCTTCTACTCTGTTCCATTGATCTATGTGTCTGTTTTTGTGCCAGCACCATACTGTCTTGATGATGACGGCTTTGTAATAGAGCTTGAAGTCTGGAATTGTGATGCCACCAACTTTGGTTTTCTTTTTCAATATTCCTTTGGCTATTTGAGGTCTTTTCTGGTTCCATATAAATTTTAGGATTATTTGTTCTATTTCTTTGAAAAAAATGGATAGTATTTTGATAGGGATTGCATTAAATGTGTAGATTGCTTTAGGTAGAACAGACATTTTCACAATATTTGTTCTTCCAATCCATGAGCATGGAACATTTTTCCATTTCTTTGTGTCTTCCTCAGTTTCTTTCATGAGTACTTTATAGTTTTCTGAGTATAGATTCTTAGCCTCTTTGGTTAGGTTTATTCCTAGGTATCTTATGGTTTTGGGTGCAATTGTAAATGGGATTGACTCCTTAATTTCTCTTTCTTCTGTCTTGTTGTTAGTGTAAAGAAATGCAACTGATTTCTATGCATTGACCTTATATCCTGACAATTTACTGAATTCCTGTATAAGTTCTAGCAGTTTTGCAGTGGAGTCTTTTGGGTTTTCCACATATAGTATCATATCATCTGCAAAGTGATAGTTTGACTTCTTCTTTGCCAATTTGGATGCCTTTAATTTCTTTTTGTTTTCTGATTGCTGAGGCTAGGACTTCTAGTACTATGTTGAATAGCAGTGGTGATAACGGACATCCCTGCCATGTTCCTGACCTTAGCAGAAAAGCTTTCAGTTTTTCTCCATTGAGAATGATATTTGCATTGGGTTTTTCATAGATGGCTTTGATAATATTGAGGTATGTGCCCTCTATCCCTACACTTTGAAGAGTTTTAATCAGGAAGGAATGCTGCACTTTGTCAAATGCTTTTTCAGCATCTACTGAGAGTATCATATGGTTCTTGTTCTTTCTTTTATTAATGTATTGTATCACATTGATTGATTTGCAGATGTTGAACCAACCTCGTAGCCTTGGAATAAATCCCATTTGGTCATGGTGAATAATCCTTTTAATGTACTGTTGAATCCTATTGGCCAGTATTTTGGTGAGAATTTTTGCATTCGTGTTCATCAAGGATATTGGTCTGTAATTCTCTTTTTCGATGGGATCCTTGTCTGGTTTTGGGATCAAGGAAATGCTGACCTCATAAAATGAATTTGGAAGTTTTCCTTCCATTTCTATTTTTTGGAACAGTTTCAGGAGAACAGGAATTAATTCTTCTTTAAATGTTTTGTAGAAATCCCCTGGGAAGCCTTCTGGCCCTGGACTTTTGTTTATTTGGAGATTTTTGATGACTGTTTCAATCTTCTTACTGGTTATGTGTCTGTTCAGGTTTTCTATTTCTTCCTGGTTCAGTTGTAGTAGTTTATATTTATATGTCTCTAGAAATGTATCCATTTCTTCTAGATTGTCAAATTTGTTGGCGTAGAGTTGCTCATAGTATGTTCTTATAATTGTTTGTATTTCTTTGGTGGTGGTCGTGATCTCTTCTCTTTCATTTATTTTGTTTATTTGGGTCCTTTCTCTTTTCTTTGTGATAAGTCTGGCCAGGGGTTTGTCAATATTATTAATTCTTTCAAAGAACCAGCTCCTAGTTTCATTGATTTGTTCTACTGTTTTTTTAGTTTCTATTTTATTGATTTCTGCTCTGATCTTTATGATTTGTCTTCTCCTGCTGTATTTAGGCTTTCTTTGTTGTTCTTTCTCCAGCTCCTTTAGGTGTAGAGTTAGATTGTGTATTTGAGACCTTTCTTGTTTCTTAAGAAAGGCTTGTACCGCTATATATTTTCCTCTCAGGACTGCCTCTGTTGTGTCCGACAGATTTTGAACCATTGTGTTTTCATTATCATTTGTTTCCATGAATTTTTTCAATTCTTCTTTAATTTCCTGGTTGACCCATTCATTTTTTAGAAGGATGCTGTTTAGTCTCCATGTATTTGGGTTCTTTCTGAATTTCCTCTTGTGATTGAGTTCTAGCTTCAGAGCATTGTGGTCTGAAAATATGCAGGGAATGATCCCAATCTTTTGATACTGGTTGAGACCTGATTTATGACCCAGGATGTGGTCTATTTTGGAGAATGTTCAATGTGCACTAGAGAAGAATGTGTATTCTGTTATTTTGGGATGGAATGTTCTGAATATATTTGTGATGTCCATCTGGTCCAGTGTGTCATTTAAGGCCTTAATTTCATTGTTGATCTTTTTCTTAGATGATCTGTCCATTTCAGTGAGGGGAGTGTAAAAGTCCCCTACTATTATTATATTATTGTCAATGTATTTCTTTGATTTTGTTATTAATTGGTTTATATAGTTGGCTGCTCCCATGTTAGGGGCATAGATATTTAAAATTGTTAGGTCTTCTTGTTGGACAGACCCTTTGAGTATGGTATAGTGTCCTTCCTCATCTCTTATTATAGTCTTTGGCTTAAAATCTAATTGATCTAGTATAAGGATTGCCACCCCAGCTTTCTTCTGATATCCATTAGCATGGTACATTGTTTTTCACTCCCTCTTTTAAATCTGGAGGTGTGGGTGCCTGGGTGGCTCAGTGGGTTAAATCTGGAGGTGTCTTCGGGTCTAAAATGAGTTTTTTGTAGGCAGCATATTGATGGGTTTTGTTTTTTTATCCATTCTGATGCCCTGTGCCTTTTGATTGGGACATTTAGCCCATTAACATTCAGGGTAACTATTGAGAGATATGAATTTAGTGCCATTGTATTGCCTGTAAGGTGACTCTTACTGTATATTGTCTCTGTTCCTTTCTGATCTACTACTTTTAGAGCCTCTCTTTCCTTAGAGGACCCCTTTCAATATTTCCTGTAGAGCTGGTTTGGTGTTTGCAAATTCTTTCAGTTTTTGTTTGTCCTGGAAGCTTTTTATCTCTCCTTCTATTTTCAACGATAGCCTCGTTGGATATAGTATTCTTGGCTGCATGTTTTTCTCGTTTAGTGCTCTTAATATACCATGCCAATTCTTTCTGGCCTGCCAGGTCTCTGTGGATAAGTCCGCTGCCAATCTAATGTTTTTACCCTTGTATGTTACAGACTTCTTTTCCTGGGCTGCTTTCAGGATTTTCTCTTTGTCGCTAAGACTTGTAAATTTTACTATCAGGTGACTTTGAGGGGCGTTCTTTGCATATTGGATTTTGATGTTTGTTCCCTTTGCCATATTAGGGAAATTCTCTACAATAATTCCCTCCAGTATAACTTCTGCTCCCCTCTCTCTTTCTTCTTCTTCTGGAATCCCAATTATTCTAATGTTGTGTCATCTTATGGTGTCACTTATCTCTCGAATTCTCTCCTGGTGGTCCAGTATTTGTTTGTCTCTCTTTTGCTCAGCTTTTTTATTCTTTGTCATTTGGTCTTCTATGTCACTAATTCTCTCTTCTGCCTCATTTATCCTAGCAGTAAGAGCTTCAATTTTTGATTGCACCTCATTAATAGCTTTTTTTATTTCAACTTGGTTAGATTTTAGTTCTTTTATTTCTCCAGAAAGGGCTTATATCTCTCTGGAGAGGGTTTCTCTAATATCTTCTATGCCTTTTTCGAACCTGGCTAGAACTTTGAGAATCGTCATTCTGAACTCTAGATCTGTCATATTACCAATGTCCATATTGATTAGGTCCCCAGCCTTTGGTACTGCTTCTTGTTCTTTTTTTTGTGGTGAGTTTTTCCACCTTGTCATTTTGTCCAGATAAGATTTGCTTTCTCCTCCTCTGGAATTCTGCTGTTCTCCTTGGTGAGTGAAGTTGGTCTTGGCTGGGTTTCTTGTTGATCTTCTGGGGGAAGGGCCTGTTGTAGTGAGCCTCAAGTGTCTTTGCCCCAGGCGGAATTGCCCTGCCCTTATCAGGGGCCAGGCTAAGTAATCTGCTCAGGTTTGCTTTCTGGAGCTTTTGTTCCCTGAACACTTTCCGTAGAGTTCCGGAGGACGGGAATGAAAAGGGCGGCCTCCCAGTCTCCAGCCCGGAGGAGCTGAGAGCTTGGGGTCCCGTTCCCCAGTGCGTGCTCAGAGAAAAGCTTCCAATTGCTCCTCTCTCCCTGGCCTCTGGTCGTACTTGGAGAAAAGCACTCAATTGATTGCACCTGGAGAAAAGAGCTCGGTTGCTTCCAACTCCCTAGCCTCTGGCTGCGCTCTGAGCTCACCCAGCCTGTGCCTGGTTCAAGGTAAGCCCGAGTTGAGAGCTCACTCCTTGGCTCTGTCTCTGTAGCCAGCTTCCCTGGTCTAATACCTGTGAGCTCTGTGACAGACACCCTCAATCCTTCTGTGACCCTGCGGGACCTGGGGCCACGCTGACCCCACGTGGGCTTCACCCCGGTTTAGCCTCTGGAGCGATGTCCCTCAGTGGAGCAGACTTTTAAAAGTCCTGATTTTGTGCTCCGTTGCTCCAACGCTTGCCAGGAGCCAGCCCCTCCCCCCACAGTCTATCTTCCCGTCGCTTTGGAGTCACTTCTCCGCAGGTCCTACCTTTCAGAAAGTGATCGATTTTCTGTTTCTAGAATTGTTGCTCTTCTTCTCTTTGATTTCCTATTGGATTTGTAGGTGTTCGCAATGGTTAGATAAGCTATCTAGCTGATCTCCTGCTACCTCATATTATCTCAGCCTGCTACTTCTCTGCCATCTTGACTCCTCCCCAAGTTTTACAATTTTTAAAACAAAGATTTTAACAAACTTTTTCTTTCCGTGGTATCTAATCTTTCTTTTTCTCTTTTAAACAGCTTTATTGAGGTAAATCCACATAGGATGCAATTTATTCATTTAAAGTGTGCAATTCAGTGGCTTACAGTATATTCACAGAGCTGTACAATCATTACCAAAACCAATTTTAGAACATTTTCATCACCCTCCCCCCCATAAAGAACCCCATACCTTTTAGCAACCACCCCTCATTTCTCCCCAGTTTTATCTCCACCACCTCACCCAGCTCTGGACAACTACTAATCTATGTTTTGTCTTTATAGACTTCCTTATTCTGGCTATTTTGCATAAATGGAATCATAGACTATCTACTCGTTTGTGAATGGCTTCTTTCACTTGTCATAATGTTTTTATGATTTCTGTGACATCTTTTTGATAAGAGATCATGTAAGGTCTTTGGATAGCAACTATATTTTGTTGCTCTATGTATGTTTCTAGATGGTACCTCACTAAATAGACCATAAATATTTAGGGACTCTTTTGACATCTGTGGTTCAGTATGCCCAGAACAGCACTGTCTTTTGTTGGAAAATCCTCCTTCCAATCCTGGTGTCGGAGGAGAAACGGAAGAGTTCTTATATAGGCCCTTTCTCCAAGGAGTCAGTCTAAGGATGGACAGCTGGCCCAGCTGATCCTTCCCTGGAATTTTAGAACTGGGAATGGAGACATGGGATTCTCTGGTCTCTAGAGAAAGGGTTTAGGTGGTCATGTCTGCTGCTGTGTGGAAGAAGGCAATAGAAGAGTGGAGCCTAGTCAAAAAGATAAGCCACTTGGGACACCTGTGGGCATTCACACTGCTGACTGTATTTACCTCTGAGGTCCACCTGCATCCCTGGCCTTCATATGTTGTCTCTAAGGCACACAATTATATTTCAACATATTCTGCATCAAGTTTCAGATATAGGAATGATCACCACACCTAAAGTATCTTGGGAGGGTTCAAAAATGTGCATGACCTGTCTCTGGAAATATTTTAATGGATGATCATGACCTACATTAAATGATATTAATTTTTAGCATCCTAGGTATTTTATATTCAAGATGTTTTCCATGAACAAATTCAGGTTCTCATTTCACATTAATCATATATCCCCAAATTTTGTGAGTATTTTTTTGATGATTAAAAAATGTATTACATAGGCACATGCCTATATAAAACACCATCAGAGTTTTTCCTCCACATTTCACTTGTTTGAATGAGTAGATGTTCTTTCTCATTTGGACTTGCTTAGTTATCATGAAATAAGTAATTGAAAATAGAAGGCAGGAAGAAATCTTAGGCATGCCGAGTATTTTTCTACATTAAATGTACATTTTAGCATTTTGTGCATGCACCGAGTACTTTAAAAAAAACTCTGAAATACAGAATTAATCTATTATTACTTTGTAACATTACATCTATTGATTTGCTGTTTAAAGAAAAGGCTCAGGTCTTGACACCTTAAATTTCATGAGACTATAAATATTCTTATTTATTCAGGTGCACATAAAAGGCAAACTCTAAGAAAAAAGTCCTGACCCCTTTTACTACTCTTTTTTTCTGTGTGGGTGTGTGTTACAGAGAGGAAATCTTGGCATTTATAACAATTCTGCGTGTTTGGTGGAGATTCCTGGACTTTTTGTAATGCCCCCTCACCCCCCCAGCCTCCGGTGACCTATTTTCCTGTTTGCAGACAAACTTTAATATCAGTCCTTTTTACTAACTGATGAAATGGCTACTTGGGTAAAGCTCTGAAGGGGAAAGATGAAAGAAAGACAAATACAGGCCTAGGGAGAAAGGATGGAGAAGAAGAAGGGGTGGGATCTGAACTGGGTCAGGAGGAAGGGGTAGGATCTAAACTGGGTTTCGGACGAGGTGGAGAGTGGGATTCCTGGGGCAGGTGCAAGAGGGAGCTCATGCTGGTCTCAGCAGGAAAGAGGTCCTGGATGTGGCAGTGGGTCTGAGTAGTTGTGGTGAGCTGCCGACCCTGTGCTGGATGGTGGGGTCTACATTGGGGAGAGTCCAATCTCATGTGTTTTCAGTCAAACAGAAGGTCCAGGGCTTTGCAGATGTGCAAGGTGTCTCGTTCATGTAGAACACGGGGCTCCAGGTGGATCTTCGGTGAGGAGACCAGAACTAAGGCTGAGAAGATCCGGAATGCAAGGTTCTCCGAGCTACACTTATCTCAGTGGATAGGGACTTTTCAAGCCATCTTCCTTGGAGCACCAGCTTGTCTGTGACAGTTTTAATCAAAGGTGGTAGCGTATAGAAGTTCAGGCAAGGACTTCTTGGTAGTGAGTGGTGCCAAGGCATGGCAGGGAAAGGAAGATGTTGTCACTGTACCTACCCCTGCTCCTATTTGTTTCTTTAACTTCAAACACCTTTTTATCTCTACCATTCTTTAAAACATGCTCTTGTGAAGGTCACCAGTGACATCTAAATTGCCAAATTTAATGGTAAATTCAAAGGTCTCCTCTTCGACCCATCAATAGGCATTTGACACAGCTGACCATTTGCTTCTGGAACAACTCATTGTTGACTTCCAGATCAGCACTGAATCCTGGTTTCCCCGCTCCCTCACAGGGTGATCCTGTCAATCTCTGTTAGTCGTTCTTTCTCAATATTGGCATGACCCAGGGCCCATTCCTTGGTCCCTTCATTCAACCCATGGACAGTGACTCCCAATATATTTTTCTCCAGCTCCAACCTCTCCCCACTTGTAAATCCAACTGCTGACTGTCCATCTGCGGTGGGGTCTGAGATCAGACTAATTTAACATATCCAGACCACACTTAACTTTCCTCCCTCTGCTGCTCCAAACTTCTCCTCCTCTGCCTTCCCATGTCTCTAACTTAACACCGACTCTTCTCTTTCTCTCACAGCCCACATCCAGTCTTGTAAGACACCCTTAGGCTCTACAACAGTGAAAATACTCAAGATGGGGCCACCTCTCACCATGACCACCCTGACCCAAACCACTATTATCTCTCACCTGGATTTTTTTTTTTTTTAAAGATTTTATTTATTCATTTGACAGAGAGAGATCACAAGTAGGCACAGAGGCAGGCAGAGAGAGAGAGGAGGAAGCAGGCTCCCTGCTGAGCAGAGAGCCCGATGCGGGACTCGATCCCAGGACCCTGAGATCATGACCTGAGCTGAAGGCAGCGGCTTAACCCACTGAGCCACCCAGGCGCCCCTCACCTGGATTTTTTGCAGTAGCTTTAGACAATACCTAACTGGCCTGCTGCTTCTACCCTTATCCCCGTGTAGTTAAGGATGAACTCAGCAGGTCTGGGTTGTCCAAACCTTGTACATTTTAAGGAAAACCTTGCCCTGTCTGGCTTCTGGGAAATAACATCTATGATTTTGGAATGTCCTGCTTGAAAAAGATTATTTCCCAGGAAAAAGATAAGGGCCAACATTTTTTTATTGTGCTAAAAATATACCTGAAATTTACCATTTTCATCACTGTTAGGTGTAAAATTAAGGGGTAAAATTACATTCATGATGTCATGTAACTATCACCACTATGCATTTCCAGAACTCGTTCATCACCCCAAACTGAGCAACTGTATGTATTGCAGAGTGACACTCCATCCCTCCCTTCCCTCCAGTCTCTGGTAACTTCTATTCTAGCTCTGTCCCTATGAATTTGCCTATTCTCAGTACCCCAGGTAAGTGGAGTCATACAGTATTTGTCTTTCTGTGTCTGGCTTATTTGACTTTACCCTAATGTTTTTGAGCTTCCTCCATGTTGTAGCATGTGTCAGAATTTCATTTCTTTTAATGGATTAATTACATTCCATTGTGTGCACATAGTACATTAAAAAAATCTATTCCTCTGTTGATGGACATTTAAACTGTATTCACCATTTGGCTATTGTGAATAATGCTGCTGTAAACATTGGCACATAATTATCTGTTTGAACCCCTGTTTTCCATTCTTGTGGTACGTACCTAGGAGAGGAATTACTGGATCCTATGGTAATTCTATGCTTAACTGGTTGAAGAACTGCTCAACTATTTCCCATAGCCACTGCACCATATTGTGTTAACCACCAGGTGTAACTGTCATCACTATTGCACAGTGCGAGGGAGGGGGAGTAAATTTCTCTACATGTCCATAAGAACTTGTTATTTTCAGGGTTTTATTTTTGTTTTTGTTTCATAATTATCTTTCTAAGGGCAATTCCTTATTTCATTGTGGCTCAGTGTTTTGTCTCATCTCTTTATGCCTAGATTGACAAAACTGACCTTGGGACTGTACCTGTCGTCCCTCCCCCCCGTCTGTATTCCTTACTGCTGCATTGGACCCTTGTTGTTCATGGATCTTTGTAAAATACCCCTTGTGTTTTATAGGTTGTTTTGTTGGTTCCCTGCTCCCGGCACCATCACATCGAACTTTTCTGCCTGGCACACAATTTTCTGTCTTCCCAAACTTTGTTCACAACTCTGCTCCTCCACATGGTAAGTGTTCCTTACAGTTTTGCTAAGTGAGTCAGTCCATGGACTTATTAATCAAGACTCCTCCCTGAGGGAATTTGGAGTCTAGCATACGAGTTAAAAAAAAAGCTTAGAGTCAAAAGAGAGACCCACATAAGGAGAACCAGAACAGGGGGCTTCATGGAGGAGAAGGAGTAGGAATTTGGAGAGTGAGTAGGAGCTGGGGGGGAGGGAGAAAGGAGCTTTCAACAAAGAACACAGTATGTGTTTTCTTTGGCTGAGTCCTAAAGTATACAAAAGGGGAATGTGTTCTTTTAAAACATGGCGAGGCATCAGATTCTGAAAACCTGGAATGCATGGTCAAGAGTTTGGAATTCATTTAGCAATTGATCATCAGGACTTAATGAAGTTTTCAGAGTCCCAGAGCTGTGATTGAAACAGACACCTCTGTGTGTCCTACAACGTTTGCTTTAAAAAAAGAAGCTCCCAGAGGCAGGGGAATAGTTGGTAAGGCTACCGTAACAGTACAAGCCAGTGTTAAGGAAAGTGTGGACTGAGACAGAGATGGCAGAAAAAGAAAATTTGGAGGTTGTTTTGAGTAATACTATAAAGGAAAAGTCAGTGATAATTAAAAAGCTTTAAGGAGGAAAGGGGAAAGGAAGATCTTGTAATTTTCAGCCTTGGGGTCGGGGAGGATGGAAGGAAACCACCAGTAGAAATGAGGAATCCATGAACAGAAGTGAATTTGGGAGGAAGATGCTGAGTTCAGTTTTGAGAAAACTGAGACTAAAGTGTGGCTGTAGTATTTTCTAGGAAGAGACTGACCTGTAGGGTTGTAACTCAAGGGGAGAGTCAGGCATCATTCTGGGCAATGTCTTTATCAGGGTGATAAGGGAAACAACGCCAACTGTCAGGTATAGAGAAGAGGGTGTTGAAAGGGAAGCGGATGAAGGCAGATGACAGAAGAATATACATTTTTTAAAGATTTATTTGAGAGAGAGAGACAGTGGGGAAAGAGTGGGGGAGAGAGAGAATCTCAAGCAGACTCCCCAGTGAGTGCAGAGCCCGACCTGGGGCTCAATCCCATGACCCTGAGATCACCACGTGATCTGAAACCAAGAGTTGGACCCTCAACCCATTCGGCCACCCAGGCCCCCAGGAATATTTTTAAAGGAGCAAGATGGGTCAGAATACAAGACAGTGGCCAGGGGTTCTTTAATAGCCCAGGGAGGAGAGAATTCTGAGGAGGAAGTGATGAGCACTGTCCTGAGATTGCAGAGCCTGGTGTTTTGACAACAATCACTGGATTTTGCCAATTAATTATAAGCAATTCGTAACTTTTGAGAATGTAGTTTTTTATACGCTGGCGGACCTGGGGTAGAATAAAGACCAGAGCATAGGAGGAGTCTGAATAGAGGCTCTTTCAAGACCATGACTGTGAAGGGAAGGAGGATAGAAGAGTGGGGGGCAGGGTTTTTAAAAAATGGTAAGGAAGGAGTAGTGGCCCAGCTACAGAGTAGAAGCCCCTGGGTCTCTGTAATGTGAGCATGGGGGCCCTGTTGGGTTAGTTTGTACCAGTTTTGATATTTTCTTTTTAAGGTTTTATTTATTTATTTTAAAAGAGAGCGTTAGTGTGCATGCACAGAGGGAAGGGCAGAGGGAGAGGGAGAATCTCAAGCTGACTCCCATTCAGCACAGAGCCCAGACGGGGCTCGATGCCCCTACCCTGAGATCATGACCTGAGCTGAAACCGCGAGCGGTTCACTCAACCGACTGAGCCACCCAAGTGCCCCAGCTCTAACATTTCCTGTGTGTTTTTTGCTTGTTTGTATGTTTTATAAGTGGAAGCTAGATATATATAGAACACGTTAAATTACTGTTTTTTCTTAAGATACAACTTCTTCAGTTCACTTAGAACATGCAAATATGGTATTTTTTAATCAAATAAAATATGTATAAAATGGATTTTCTCCTAATTCTGGATTCATCATGACTTTATAATACCAACTGATTGTGATATTTATAATATTTGTCAAAACTTAGAATTTTACAAGCACTAGGTTATTACCGTTGTTTCTTTGATAAATGTAGCATACAAAATTTGAAGTTTTAATATGGGTACTTAAATTACCCACAGAATGTATCTTTGTAGTATTTCAAAAATATCACCGAGACATAACTTCCTTAGAAAATAGACTATAAAACTTAATAGATTTTCCATTTTATCAACTGGAATGCTTTATCTTTGTTTTTCATTGCACATTCCTCATTTTTCACTCATTTAAAACTGCCAATTATTATTTTTTATTGTAAAATCAATTTTAATATTTGCTTTGATTATTTTTTTTATTTTGTTGCCTTTTCAAATCGGCATGTCTTTAAAGTGTTTCTTACTTGATTAAAAATGTCTGTGTGTGTATTAAATCACTTCAGTTTTACTAAGTGAAATTGAGCCGTACTGTTTTTGAGCCAGTAATGAAAACTGCAATTTTTAACATGTGACATTTGGGGGTGGTGAACATATGTGAAAAGATTGTATCTAGACTGTTGAAAGAAATGGTCTTGAAAAATTCATGGGACGCTTTAGCATTGTCTGAAAAACAAGAGGGAAGTCATATTAGTATTAACTTTAAAAAGGGGGGAAGAGAGAAGTTTTGTTTTAAAGCAAAAAAGTCTGGTTGGACCAGAATGTAAAAGAAGATAACAAAAGCCAAATTTGGGTGGTACAGTAGGTTGTAGGAGGCTTGAAGGGAAATGAAATTGATTGGCACATAATAAGCTTGAAAAGAAACAGTGAAATGTACAATTTCGTTGATACTATTTGATACTATTAGATCCACTTTGATGGATTTATTCATAAGATGGAGAAGATGCTGGTGAATCCTGCAAAATATTACATGGGTGACATGCAGGAAGAGAGAAATTATAGTTTATCTTTTTCTGTTAAACTAACAGTGAGATCATAGTCTTTAAAGAGGTGGTAGGGTGGGCCCAAAGCCCCGTGCTCTGGCTGACTTGTAATTTGTGATAAATTCAAGTACGTGGTGAACGCTAATGTGAACTCTCTGAGGTCAGTGGAAATGAAGATTGGAGAAGACTGTAACTAGATCAAGTGGAAATTCCCTGTATAAGTGAATTATAAAATTAAACAAACAAAAAACATATAGGGGGAGAAAAAAAAAAAAAGAGAGAAGCCAGATGTGGGATGTGAGATGAGGGGAAAGGAAGGATGAGGAAGGGGAGGGAGCCCCGGGGGTGCCCAGAGCTGCCCTGAGGTTCCTTCCTCTGAGAACCGAGGTGGGAATCTCAGCCATGCTACTGGGAGGTTTGGGATAGGAGACTTCAGGGAGTTTTGCGAGATGGCCTTGATCTTAAGCATGTAAGAGGGCCAGTCCATCATCCTGCTGAGATGTGGGGAGAGGCTGGACTGGAAATCTGAGCAGGGAAAAAAGTTTGTATGAGAGCCATGAGGTGTGTGGCTGGGAGGCTGTGCGAAGCAGCGGGAGCTCAGGGCAGGTGTTTCTCAGAACGTACCTGAGAAGAGAGAACATGGGGTCAGTGGTTTGGGTTCTCGGGGGGAAGCACGGAGACCTTTTGGTACCTTTAAAAAGTGCAGGGGCGCCTGGGTGGTTCAGTGGGTTAAAGCCTCTGCCTTCGGCTTAGGTCATGATCCCAGGGTCCTGGGATCGATCCCCACATTGGGCTCTCTGCTCAGTGGGGAAACTGCTTCCCCTCCTCTCTCTGCCTGCCTCTGCCTACTTGTGATCTCTGTCTGTGAAATAAATAAATAAAAATATTAGAAAAAAAAGTGTAGGGCCCAGGTGGTGGTAGGCTATGTGGACCCCCCACCCCGCCCCCCAGCACTGCCTGCCTCGGACACCTGCGGCCACACACGTGTGAGCATTGCTGGGCGCATCGGGCTGCATACCTGGGCTCTGAGAAGATCTCAGCTTCATCTTTCCCCTGATCTATGTCATCTTGTTAAAAACACCTTCTTGAGATACAGTTGACATGAGTTTGGCTTTACATACTCTCCCCTGTGAATTTACTCTGAGATCTGGGAAATGAAACGTAGAAGAAAAAATAAAAGAAAAGAAGAAAGGAAAAAAAAAAAGAAATTTCCATCTATGCTCTCCTTATCAGAAAACTTGACCTTTATTACCACACGTGCTGGGGGCAGTTTTCTGTTCTCTGGCTCCGGAGGTGGAGGGAACAGCAGGGGAGGGAGAACAAGAGCTAAGGCGGCTTGTCTACCTCCCAATCTCCTTTCTCTTGATGGAGCGGGGACTCTGCCATGGTAATTTTCTCTCCAAGTTCCTGTGCCCCGAGGCCATGCTCCCACATCCGTCCTCCTTGACCATACCTCTCCTTTCTCTTAGCCGATGAAAGTTCCTCAGCCTCTGTGTTGCAATGTCGGCCACAGTTAATAAGATAGTCATTTTGTTGGGTCCTGGGTTTGATTTAGGAAAATTAAGCCAACACCCACAGAGAGACTACCCAGAGGGCCTGGGTCTCTGCTCCTAACGGGATAGAGCTGACAACTGACAAGACACGTTGTGGTGAGAGAGGCCAACGTGGGGGGCTGGCGGGAGAGGGCAACAGTGTTGTGCAAGGCCCGGAGAGATTGCTTCCAGCTGAGAGGGCTTGGGAACGGTTCAGCGGAGGGTGATTTTAGAACTGGGCTTGCAGGGTATAAGGGGTGGGGGTGGGGGGAACTCGGGATTCTGACCAGATGCTAGGGCAGAGGGAGCAGAGTCCTAGTGGAGGAGGAAACCAGGTAAGCAGAGGTGGGGGGCAGGGCTGGGAGAGAGCCAGGAATGGTGTGAGCTGGACTAAAAGCAGCATGAGGCGGAGTGGTGGTACTCTCTTCACGCCTGTCCTGCTCAGGAGTTTGGGTTTTCTCCTGGGAGAGGTTCAGCGTGAGAAGCCTGAGCCTTTGGAGGCTGCCTGTAGTTCATTGCAAAAGCTTCTTATTTTCCTGCCTGTGTGCAGTTAAAGCTGTGTTTCCCAGGTTCATCTGTGAAGAAGCAAACCCTGGAACTTCTCTGGCCAGTGTGATGCCAACTTTGAATCCCTTGCTTTCTGCAAGCCCCTTTTTTTCGAGATCTAGCCATTTTGCTTGGCTCTGCTTGATTGCCTCTACGCGCTGGCTACAGCCCATGGTTTCATTTGCTTTGCCACTTTTGAGAGTTCAGGATCCCAGTGTTGCCAAGTATGAGTTTTAATAAGTTTTTACACCTTTCCATGGCTGTCTTTGAAAAGAAAAATCTATATACACGCAATGATCCCTAGCTGGGGTTCTGACTACGTGTGTCATGGCACTGTTGAGATGAAAACGTTAAGAAACACAGCCACATCCCATTCCCTTAGAAGACTTTTGGTTGTAAATGCACTTGAAGGAAAAGTTGTCAGATAAGAAAATGAAAAGAGGGATCTCCATTTGTATAATTTTTGCTTAGTGAACTTGATAATGGAAGTTCTGGACGATTCTTCTTGTGTCACTTACAGGTGTGAGTTCTGCTCCAAGAGAGGAGTTCGTGATTAGGTGGGAGGCACTGGGAGATTTTTTTTTTCTCCTGCTGGGTACAAGTAATTTTTATTCCTTATTTAGGTCCAGTACTCCACAGTACAGTGTGGTGCTATTTTTAATAAAAAAGAGCAAGCCATCTAAATGTTTAATCAAAGGGAACAGTGTGGTAAATACAGCTCACCCCCTGGATGGATGCTTCTGTCGTTATTAAGAAGGTGATTACTAAGACCATCATGGAAAAATAGTACGATATAATATTCAGGGGAGAGAAGCAGAATGTAAAATTACATGTCAACTGAGAGTTAAGTGCTTTAAAAATGACGAGTGTCTACTGTACAGTCAGCCTCTCAGAGACTGAAGGCTGGATCCGTTGGTCAGAGGTGCTCCCCGTGGGGTCTGAGCTATGTGGGATCGTGACCTAAATCTGAAGCTAAGTGAGCAAGAAATACTCTTGGATATGAATAAGTATTTTTTTTTTTTTTTTTAAAGAGAGACCTACTTTAGGGGAACAGTATTACCATTTGGTATCAAGAAAAACAAATTTGCTTGCTGGCCCCTTCCTTCTTCTTTTCCTTGTCTCCCCCAATCAGGTACTTTCCATTTGGGTTGTTTCTTTTAAAATCGGCAAACAGATGATCTTCCTCATCAGATTAATGTTTGCCTACCTCCAGTAAAGCTCAGACCCTGTGGCTAGGCACACGGCTGCCCGTGGCCTGGAGCTTTCTCAGACTTGTGGATTCTGTCTGTCAGTGACTGGTGTTACCAGCTGAGCGCATCCACTGTAGGGTTTGAGGCTGCCTCCTTCCCAGAGTGTCTGGGAATGGGATCGGCAGTAACGGCCCAGTGCCTGGTTCTCACAGATGCGTTGTCTGGGCGGTAGCTTAGGCAGGCAAGCAGGTGGGGTGTTTGTGATGCAAGACCCTTGGCATATTGTCATAAAGCTGCTTGTGTATTATGTGGAGGTTTGGAAATAAAATCCTGCTGTGAGAGGGAGGGAGAGGGAGAGAGAGGGGAGAGAGAGACACACAGAAAAAGAGGGAGAGAAGGAGGGAGGGAGAGAAAGAGAGGGGGTGGGGGACAGTAGGAGGGGGAGAGAAGGAGGAGGAGGAGGAGAGAGAGGACAGAGGAGGCTGCCAATTTCCTGCATTTTGGGCTTCCTGCTCTCACATGGGCATGAGGGTCATTACTAGTGGAGTTTTTCCTCCGAGGAAGTCCTTTCATGCTCCCTCTACTCTGGGGCTTAGCCCCTATTTTCTTCTCACCCCCTTATCAGCCTTTTGCCCCATTCTGCCACCTCCTTTGCGGGCTGCGCATTCTCGATGGTGCCTCTCCTCTAGGGCTCTTGGAGCACAGATGCGATTCACCCAGCTGGCCTTCTTTACTGTCCTCATACGGCCATGTCAGCTGGGGACAAGTGGGAAAGACAAAATCCGACTCTCTCTCAAATCTCCTTCCTTCTTGCTTCTGCAGTGGTAGAGTTGAGACATCCTCCTTTTCAGAGATGTCCAGTCTGAGAAATTAAGAAAAATCTCCTTAAGTGAGCTGATTTTTTTCCTTTCCTGCTCCCCCATATCCACCTGTTGTATCACATGCTACCTGACGGGCGCGCCTCTGCAATGTGTGGGCGGCAGACACATGCCGAAATTGTGGTTTCTGCATCGTGGCGTCCCTGCACAGAAGCACACAGCTGAGAGTTGGCTAACCACTTGCCTTTCTTTCTTCTGACCCCCTCACCTCCAAATCTGGGAGCCCAAGGGATGTGCAGAGTACAGCACTTAGTGAGCTCCAGAGATGACCTGACTCACCCTACTTTTTCTAGAAGGGGAGAGTGATGTCCCCGAGGTCTTTGCTTGGGATCACATATTCATAAGTGGCAACTACAGGACAAGAGCCCTATCCCTTCCACCCCAATTTGTCAGCCTTTCCATTATATCCTTATGCTTACATGAGTGACTTTGCTGACCCCAGAAACTTCTAGGGCGCTCTGTAGGTTTTCTCTATAGCTTTGTCCAAGTGCCGTCTCTTTCATGACACTCTTATAGAGTGACCCAGCCGGAAGAGAATTCTACATCCTCCAATCGCCCTTAGCACATTTTGAGCCATGCAAAGCATTTGTAGTCTGTAGTTCTGCCACCCATTCGGGTTAATTAAATACACATTTTACCCTCCTGACCAGACCCCAAGAGCTGCTTGAAGTCAGGGATTGTACCTTTGTCATTTTTGTTTGTCCCGTAATGCTGGCACAGTGCCTGGCCATGGCGGGTGCTCAATAAACCTATGTGCCCAGAGCGAACGAGAGAATGAGTGGATGAGCAATGAACCCCTCAGAATAGCACCTCTGTTCCCTCCTGGAGTGGGGTGCTGTAAATCAAGGCGTGATGAATCTCTGGGGACTGGGAGCTTCGTGAGTTATGGGGAAGTCTCCCTGTCTCTCCGGCTGAGTGGGCAGTGATAACATTGAAACTGCAGCCTTGGAGTAGCTAGCAGTGATTTAGGAAGTACATTCATATGGGCTCTTCATAAATAAATCAATTAAATTGCTGCCACGAGCTAGTCAGGCAGGGCCGCCCCTCCGGAGAGCAGGTGTGTGCTGTTCCCCTGGCTAGGATCTCGAAGGCCGCTGAAAATTGCTCCAGCATCTGGGTTTCCATGCAGCGCGGAGCCTCTGGTCACCAGTATTTGCCTCATTGAGGACTTTCCTCAAGGAGGAGAAGGCAGAAGAGCTCATTGTGCAGTCGCTGTGGTTACATCAACCTGGGCAGCTGCCCCAACTTCACGCTTCCCCTACCTGGGGCTGAGTTTTTATTTGGGCATGGGTTTCTCTACTTGGTAAGCCTCCTTATTGGGGATCGGCGGCTAGGGGGCTCAAAAGTCATGTTTCAATAAAGAACTGTGGGAAGCTCTGCTGATCAGAAAAACGCTCTGAATTCTGGTCCCTCTCAAGAAAATAAGTGGGTTTTGGAAATGATGAAGTGACTCCATACATCATCTTCTCCATTAAAATCGTTTTGTTTCTTTACCTTAGTCCCAAAGGCCAGGGTCTCTGGATTTAGAAGGTAGCAATTAATTTAGTTGAAATCCTCATTTATATTTCTGAGCGAAAGGAGGTGATGAGTGGAGATTCTCTAAGTTCTTTCTTTTCCTCACAACTTATTTCCTTACCGCAAAGATCTACTGAGTACCTAACACATGTTAGAAACACGACAGGCTTTGGAGTTGTAACTGTGAAGCAGTCTTTGCTTTCAAGGATTTTATATTTTGATAGGGTTCCAGATATAGACACTGATGAGAGCGTAAAGGAGCAATGCCGTGATGCAAACTGGGTAAGGAGCTCTGGGAATAGGCATGGGACAGAAGTGTATTGGCTTGGGGAAGGGTCGCTAAATTGGGACTTCAGGGATGAGTGGGGCTTCACCAGAGGAGGGGAGGGAACTCCAGAGAGTGGAAGCAGCATAGAGAAAGGATGGGGAGCATTTAAGGCATTTAAAGAACTGATCATGGGGCCGCCTGGGTGGCTCAGTTGGTTAAGCAACTGCCTTCAGCTCAGGTCATGATCCCAGAGTCCCGAGATCGAGTCCCATATCGGGCTTCCAGCTCCATGGGGAGTCTACTTCTCCCTCTGACCTTCTCCCCTCACATTCTCTCTCTCACTCTCTCTCTATCCAATAAATAAATAAAATCTTTAAAAAAAAAAAAAAAGAACTGATCATTTAGGCATCTGCTCACCCACAGGTGATTACTGACCAATCCAGGGCTCTGTGTCACGCAGGTCCTCGTGGGGCTGCCTCAGACAGGCTCTCTGTCTGCCAGGAACTCAAGGTTTGCATGGAGGGTGGGATTCCTACAGAGAGGGTCGGGGCCGAGCCTGGGAGGCTGGGCTGGGAGACTGGCAGACCCTCTGGTGCTGGACGGAGGAGTTCGGATGATGGCCCCAGTGCTCATGTGGATGGTGTCTAAACCCTTAGTCTGTGACAGAAGGACATTGGGGATATTTCCTATTTTTTTTTTTTTTTTGCTTTTACAAACATTATTGCAGTGAACAACTTCACAGTACGTACATCATTTCAAGCACGTGAGAGCATGCATGGAGGATCAGTTCCTAAAACAGAATCACTGGATCAGAGGGTGTGTGCATTTGGTGAATTTGCCAAATTCCCTTAGTTAGAGGTTTATCAGTGCTCCCTCCTGGCAGCAGTAAATGAGATGCGTTTGCCTACCCTGCCCCCTCCACATGCATGTACACGTACACACACACACACACACACACACACGCACGCACACAGGCGCTGTAACAAGGGCATAGTTACATTCCACTCTCCAACCATTGACACTCTTGTGCGGGCACAGATGGCCAAGCTCCAGCACTCTCTGAAGGTACAAAGGCATGAGTCTGAGATGGATGAGATTCTGTCCTGAACAAATGCAAGAATTTCTTCTACGTTTTACCTCAGTTCAGATTTCTGTCCAGTGGGGACCCAGAGTGAAACATTATGGGAAAAAGTGGTTGGCCTCCAGGCTGTTCGAGTCAAAGATCAGGAGTATCCTCATATATAACTACTACCTGGGACTCTTAATGACTCATGGTGGAAGCATCACTGATGGACCCTTACACTCATTCTGATTTTTTTTTCCATATTTTTAGATTGTGCCACTTTCTGGGGAAAATGACTGCTCTAAGTCTCCTTTGTCCTACACTTTTAATCTTTGAATATGCAGGCCTGTTTAATCAGTCTACCATATCAATAATAGTTGATAGACATATTCCTTTACATGGGATGATAAAAGTTGGTAGCATATGATTACTTGGACAGGTGACAAGAATTTCAAACTTAAATCCGTGTCTTTCAGCTTCCTCCACCCCATAAGCGGAAAATGAAGGCAGGAGTTGTGGTTTCCAGGCACAGATCCCATGCATGTGAAATAAGAGATAACTGAAGTTGGCCCACCTATCTCCTTGGTCATCTCCATCCGTTCTCTGACTACATGGGAGATAAACAGTGACAACGGAATGCCCATGTTAAGAATGTAAGCCTTGACAAAGGCTTACAAGGAATGATCTTGCAGATTTTAGCAGAAATGTTGAGAGCAAGTTGCACAGGTAAGAGGCAGAAAATTGAATTTAGCTGTAGTTTGTAACCTCTGTATTCAATAGATGCTCATTATAGGATTTTAAAAGTCAGGTGAGCAAGCAACTTGCATTTATTCAGAACCTGTTTGCTGAGGCACTGTATTAGACAGTATAGAAGGTAGTGAATAAGTACATAAAAAACAAATGTTCATTTTAGCAATGCATATACTAAAATTTGGAATGATGCAGAGAAGATCAACACAGCCCCTACACAAGGATGACACACAAATTTGTGAAGCATTCTGTATTTAAAAACAAACGAACAAATAAACAAACCAAACAAATAGGTAGTTGGAGTCCCAGCTCTTTAAGAAATCAAGAAAGAGTTGGAAGACAAACCTACATGACCAGTTTAATGGCTATATGAGAGTTAATAGTATGAAGTTGCAAATACATGAAACCATTGAGTGCCAAGCCATGGAGTCTGAGCAACTTAAAAGCTCTGAGCTAAGAGGATTGGGATCTGCAGTTTGAAAGCACACCACAGCTCTAGGAAAGTACTTTGGAAACCCAGGGTATATCTTGCTCCCTGTTTCCTACCCACTGGGCTTCCATTCATCTGTGTTGTTGAACTTCTCCCATATGTTTGCCTGCACACTTTGCTTTGGTTTTCTCTCTGGAGGGGCCTTCAGGATACTTCTCTCCTTTTCTCTACTCTTGGGAATCCACTCAGGACACCACCACCTTCCATTCTTTCTTTTATTATTTTAATATTAAATATTAAATATTAAATATTAAAATATTATTTTAATATTTTATTTATTTATCTGACAGAGAGATCACAAGTAGGCACAGAGGCAGGCAGAGAGAGAGGGGGGAGCAGGCTCCCCGCTGAGCAGAGAGCCTGATGCAGGACTCAATCCCAGGACCCTGAGGCCATGACCTGAGCCAAAGGTAGAGGCTTAACCCACTGAGCTACCCAGGTGCTCCTTATTAATTATTTTTATTAACACGTAATGTATTATTTGTCCAAGGGGTACAGGTTTGTGAATTGTCAGGCTTACACACTTCACAGCACACACCATAGCACATACCCTCCCCAAAGTCCATAACCAAACCACCCTCTCCACACTCCCCCTACCCCCAGCAACCCTCAGTTTGTTTTGTGAGATTAAGAGTCTCTTATGGTTTGTCTCCCTCCCGAACACTTCTTGTTTCATTTTTTCCTTCCTACTCCCCAAACCCCCACTCTGCCTCTCAAATTCCTCATATCAGGGAGATCATATGATAATTATCTTCTATGATTGACTTATTTCACTCAACATAATACCCTCTAGTTCATACACGTTGATGCAAATGGCAAGATTTCGTTTCTTTTGATGGCTGCATAATATTCCATTATTTATATATGTGTATATATATATATATACATATATATATATCTCACATCTTCTTTATCCATTCATCTGTTGATGGACATCTAGGTTCTTTCTGTAGTTTGGCTATTGTGGATATTGCTGCTAAACATTTGGTGCACGTGCCCTGCCCCTTCAGATCACTACATTTGTATCTTTAGGGTAAACACCCAGTACTGTGATTGCTGGGTCATAGGGTAGCTCTATTTTCAACTTTTTGAGGAACCTCCATGATGCTTTCCAGAGTGGCTACACCAGCTTGCATTCTCACCAACAGTGTAGGAGGGTTCCCCCTTCTCTGCATCCTCTCCAGCATCCATCAAACAATATCCAAGTTGTGTTCCTGACTTGTTAATTTTAGCCATTCTGACTGGTGTGAGGTGGCATCTCATTGTGGTTTTGATTTGTACTTCCCTGATGCTGAGTGATGTGGAACACTTTTTCATGCTTCTATTGGTCATTTGGATTTCTTCTTTGCAGAAATGTCTGTACATGTCCTCTGCCCATTTCTTGATTGGATTATTTGTTCTTTGGGTGTTGAGTTTGATAAATTCTTTATAGATTTTGGATACTAGCCCTTTATCTGATATGTCATTTGTGAATATCTTCTCCCATTCTGTCAGTTGTCTTTTGGTTTTGTTAACTGTTTCCTTTGCTGTGCAAAAGCTTTTTATCTTGATAAAGTTCCAATAGTTCATTTTTGCATTTGCTTCCCTTGCCTTTGGCAATGTTTCTAGGAAGAAGTTGCTGTGGCTGAGGTTGAAGAGGTTGCTGCCTGTGTTCTCATCAAGGATTTGAATGGATTCCTGTCTCACATTGAGGTCTTTCATCCATTTTGACACTACTTTTGTGTCAATTGGGTGCAATTGGACAATAGCTGCTTAATGTGCATAGTAGAGTTTTATTTTGAAATGATATATTTTGGAACTAAAGGTGGTAGTTGCAGAGCATTGTGAAAGTACTAAATGCTTCTGAATTGTCCACTTGAAACAGTCAATTTTATGTTATATACATTTTTCTTCAATTAAAAAACAAAATAAGACAAAACAAGCAACTCCTTCCGGAAATGTACAGTTGGGAACCAGCAGTTTAAACACTCTTCTTGCTGATATGATTGATTTGTGGAGTAGAACAATGTGGGTCATTGAAGAAATAAAACTTTAACCCAGAAGGATGAGTTTCAGGGTGTAGTTTAAGCAATGACAGTAAGCCATCAGATTGATAGAGATTTATAGTTTACAAAGTGCCTTAGGTCCAACATCTAATATACTCTTTATATCCTTTCCCCCATTGTTCCTCCTCAGCTAATCGGTCAAAAAAGGTCATGGTTCATGCTTCCTGTCTGCTGGAATAATGTTACTGCCCCCCTGTGTTTGAATCTGACCCATTCATGAAGGACCAGACCAAATGCCATCCCTTGAAGCCTCCCCTGGAAATAAAAGCACATTCTGGTGGCTTGAGATCTTTAGGGTTTATGGCAAGTTCTGATTATGAGCCAAGATAACTAATGTCAGCTTGAGCAGAGATGACACCTATTTCCTTGACTAGATACTTTATGTGGACAACATAATGATTGGACAAATACATTGGCATTAGGAATAATTTGAAGGTGTGATGGATGAAGTAGGGGAGAAGATCATATGATTAATCAGAAATGGGTAGGTCAAGGGAAGCTTGTTAAGTGGCTGGTTAGTAGAGCCTCTTAGGCCAGGGACTTCCTAGTATAACTGTCATATATGATGCCTTCCACAGCACTTGACATATTGTAGGCCATCTAAAAATGTTGACTCAGTTCTTTTGTTCATTCATTTTATCCATTTCCTTTTGGGGAGAGGATGGTCCTCAGAATATAAAGTGACTAAAGATAAGAACCCCATCTCTCTCATTCCCCAGTGCCTTGCAGAGTGTCTGGTATAAGTGGTTCTCCATAAACATTTATAGACTGAGTGACTGAATTGAGTGGAGAGGATGTGAGACTTGGAATTTGGCAGTCTAGTCCTTCAACCCCAACCCTGGCACTTACTGGCTGTGTTGTCCAATAAATAAGGGAGAAGGGTAAACCCAACCATGCAGTTTAATACTAGATACATTTAATAAATGGTGGGTGTTGTTTATCCATCAAATAATCATCAAACCTGAACAAAGTGCAAAGAACAACAAAAGCAGCTCTTTGGCAACTTAAAACCATCCATTCTTGTGCTTTGGTCATGTGAACCTGGCTGGTTATTTATTTATTCATTCATTCTACAGCTATTGACTGAGCTCTTACTGTGAGTTGGGTTCTGTTCTAGGAACAATGGGAAGCCACCAGAGGGTAATAAACAGGAGTAACATGCTTAGACAAATGTGTTACAAGGATTCCTTCTTTTTGTATGTGAAGAATGACTTAGAGGCTGGCAAGGTGGAATAAGGAGGAAAAGAGAATGTGTATCACATTTTTCTTTATGGAGAGGAAAGCATCTTACTCTAGAAGGGAGGCCATGGGGCTGGTGAAGAGATCTGGATCGTATTTCAGAGGCTGAGCAAAGACGACTTGATGATGGGTTGGATGCTGAGCTGGGGAGGGAAGAAAAGGGGGGACCGTTAGGTTTATGCTTCATGTAACTGGCTGAGTGGGACTGCTGTTTCCTGAGACAATAGACTCTTCTGAAGAGATTTGGAAAGGAATTTTGACAGTCATGATTTAGCTAGGATAATTTGAGTTGCCTATTGGATATTGAGACAGAGTTCAGTAGAGAGATAGGAGTTCTATCTATTGGAAAGGAGCATAGAAGGTGCTTAAAGGGATGAGACTAGATGAGATCCTTTTAAAAGGGATAGAAGAGGAGAAGCTTTGGGAATGAGCTGTGAGAGGCTGCTTTGCTTAGAGCTTGGGTAGAGAAGTGGCCCAGCATGTGGGCTTGCAGAATTTAAGGGACAAAAGGGTTCCTGGGAGGAGGAGTGTCCATCCATATCAACAACTGTTGAGAGGACTGAGCAAGATGAGGACAGAGATGGGACATTGAAACTGGCATCTTGGAGCTCATCTGTGACTTGACAAAGGCAATTGCAAGCAAGGGGAGGGGTGAAAATACCAAGGTAATAGGTGTATGAGCTAATGGGAGGGAAGGGAATGGAGATCCTGGAAACTGCTCTCTCAAGAGGTTTTCTGTGAAGTGTGGCAGCGACATGGGCTGGTAGGTTGAGGCAGATGTGGAGTACAGGACACTTTGCTTCTTTCAAGAGGGAAACCCTAGAGCATGTTTGTGGGTTGATAGGAAGAATCAAGAAGAGGGAGAGGTTGAAGACCCATGAGGGAGAGGAGGTGACCGCTGCAGCAAAGCACCTGAAAAGGCGAGAGTGAGGGCTCCAGCCCACAGGTGTCCTGTCATATTCTGAGACTCTTCTGGAAGGATGGAGGGCATGAGTGACATCTGTTGATGTCATCTGTTGAGAGCTGCTGGACATGAGAGTAAAAATGGCTGAGGAAATCTGTGGGCCAGAGAGTTCCGGGCAGACTGCACACATGGTATGGAGGTGCACTGACCAAGTGCCTAAGCGTTTTCTTGAAACAAAAATGGGATCCTGCAAGTAGAGGTCCAAATGTCAAACTATCACAGGAGCTCTGATGCCTCTAGGCCAGATGCAAAGGGAAGGGAGATAGAAACTTCTAGAGAGGGGTGGAGTGGAAAGGAGGAGGAGGTTAAAGAGTGTGGGGGCCCACAATGATAGCAGAAACGAAGAGAGAGGAGGCAGGGAGGAAGGGGAGAACTCGTGTCGGAGGCAGCTCAACCGCACCTGTGGCTTTGCCCTTAAACTAACAGCCAAGGGCACCACGAGTCATAGGAAACCGCCGTAACCAGCACACAGGTGTGACAACACAGCCCCGCTCCGCTCTTGGCCCGTGAGAAAGGAAGTGCGGTGACAGGGGCCAGGCTATAATTAGCACCCACGGGCAGCCTAGAAAGCTGCCTGCTCTGAGGTCGGAGAGTTCAGAGCCGGTGTGTGAAAACAAGGGCGTGCAAACAGCCGATGGAAACTCCCGCTGGAGGTTGGCCTCTGAGGTCCTTGTCGGTGCCCCCCTGGCCTGGGAGTGCAGCCCCGCAGGCTGGCCCCACGGAGCCTGGCCCCTGGAACCAGCGAGGCTAGTGTTGGGGTGGGAGGGCGGCCGGAATTCCTCCGGCTTTCACTTATCTGTCTGGGCAGATGTCCTTCCTTGGTGGCTGGCTGTCTCTGGCTCCTGGGGCAGCCCCGGCAGGTGGGAGTGGCGCTGCCTGGGCAGACGGGGGAGGCTGGCCTTGGCAGATACAGAGAGCAATGCTTTCCCAAGGCCTCATCTCCTTGGAGAGAGTTTCTTTCTAAGGCTTTGGCACACCCATGCTGTTCTCCCCCACGCTAGCCCATCCCTGACTTTACTGCCCATTTCTCACATGGGAACTTTCTTTTTTTTAAATATTTGCAGTGAAATGGAGAGGAAAACTCGAAGAGCTTTTCTTCTCTTTCTCTCTCTCTCTCTCTCTGTGTGTGTGTGTGTGTGTCTATGTGTGTCTGTGTGTGTTTTAGTTTGGAATTAGTTTGGAATTTAGGAGGGAAAAGGGAGAGCACATGTTCTTTTTCTTTACACTCCTCAGCAGGGAACACAAATGTCCCCTAGCTGCTACTCCTCAGTTACAGACTCACTACATCTCAGCTTTGAATGGCAAATATTTCACTTACTCAGCCTCAGGAAGTAGGTCTCCCCGCCCTGATGAGTGATATTAGAAGCAGAGCCCCATTTCTCCTCCTCGGGCGGCTGTCCTTCCCTCTCTCCACCTGTACAAGTCTAAGAAAATTCATCATTATATGGATCCCATATTAACTTCCTTGTAACGTTCTGTCTTCAATCTTGGTTTTGTCTCTGGACATCCCAGAATTCGCTGGCTCTCTCCCCTTCCACAGAAGAGCCCTTCCTTTTGGATTTGTGAGATAGATCTTTATTTCTAGCCTGCTTCCTCTTTTTCAGGCTAATCATCCCCAGTTATTTTGACCAAAGTTATCTGTTTCTTGCCAGTGAAGTGCCTTCTACTGTGCTAGGAACTAGGAGATTAGCCATTAATAATGAAACTATGGGAACCGGAGGAACTCACATTTTATTTAAAAGAACACTAGCAGAGGGTGCCTGGGTGGTACAGTGGGTTAAAGCCTCTGCCTTCGGCTCAGGTCATGATCTCAGGGTCCTGGGATCGAGCCCCGCATCAAGGCGCTCTGCTCAGCAGGGAGCCTGCTTCCCTTCCTCTCTCTCTCTGCCTGCTTCTCTGCTTGTGATCTCTGTCTGTCAAATAAATAAATAAAATTTAAAAAAAAAAAACACTAGCAGGCAGAGTAGAAACATGTTCTAAAATTAGAAGGATTTAAGGATTACTAAGGATTTATCACATCATGTTCCTAAATATGCTGTGCACACGATCTCACATAGAACTCACGACATCACTGCCAACTTACAGACAGATAAATATTTTGCCCATCTTCACCAGGCTTTTAAGATGTCAGCCGAGCTGACACTGAAGGGTGGATTCGGGGATTCTAACTATTGAGACAGATGTAAAGTCTCACCCTCAAGTTTGGACACCAAGAGCAGGGATTGAACTCTGGCCATCCAGCTGCAGAGCACATCTGCTTGACCACTGTGCCATCTTGCTTTTCTGGAGGGCTCTTTTTCTTCTGCTGTGGGGATACCAGGGAAGTAAGTCTAGGAGTATCCTTGGCAGGGCCACTGCCTCTGACCTGTGCAGAAGAGATCTTTTTAGAGGCTCCCCCAGCAGGAAGCTCACTGTGCTAGCTCTGACCTCGCTATTATTCTTGGCATAGGCCATTCAGTTTCATGTTACTGACCCCTCTGCTGCTCTGAATACACGCTTTCTTTTCACATCGTAATGGGAGCCGGCATGCAAAGTCAAGGCCACCTCATGGACTGCCAACAGTGGTCCATTCTTAGAGGAGTCACTTTCCAAAGTCATTGTGGGAGCTATTGAATTAAATCCCGCTGCTTGGAAGCTAGTGATTGTCCTGGGGAGAGTGGGCAGAGCTTCTCACTGTCATTTGGCAGCATTGTTCAACCTGCTTGGGGAGATGGGGATTCCAGCCAGGGGCCAACAGCAGTCATTGTTGCCAGGGCTGTTAGGGTTCCGCTGCCTGGAACAGGCCAATGGGAGATCGCGTTCTACTTTATGCTTCTGGCTCCAAGCAGCTTTTCTGATGACTGCATATTCCAGCATGGGGTTGTGTGTCTGCTTATTATTTCCTTCTAGATGATGGTGTTACCTATACTGAACGTGGCAGGCAGGAATAGTAACTATTATCACTATTACTTTAAACATCAACTGTGCATCATTGAGAGTGGCGAGTGTGGTCAGAGAACAGAACTCTCTCCCCGCTCTCCCCCACTTTTATTCCCCCAGTGGCTCTCAATTTAAATTAAACAGAGATTGCTCATCAAGAGGAGGTTAGGATGGTAGTATGGGGGGGGTGAAATTTAATTCATTTTTTTCTTTTTTTGTGTGTGTTTTGGGGAATGACATTAGGTCTTATATTTCTCCCCTCTGATATGGATGATTTTTCTCTTTTAATAAAGACCACCAATAATGATAATGATATTATGCTGAATTTGGATCTTTCAGGCAACATTCTTGGAAGGACTTAAGAACTCTGGGGAAAGCAAAATTCATTACATTTGAATTCACATCTGCATTTCGCTTTGGGGCCTTGTGGTGGGCTGAATAATGGTCCTTCAAAGTGTCCATATCCTAATCCTTGACCCTGTGAATATGTTAATTTAGATGGCAAGAGAGACTTTGCAGGTATAATTAAGGATCTTTAGGAAGATTAGCTTGTATTTTTCCATGGGGGCCCAGTGTAATCAGAAAGCTCTCTATAAGAGGTCTATAGGCATGCCATCCTGAGTGTGCCCCATCTCGTCTTAGATGAGGGAAGCAGGGCTCAGAGGCAGAGCAGGACATGAGATGATGGAATCAGGGTCAGAGCGAACTCAGGATGGGGCCATGAGTCTGCAAATGTAGGAGGCCTCTAGAAGCTAGGAAGGGTAAGAAAATGGATTCCTCCTGAAGCCTGCAGAAGGAATGCAGCCCTGCTCACACACTTTGACTTAAATGTCTAAACTCCAGAATTATAAGATAATTAATTTGTGTTGTCGGAAGGCCCTGTTTGTGGTCACTTGTTACTGTAGCATTTGGACACTCTGCACACGGGAATGAAGAAAGAGCCTGTGGTTATGTAGGGAGACTGACCGACCTCACAGCTCAGGACACTCCGTGGATGTTTTAGGTTCTGGGTTCACATACTCTTCCAGTTGCCTGACACTTTTCCTTTCAGCTTCCTCTCTTCTTAAATACAGATGAGCCTGGCCTCGCTCTGAGGCATTCTTTGGAGTATTTTATAGAGGGCCCATGTAAGTGGGCACCAGAGAATATGGTGATGCTTTCCTAAAATGATCATAAAGCCATCTGGGGACACGGGGGCATGATGAGGAATTCATGTTTGTCAGATGTTTCCCCCTAATTTGCACAACCAGTTCTTGACTGGTCCTCATTAAGAACAGTGTCATCTCTGAGAAGAGAAAGAAGGCAGTGAAGGAACTGCTGGACTGACTGAGATTTTCACCAAAGAGAGGGAGGTTCATTAGTGAGTCAGTGGGAAACTGTGGGGAAAAACATCATTGTGAAGGCTGTAACTGCCAAGGTGTGCACATACTCAAGCTTTTTGAAAAAGAAGGTCCAAGAGGAAAGGCAAAATTGAAGCCCAAGGCTTTGAGACTCTAAAAACAGCAGCAGTTCAAGTTAAAAAAAAAAAAACCTATCCCAGTAAGGATAAAAATAGGCTGTGTGGGGAGCTCTCTAGTGAGTTCTGATGGAAATACATCCCCCTCACCCCCAAACATATGCAATCTGGAAGTAAATACACAGGAAAGATAAATACAAAAAGATGTGTGTGAGTTAAAAGTCAGGAATGATAACGAGGAAAATAAACTGGAGCTTGTGGAAAATGCTGAGAATAATAGTTTCTGAGGTACTTTGTGGAGACTGAAGGATTGAGGATGGCCAACTGTTAGACTGGGTAACACTGTATCATCCACTGTTGCCCTGTCATGGCAACGAGTGGTCAGATTGTAAAGGGAGAGACAAATATGATTAAAGAGAGTGAAAGCTAAGTGAGAAAGTAGGAAGAAGATACCCTCATACTTTTCAAATGTATTCACATCTCCAGGGCCAGATGGATTATATCCTCAAATAATGGTTCCCAACATGTGGTTCCCAACGTTTGGTTCCCAGAGCAGCAGCTTCAGAATTCCCTGGGAATTTCTTAGACTTGGAAATTCTTGGGGCCACATAGACCTACTGAATCTGTGTTTTAACAAGAATTCCAGATGATTCTAACGTGTGGGAATTCGTGACCTGGACTCCATGGATGGACTTCAGTGGGTCAGTGAACCTCCTGGTGTAAGACACAAGTATTTTTGTCAACGCACATTTTTGAAAGGAGGAAGATAGTCATCAGCTTTCATCAGATTCTGGAAAGGACTCGAGACCCCAAAAGCTTTTGAATCATTCTTCCAACATAATGTCAGGTGAACCTGATAACCACTACACTACGGAAACCATTCTTCCAACACAGTGAAATTGAAACTTTTTACTGACTTACACAATTGCTAATGGTATTCCAAGAAGTCATAGAGATCTGTAGTTTGGAAAAAAGAAAAAAAAAAAGGCTTTCGTTTTTTAAAAAATCAGTGTTAGATGGATCCTGAAAACTATAGTTCGGTTAACTTGGTATTGATCTCTGGCAAAAATCTAGAATGCTTTTAGTTCATTGGGGAATGAATACTTGAAAAAGAAAATATTTGAGTATCAAGAGCCAAAAGAGATCCACTAACATGCAAATACACCAAATAGACTCTGGGCTTTTTTGTTTCTGCCATTAAATAACATTCTTTTTATTTAAGTACAGGAAAATACAAAGAGGGGGCAAAAATAGCCTGTAATCCCGCTGCAAGATAACTAAGTTCCCTTCTCTTACCCGTCAGAGCTTTCTTAAAGTTTCTTGTATTCTTCTGGAAAAAAAAAATTTACAGGTAAAAGGATTGTTTTTTCTCTCTTCAAGTATACTGTTCTGCAGTTTGCTTTTAAAAATAAATTAACTGTGGGGGCACCTAGGTGGCTCAGTGGATTAAAGCCTCTGCCTTCGGCTCAGGTCATGATCCCAGGGTCCTGGGATCGAGGCCCGCATCAGGCTCTGTGCTCAGCAGGGAGCCTGCTTCCTCCTCTCTCTCTGCCTGCCTCTCTGCCTACTTGTGATCTCTGTCTGTCAAATAAATAAATAAAATCTTAAAAAAAAAAGTTAAATGTGTATTTTAGAGATCTTTCCATGTTCACGCCCATAAAGTTACTTCATTATTTTTAATGTTGAATAGCTTTCCTTCATACCTTTTCTGTTCTTCTTCTTCTTTTTGAAAGATTTATTTATTTATTTGAGAGAGAGAGAGAGAGAGTGAGAGAGAGAGCAAGTGGTGGGGTAGGGTGGGTAAAGGGAAAGGGAGAGAGAAAAGAAAGCAGACTCCTTAATGAGCACGGAACCCAACTCTGTCTCCATCCCAGGATCCTGAGATCATGACCTGAGCTGAAATCAAGAGTTGGATGCTCAAGTGACTGAGCCATTCAGGTGCCCCATATCTTTTAGTCTTCTATAGGTATTTTAAAACATGGATATCATTTATGTTTGCTTTGCTATTGCAAGCAATAATGCAGTAAACAATGTTGTACGCATATTTTGCATATATTTCCAAGTATATCCATGAGATAAATTCCTGTAGGTAAAGTTTCCAGTAAAAATGTACATGCATCTACATATTGCAAATACTCTCCAATATGGTTCTATTGTTCTAAACTCACATGCGCAGAACATGAGAATGCTTGCTTTTCCACATCATTGGCACTACTAGGTTTTAGCATTTAAAAGAAATTTCCAATTTAGTCGGGGAAAAATTCATCATATACTTGTGTTTTGATTTGCATTTATTCATTAACAAGCTTAAGCATTATTTTGAAATTTTACCCACCATTCATTTTTTTAATGAACCCCCCTTAAATCCTTTGTCCATTTTAATATGTTGCTTAACTTTTTATTATTGATTTGAATGATACTTAGAAATTAAATTGTCCTTTGTTCATCATATGTTGCAAATGTTTTTCTAGTTTGTGATTTTTCCTCTGACTTTGCTTATGGCCTTTTGTTTTGTCACATTTATTATTTTTTAAATGTAGTCAAATTTATTGTTCTTTTCTTTTATGATCTCTGAGCTCATGGGTTTTAAAATCTAAATGGAGTTTCTAGATTGGTTGATTTGGGAAATAACACAAAACTGTCTTATAAGGATTTCATCCACATGTTTTATAAAGTTGGCCACATCTTTGTGGACAAAATGAAGCAATAAAAGTTGAGTGATGTGTACATCAAAGTGCTTTTACAGTTGACTCAGTGAATGTACACAACGAATGCTGATTAATGAGTCCATGTCAACCTGGATTCCTTTGGCCTTGATGAAGACAGAAGATATAATTCTCATATGTTCAGACAGAAGAGAGATTGAGATAACAGAACCAGTAACAGTCCTGTTTCCTGGATAACAGAACCAAGATCCAAGATCTTCATAGGCCAAAATAATGAATTTTAAACCAATGAGACAATTTAAAAGAGATAGATGGACAATTTGTATTTTTCCAAAAGTTCAAGTATATAAGGACAAATGGGAAGACCCAAGATACCATATATTCATGGAAGTAACATAACAACAAAGATAGAGCTCAGTGTGAATTAATGGTGTGCCAAGAATACCAAGAAAATCAGTGTGGTCTCAGGTTCTCTCTGACTATGGAATGATTAAAAAAAAAAACACCTTAATTTTGAAATATAGACTTACACAAATTATAAATAGAGTACAGAGGGGTTCCATGTACTTTTTCATCTAGATTTTCCCAATGATAACATCCCACATAATTATAGTACCATTATTAAAATCAGAAAATTGACAGTTGTATACTCTACATACCTTATTTTTCACCAGTTTTTACATTCACTTATGTATCTGTGTATGTGAGGTTCCATGGAATTTTATCACAACTACAGACTCATATGACCTTTTTTAAAAAAAAATATTTTATTTATTTATTTGAGAGAGAAGAGAAAGAGAGAGAGATATCAAGAGATAGAGAGAGAGCACAAACAGGGGGAGTTGCAGAGGGAGAGGGAGAAGTAGGCTCCCTGCTGAGCAGGAAGCCTGACCTGGGGCTCCATCCCAGGACCTTGGGATCATGACCTGAGCTGAAGGCAGATGCTTAGCTCACTGAGCCACCTAGGCACCCCCAGACTCATGTATTCTTAACAGTTTTTAATTGGTAAATAAAGTAAGAATAGATTTATCTATAGAAAAAAAAATGTATTCCTTTATTTCAGATAAAACAAGCCTAGAGTTTTACATAAGTGACATACCCTGGATGAAATTGTACCTGGGGGTACAAAGTTTTCACAAAATTCTCCTATGGTCCTGATGGTGCTACATTTGCATTCTAAGAGCTATAATGAAGCTGTATATTGACAAACTATAGAATTGAAGAGAAGTGGGACTTTTAGCAACAATTTTGAAAGGTCCAATGAAGGCTTGTCATGCAACAAAGGGGGTTGGCTTATTATACCCCATTACAGCGTCTGTTAGGAGAGATTGGAGGTGGTTATAAGAATAGAAGATGGATAAAGACCAATAAATATCCTAAAGGAGCTGGAATGTTTGAGAGGATGGGTTTTGCTTTATATCCTAGATTAGGGAAGGAAGAGGAGAGGGAGGAAAGGCAGAGAGAAGAAGTAGAAGAAATGCTGCTGGTCCCAGTGGCACACATTGGTAACGAAATAAACAAAAGCCATTATGAAGGTTTATCTTAAATGCCTTCTCTGCTGAACCTTTCCCATCAACTTTGTAAAGAACAATGATTGTATTCAGCTATGGTGCCTGTTAATTATGAAGATGAAGAGAAAGTTGATAGATATTTTTGTAACTATTCTTCATTCTCTCTTCTTTGCTTTTCTGTCTTTGTTTTGTATTTTTATTTTTTTTAAATTTAATTTTATTTTTTCAGTGTTCCAAGGTTCACTGTTTATGCACCACACCCAGTGCTCCATGCAATATGTGCCCTCCTTAATACCCATCACCAGGCTCACCTACTCTCCAAACCCTTCCCCTCCAAAAACCCTCAGTTTGTTTCTCAGAGTCCACAGTCTCTCATGCTTCATCTACCCCTCCGATTTCCCCCAATTGGCTTTCCTTTCCTTCTCCTAATGTGCTCCATGTTATTCCTTATGCTCCCCAAGTAAGTGAAACCATATGATAATTGACTTTCTCTGCTTGACTTATTTCAACTCAGCATAATCTCCCCCAGTCCCATCCATGTTGATACAAAAGTTGGGTATTTATCCTTTCTGATGGAGGTGTAATATTCCATTGTGTATATGGACCATATCTTCTTTATCCATTCATCTGTTGAAGGGCATCTTGGCTCTTCCCACAGTTTGGCAATTGTGGCATTGCTGCTATGAACACTGGGGTACATATGGCCCTTCTTTTCACATCTGTATCTTTGGCGTAAATACCCAGTAGTGCAATTACAGGGTCATAGGGTAGCTCTATTTTTAATTTCTTAAAAAATCTCCACACTGTTTTCCAAAGTGGCTGCACCAACTTGCATTCTTATCAACAGTGTAAGAGGGTTCCCCTTTCTCCACATCCTCTCCAATACATGTTGTTTCTTGTCTTGTTAATTTTAGCCATTCTAACTGGAGTAAGGTGGTATCTCAATGTGGTTTTGATTTGAATCTCTCTGATGGCTAATGATGATGAACATTTTTTCATGTGTCTGTTAGCCATTTGTAGGTCTTCTTTGGAAAAGTGTCTGTTCATATCTTCTGCCCATTTTTTGACATGATTATCTGTTTCGTGTGTGTTGAGTTTGAGGAGTTCTTTATAGATCTTAGATATCAGCCCTTTGTCTGTAGTGTCATTTGCAAATATCTTCTCCCATTCCGTGGGTTGCCTCTTTGTTTTGTTGACTCTTTCCTTTGCTGTGCAGAAGCTTTTGATCTTGACGAAGTTCCAAAAGTTCATTTTCACTTTTGTTTCCTTTGCCTTTGGAGACATGTCATGAAAGAAATTGCTGTGGCTGATGTCGAAGAGGTTACGGCCTATGTTCTTCTCTAGGATTTTGATAGATTCCAGTCTCATGTTGAGGTCTTTTATCCATTTCAAGTTTATCTTTGTGTATGGTGTAATAGAGTAGTTGAGTTTTATTCTTCTATACATAACTGTTCAATTTTCCCAGCACCATTTATTGAAGAGACTGTCTTTTTTCCACTGGGTAATTTTTCCTGCTTTATAGAAGATTATTTGACCATAGAGTTGCAGGTCCATATGTGGGCTCTCTACTCTGGTCCACTGGTCTATGTGTCTGTTTTTGTGTCAGTACCATGGCGTCTTGGTGATCACAGCTTTGTAGTAAAGCTTGAAATCAGGCAACATAATGCCCCCCATTTTGTTTTCCTTTTTTAACATTTCATTAGCAATTTGGGGTCTCTTCTGGTTCCATACAAATTTTAGGAATCTTTGTTCCAGCACTTTGATAAATGCCAGTGGAATTTTGATTCGGATGACATTGAAAGTATAGATTGCTCTGGGCAGTGTAGACATTTTAACAATGGTAGCTCTTCCCATCCATGAGCATGGAATGCTCTTCCATCTTTTTTTGTCTTTTTCACTTTCTTTCATGAGTGTTCTATAGTTCTTTGAGTACAGATCCTTTACCTTTTTGGTTAGTTATTTCAAGGTATCTTGTGGTTCTTGGTGCTATAGTAAATGAAATTAATTCTCTTATTTCCCTTTCTATATTTTCATTGTTAGTGTATAAGAAAGTAACTGATTTTTGTATTGATTGATTTTGTATGCTTCCACATTACTGTATTGTTGTATAGTACTGAATTGCTGTATGAGTTCTAGTAGTTTAAGGGTGGAGTCTTTTGGGTTTTGCGTATAAAGTATCATGTCATCTGTGAAGAGAGAGAGTTTGACTTCTTCCTTGAATACCTTTTATTTCTTTTGTTGTCTGATTGGACTTCTAGTACTATGTTGAACAACAGTGGCTTGAGTGGACATCTTTGTCGTGTTCCTGATCTCAAAAGGAAGGCTGTCAGCTTTCCCATTGAGGATGATATTCACTGTGTGTTTTTTATAGATAGATTTTATGAAACTGAGGAATATTCCCTCTCTCCCTATACTTTGAAGAGCTTTAATCAGGAACAGATGCTGTATTTTGTCAAATGCTTTTCCTGCATCAACTGAGAGGACCAAGTGGTTCTTCTCTCTTATTGATATGTTCTATCTGATTGATCTGCAAATGTTGAGCCACCCTTGTATCCCAGGGATAAATCCCACCTAGTCATGGTGATGATCTTTTTAATGTACTGTTGGACCCTACTAGCTAGGATCTTGTTGAGAATCTTGGCATCCATATTCATCAGAGATATTGGTCTGAAAATCTCCTTTTTGATGGGTCTTTTCCTGGGCTGGGGATTCTGGCTTCATAAAAAGAGTCTGGAAATTTTCCTTCTGTTTCTATTTTTTGAAACAGCTTCAGGAGAATAGGTATTATTTCTTCTTTGAATGTTTGGTAGAATTCTCCAGGGAATCCATCAGGTTCTGGGCTCTTGTTTTTGGGAGGTTTTTGATCACTGCTTCAATCTCATTGCTAGATATTGTTCTATTCAGGTTGTCAGTTTCTTCCTGTTTCAGTTTTGGAAGTTTATAGGTTTCCAGGAATGCAACCATTTCTTCTAAATTGCTTAACTTATCGGGATATAACTGTTGATAATAATTTCTGATGATTGTTTCTATTTCCTTGGCGTTTTTCATGATCTCTCCCCTTTCATTCATAATTTTATTAATTTGGGTCCTCTCTCTTTTCTTTTGGATTAGTTTTGCCAGTGGTTTATCAATCCTATTGGTTCTTTTGAAGAATCAGCTTCTAATTTTGTTGATGTGTTCCACTGTATCTCTAGTTTCTAACTCATTGATCTCCACTCTAATCTTAATTATTTCCATTCTTGTGCATGGGGTTGGCTTAATTTGCTGTTGACTTTCCAGTTCTTTAAGGTGTTAAGAGAGTTGGTGTATTCAGGATATTTCAGTATTTTTGAGTGAGGATTTGATGGCTATGTATTTCTTCCTTAAGACTGCCTTTGCCTTTCTGTCTTTTTAAAGTTGATGATACATGTTTTAATCTAAGGAATGCTATATTTTGTAGGCTTCAATACTGTTATGACTGCCTTTTTTCTAATCTAACTTGAACAAGACCTAGGTTACTGACTGGTGAGTTTATAGTTCTTTATGGCACAAGTTTGTAGAGCCTGGAATTTTCTGAGAGGTGGCTGCTGTCATACCCTGGACTGGTGAAATTAGGAGCCTGTGTAAGGGTGGAAGCCAGTCCCATGGAGCTGTAAAGGAAAACATCTGCTCCGAAAGTATCTTGAGGGAGAGGAAAGTTAACAGGTATATTGGTTTGGATTTCATCCAGTTTAATAGAATAGAATACTCAAACGCAAGGACTTAAGAAAATGGAGATCTATTTCTTTTTTTACATGACAAGAGGTTGAAAGGTAGTGGTTGCCAGCTTCAGTGCAGTGGCTCTGTCATGTTAGGGCTGAGTCTCTTTAGTTTTCCTCGATACTCCTCATGGTTGCAGGAGGGCTGCTGCAGCTCCAGGCAACATGTCTATATTCAAGAAAGGAAGAAAGGAGAAGAGAGAAGGGGAAAGGAGGAAGGGAAAAGGAAGAATTGCCGTCAACTCTTTCAGGAAATGCAAATGTCTTCCCAAAGCCTTCCCTCATATCTCACTGACCAGAATTTTTCCTTCTACCCACAGTTTTGAGTCAACCAATTTGACTGAGACATTTACACAAGCTTTAATGATATGAGAGGAACCAAGAGAAGAACAGAGAGTTTTCTATCATATGCACATGGTTTAAGGAAATTAACCCATGAAGATGGACTGTTGATCTCAGAGATTTAACTTGATATTTATTTGCAGAGTTCCTTTCTGTACTCATTTATGTCTGGAACTAAGAGAAAGGAGGTAGAGCAATAAGGATTTTGATAACTCTCCCCTGAAATCATTTGCAGGATGGGGTATGAATTTGGTCATAAAAACTCTTCTTGTGATTTTCCTGCAGCCATTCTCTGGAAAAACATCAATTTAGAGAAATTTCTTCATAGACTCTCTGTTTTTCATTGTAAACATGGTGGGGTGATGTTCTGGGCTGTTGCATCTGGGAGCCCAAGTAGGTTTCAGAGATCGCCGCTCTCCATTTGAGAGCTGTATTTCTGTAATTGAGACCAGAGCCTGACTCCTTGTGTCCACAATGCTACTAAATTGAATTAGAGACTTTATGGAAAGAACAATGAAAGCCCAAATTCATGTATGAGCATGCAGATCTTTTAAGTGGTAATATAAAACAGGCACAGCATTCTTGGGCACTAAGCATGGGTTTTAGAAAATGTGTTTAGTAACACAACTCTGATTGTTTAAGGGGACTTTGAGCATCTGATGAGGGAGGTTTTAATTAACCCCTTTTTTATAAATGTGGAAATCAAGGGTCAGGAGAGTTAAGGAACTAACCCGAAGTTTCTCAAATAGAGCTGAGATTCAAAGTGCTTCTTGTCTGATGCATGGACCTTCCTCTTCATTAGGAGGACACCCTAAGCTACTGCTAAGCTCCACAAAGTGAGTAAAATCAGGTGTAAGTAGGTAAAGAAGTGAGGCCCAGATTGAAAAGATTGTTCTGTAGGGCTGAGGTCATGTAGTTTGGTATCAATCACAGGGGATCTGCCCTTGTGATTCAGTGTGTGCATGTGATACAATGATTTAAGCAAGGGTTTATGAGGCCAGTCTTGCTGTGGATGTATGTGCTGTCTGTCAGTGCTCCTCAACATTGGAGGGGACTCAACCTCAGATGCTTGTCCTTTGGGATGTGCACCTTGCCCCTGGCTGGTGTTCCCATGGACACACATGCGGGTCATTCTGCAGCCACCATTACAGAACTGACCACTAGGGGTGCACTGACCCCACTGACCTGGCCCCCTAAAGGGAGGACATGGCCCACTTTACCTTAGCTCTCCTACCAAAGAGGACACTGACCATTTCTAAAAAGCTTTTGCTTTTACTAAGAATGTGTGTGTGTGTATGTGTGTGTGTGTGTGTTGGGGGGCATTAAAAAGAATATGAAAAGTCATAGAAAGAGGTGAATTTAGTAGGACTACTGGCTACTACAGCCAATATGCTTGGTTGGCACAGCTCATTTTTCTTCATTTTCATCCTAAAGGACCCTACTCCAGAGCCTGTCCTTGGAAGTTTCTCCTTTCCCTTCTTTCTTGTGGGTGCCTCTCCCCTCCAGGGCAGGGTTACTGCAGAAGGGGTGAGGAGCTTGTCCCATACTAAGTTTATATGTATTCCCTCCACATTCAGAGGCTTTGTGGGCGGCAAATGTGGTTTTGCCATATTTTTCTTAATGCCATGACTTTGAATGGATATTAATAGTACTGATAAAATAAGAATTAATTTAACAGGTTCATTTACACTCCTGTTTTCATCTCCACCTCTAGTGTCAGGATTGGCAATGCCTCAAAACAAAGCATTATATATTACATGTATCCACACATGTAGGTATATCCACATACAAGTGTACATGCCCTTTATGCATCTACACACTTATCTCTGTGTTTGGTGTATAGTTGTTGAGATTATTGGAGTAGAGGGTGAAGCACACTTTCATCCATTTGTTTTCAATTTAAGCAATTTAACCATACCTAGCATGAGTCACAAAAATGGACCTACTCTTGGACGCAGTAATTTCTCTTTGGAAAATGGCATCAAGTAAATCATTAAAAAGAAAGAGAAAGTTATAAAATACATGGATATATATTTTTTTAACATGCTGGGGTATTTTAATTTACAGCTCACAGATTCTTTTCACACAAATAATCTTATTTCGTGTTCACAATGACCTTCTCGGGGAGGTGGTTTTGTTTTTCTTCCTTATTTATAAATGAGGGAAAAGGCTTAGAGAAGTGATATGGTATTTTTAAGGTTGCACAGTTGAATTGAATGATATAGTGTTTGGACAGTTTTGCTTAGTTTGAAAAGCAGGGAAACTCAACCAACAAAGATAGGACCCTTGTCAAAAAGGCCCACAACAAAGCACTTGAATATGCATGTTGGTTAAGGAAGGAAATGGGAAATATGTGTCTTCAGTCTAAGTTCAGTATTCTCTTCACTGTACAATCCCCACTCCTCAATGGAGGGACTTGTTAACTATGGTATGCCAGTTTAATGCACATTGTGGAGGCCTTATATACTATAGTTATAGAGACTGAAATGCGATGGAAAGTATTTATGGCATAATTTAAATTATAATATAAAACATAAAAATCATATTCATAGTGTAATTATAAATGTGTAAAGTATGTATATTTAAGGACAAAAATTGGAAGGGAACATGGAAAAATAAAAACAGTTGTGCTCATGGGATTTTCATAAAATTTTTTTCTGAGTACAAATAGAATTAACAATAAGTTTTAAAAATCCAAATATCAAAAATTAACATTTATTGAGTGCAAGTACTGGCCTATGTGCTTTTCATGCCTAATTCCATTTAATCACAACTATGTGAGATAAATGTGATTATAATTTCCATGTGGTAGATGAGAATCATTAGTTTTAGGATGCTTGAATAATTTCTCCATTGTTCTAAAGGTAGAAGTCAGGATGGGGGCACTTGGGTTTATGTTCTGTTTCTTCCAACCCCAAATACCAAGAGTCCTTCAAGATGTGTCCTATAAAGGGAATAGTCAGTCATTTAATTGTCCTACTCATCTTATGGGTCTAAACAGACTCTTTTTTGTCTCATTGTGGAAGACCTTTAGTTAATTGACAGATATTACCCATTCACAGAGTGTCTAATTTCTTAGAACTCCTTGTAGACCATCTACACATACTAGATGAAATGCATTAAGGAAGGGATGCTTGGGTGGCTCAGTATGTTAAGCCACTGCCTTCAGCTCAGGTCATGATCCCAGAGTCCTGGGATCAAGTCCGGCATCAGGCTTCTTGCTTAGGGAGTGGGGAACCTACTTCTCTCTTGGTGTGTTTGTGGGGAAGCCTGCTTCTCTCTCTGCCTTTGCCTCTGCCTGCTGTTTTGCCTGCTTGTGCTCTCTCTCTCTCTCTGACAAATAAATAAATAAAATCTTTTAAAAAATGCATTGAGGAAGTAGAGATCTATAGCCTCTTTTGAAAAACAAGGGTCCAAAATAGCATAGACTGCTATGAAAAGTGGTTCTGAGCGTGCTACCAACACCTTGCCCTCTAATGGCAGCATTGACCAGAATGACTCAGCCCAGGAGGAAGGCATGTTTGACAGTGCTGGGAATGCAAAAAGAGTTGCTGTATCTCCCATCCCAAGGAACAGTGTTAGCCCCAGGCTTTCCTCTAAATCTCCAGGAAGAAAGTCAGTATTTTATTGCTCTTACTCTGAATTGGTGGGCTAACTGCCTCAGTTCTCGACTTCACTTTGTCCAAGCATTAACTTTTTGTTAAGAAGAAAAGTTGTCCTCTTCAGCAGAAGGGATCAGACTGAGTTTCTTGATTCTAATGGGGCTGGGATCTTTCCAGCGGTGTGGCATTCCTTCTAAGGCTTGAGTAAAGACTCTACTGTAGAAACGTCCTTTCTTACTGCTGGTTACAGCATTGCCGGTTTGCAGGAGCAGATTGCTCTTTGAAAGAGGGATTTGCAGAAGGCTTTGGAGAACGGGACACAAAGTAGTTCTTCCACACAGCCCCCACGAGAGAGCTGACCTTCCAGCTATCTTTTCTTCACAGGATGGGATTTCTAATCTGTAGGCTTCGGGTACCTTACTCCTTTCCTTTCCCATTTCTCTTCAGAGCATGTGCATGTTCAAGGTCTTTATTGTGAATCTTTTTGGTTAGTGTCCTATCTTTTTGGGTTGGGTTTCCTTGCTTTCCAAACTCAGCAAAATAGAAATCACCCTGTTCATGTCCCCTTTTACCTAGAGCTTTCAATTTATCTGAATCTCGAAATATGTTCTTATTCTGGGGCTTTTATTCTTTGGTGTGAAGTTAGTCGAGTATTAATGCTCCTTAACACTTTGGGTAACATTCTTCCTCTGCAAAGCACTTCACAAAGATTAGCTAATTAATCCTCTCAACATCTTTTGTCCTGTGGGGACAATTAAGGATTGGCTAACAATAGGAAGGAGAAGGAAAGTGATTCTTACTCTTTTCATAAGTGTCTTCAAGCTTCAAAGCACATTTATTGCCATTAGCTAGAATACGGAATATGGGAGAGAGAGAAGAAAGAAGAGATTTTGAGAGGAAAACCCTCTACCACCTTCATGAAATTCTCCATTAAAGACTTTGGTGCATGGGGCGCCTGGGTGGCTCAGTGGGTTAAGCCTCTGCCTTTGGCTCAGGTCATGATCTCAGGGTCCTGGGATAGAGCCCTGCATCGGGCTCTCTGCTCAGCAGGGAGCCTTCTTCCCCTGTCCTCCCCCACCACCGCCTGCTTCTCTGCCTACTTGTGATCTCTCTCTGTCAAATAAATAAGTAAATAAAATCTTTTTAAAAAAATTAGAAAAAAGAAGACTTTGGTGCAGGTTGTTTAGGGGATAAATTTTTTGGAGCTAGTTTTTGTCTTAAGGACTTGAACAGGGGTTTAATCTTAATCCTCTTTTTGCTTCTGATTTAGAATCATAGATGTTAGAGGATTCTGACCTTGGAGATACAGATACTCAAATCCTTGACCTTACAAATTAAGAAACTAAGGCAGAGAAGGGTTAGATTATATTAAGTTCATGCAGGGTTAGCTTAGTTTGTTTATTGGCATGTCCTTGGCTTCTCTGTTAGATAAGGTGTCTGCTTATCTTGAGGATCTTTTTTTTTTTTTTTTTAAGATTTTGTTAATCTATTTGACAGACAGAGATCACAAGTAGGCAGAGAGGCAGGCAGAGAGAGAGGAGGAAGCAGGCTCCCTGCTGAGCAGAGAGCCCGATGCGGGGCTCGATCTCAAAACCCTGGGATCATGACCTGAGTGGAAGGCAGAGGCTTTAACCCCCTGAGCCACCCAGGTGCCCCTTATCTTGAGGGTCTTACCAGAAAGTATTAATTGACCATGTCACTGGCCAGTGCTAGGTTAGATATTGAGCTATGCTCAACATGTGGTTCTGAGTGAAGTGCAGTTACCTGTTCTAGCCAGCCTGTCTGGTGTACCAAAGAAAAACAGAAGAACCACCATTGTGCAGAAATGCTCTCCATGTATATTGGGGGGAAAACAGGTATAGAATGCATCATTTATCTTCAAAGAGAGTCAACAGATATTTGATTTAAACAAACAGTCCATTATGGTGTTCACTCTAGCAAATTCTGTAATTATAATTTTTATGGCAATTCCCATTATTAAACCATTTTCATCCCTCTCTTAGCTGTCTGAAAAGCCACAAATTGGCTAGGAAATTTCATGGCTAGACTCTGCCTGGTTGTGGATGGATGACTTCTGGGAGCACAGGGAAGGAATGAAAATCTCATTAGCTACCTCTAAGTTACTGTTGAATGGGAAGAAATGTAAGCATATGCCTTTTCCAGTTTGCAAAAGAGTTAAAAGTTTCTTTTCTCTGTATCCTGAAATTGTGAAAAATGAGGCAGAAAGACCTCATTTTCAAGGCTATATAGAATCACTAAGAAATGTTGGGGGAAAAATGCTTTACTGAATCACTTCCAAGACTGCTGGACATGGCACTGCTCTTAATTTCAGCATCTGCTCTGCCAGTGCTTACAGTTTCCATTTTCTCCTGCTCTGTCTTCATCATTGTGTCAGTGCAATCCTGGGTTCCTAGAGTTAAAAGGACAGGGGAAGGGCGCCTGGGTTGCTCAGTGGGTTAAGCTGCTGCCTTCGGCTCGGGTCATGATCTCAGGGTCCTGGGATCGAGTCCCGCATTGGGCTCTCTGCTCAGCAGGGAGCCTGCTTCCTCCTCTCTCTCTCTCTGCCTGCCTCTCTGCCTATTTGTGATCTCTCTCTGTGAAATAAATAAAATCTTAAAAAAAAAAAAAAAAAAAAAAAGGACTTGAAACCCTGGCTTGCAGGAGAAAGGCTCAGCATGTGTCCTGGTTGGTGGTGTTTTCTGAGGAGGCAGGATCTAGCCTCAAGGGGTAAGCAGATTAGGGGTTTTGTGCAGTCGATGCAGTGCCTATGCCAACGGGTGCTTGACAACTACATCTTGAAACACACATAGTTCAGTAGTAGAATTCCAGACGCTAAAACAAACAAACACCACCCCACCCCCCCCCACCCCCCCCCCACCCCACCCCCCGCACAAACCTTCCCTTACCCTGCCTTGAAAGGTAACTTGTTTACTTAATCATGTGCGGATTTCTTCCCCTCAGGTCAGTCACACCTTGTCTTCTCCGTGTATCCCGTGTCTGACTGGGAACTTTCTCTCCTCCTCTCTCCATGGATCCTGACTCGCAGTCATCTTTCAAGGCTTCACACAGTTTCTGGGTTTCCTCTGCTCCCCTAAGCGTCTCCTGATTATCTGAGGCTATAAGTAAATCTTCATTCTCAATATTCAGGGAGCATTTATTTCTTATCCTACCAGATTAAGATACTCACTTATAAATGTTTTGTATGGTTTGCAAATGGTTTCGTATACATTGCTTGCCTCCCTACTTAGATTATAAGTGCTTTGGGGACTGGGATCGTCTTTTATGTATTCGACTTTAGTGTTTAGGGGAATTCTGAGACATAGTTTATGCTTCATCAACTGCTGCTGGGTAGTAATATAGTATGTGTGAGAATGCTTTCTTTCCCTTCTAGGCCATAAGCTCTTTAAGGAAATATCTTGTTGTAATTCTCTTTTTGTGCTTTACACTCATTTAATGCTTAATAAATATTTGTTAAAATGATTTGTAATCTCCTAATCTTTTCAGAGAGGACATTTGCCTTTAGCTTCTCCTCAGATCTCTAGGTGCTTATCAACCTTGCAGACTTTGACAGCTCCATTTCTTTCTTTCTTTCTTTTTTTGTTAAATGATTTTATTTATTTGACAGAGAGAGAGTGAGAGAGGGAACACAGGCACAGAGAGTAGGAGAGGGATAAACAGTCCTCCCACAGAGCAGGCCGCCGCGACGTGGGGCTTGATCCCAGGACTCTGGGGATCATGACCTGAGCCAAAGGCCGACGCCCAACCACTGAGCCACACAGGCACCCCTGAAAACTCCATTTCTGATGGAGCATTTTCATAACTACTGCTGCTAGTCATTTTTAGGGATCATGGGTGTTTGGGATGATTTTTGGATGCTGTTGTTTTTCCTCTAATACCCATGTCTTTGCAAAAGTTTTTTCCATGGAAAGTGCCTATTGTGCATTTTTTTCTTTGTCCTTCATACACAAAGATACAGATTTGAAAAAAGGTAGTAGTATTGCTCTGTTGTATACCTTCCTTGTGATTTTAGTTTCTTCCTGAAGCCTTATTTAGAATAAGCAGGGATAAAAATATTGAATAAGAGTATTCTCAAAGCATTGACCTATATAATCTGAAACAAAACTTACCAAGGCCATCTCCCTGCCTCCCTTTTCCTCAAATGCTATGGCTCTATGACTGTACAGTTGTACAACACTGTCTTCTGCATCCTCCTTCACCAGATGGTATCATGGACACTTTGAGAACTTGAATCCCAGGTGCTCTGTTTGCCTAGTTAACCTTTCTAGAAAATTTACTTTCTTACTTTTAAATAGGCTCACCAGAGTAACAGTAGAGTAACAGTACATTTATTTTTGAGTTGGAATCTGTTGTTACCCTATGAACCATTCATTTGTTAAAGAAATTATTAAGATACTATAATTTACATAGTTCCACAGACACACTAAATATTTTAAAATATCCAAATAGGGTATTTTATATATCTCTTCATTTAACAAACGTATACCTAACATCATCTCCGTGATTTTTAGTGAAACACTAAAAAAGAATGCTTTCTGGAGGCTTATAATTTAGAAGGTGGTTGGAATAGCAGTGGAGTTGAGAAAAACTGAGACTTGAATAGAGGCAGACCGCACATATGGGGTCTTAGAAAAAAGATCCACTTGTTATGAATTTGACTAATCTGAAGAGCTTTTCATAAGCAGGAGCTTTTAAATAAAACCTCAGTGGTTGAGTAGATGAAGAAAGGGACGGGGAGGGAGCAAGGGAAGAATGCTGTGGGCGAAGGAAAGAGCTGGAACCAAGACTCATGGGTAAGAGAGCATGAATAGTTTTGGGAGCGGAAGTCCAGCAGGTGAAAGTGGGGTGTCAGGGGGCTCTTATTTGGGTATGAGGTGGGGTAACAAAACAAAACATTTGGATTATTTTTTATTTTTTATTTATTTATTTATTTATTTTTTTGAGAGTGGGGAAAAGGCAACATTGACTTATTTTTTTCCCCCCAATTTATTTATTTTCAGATAAACAGTATTCATTATTTTTTCACCACACCCAGTGCTCCATGCAAGCTGTGCCCTCTATAATACCCACCACCTGGTACCCCAACCTCCCACCCCCCCGCCACTGGAAGAGATTATGCTGAGTGAAATCAGTCAAGCAGAGAGAGTCAATTATCATATGGTTTCACTCATTTGTGGAGCATAACCAATAGCATGGAGGACAAGGGGCGTTAGAGAGGAGTAGGGAATTTGGGTAAATTGGAAGGGATGGTGAACCATGAGAGACTATGGACTCTGAAAAACAGTCTGAGGGGTTTGAAGTGGATTATTTTTTAAAGAAAGAAGTAACACTCATTCTTCTGTTTCATTTGTTGCTGCTGAAATGAGTAATGTAGCAACTTCATTAACATTGTTCCTGTAGATGAACCAAAGCACTGAGTCCAATCCTAAGGGAGAGAAAGTGTTTGGGAAAGATAGCATCGGATACAGAGTCACCAACTCATTGGCAGTGGCGTCTCCATTGACTGGAGGAACCTGGATGGCCAATACTCAGGTGACCACTGGAGTTTCCTTAATGGACAAAACTGTCTCTGTGGCATAGCAAACACCTGAATTTGCAAAAACTCAAAGTGAGGGGTCCTAAGGTCTAAATGTGCTGTGTGATCCTGGGAATCATTTCGTTGTTCTAGATCTTCAGTTGCGTATTGGAAAATGAATTGGTTGGACAAGAAAAGCTTTAAGGTTTGGTTGGCTCATCCTATGATTTTTTTGGCCAGTGATTTTTAAGATCCCTTTGAATATCTTCATTCAGGAGCTCGCCTGAGGGTCAGTGTTAGGAGGCAATTGTACTTTCCACTAAGACTCTTAGGTACCCTTTTCCCCGACAAAGATTCTTCTGTAAGTAATCTATGCTGAGAAAATCTGCAAAGTCTTTCCAAACTAATCCAGTCTGCATTGATCTTACCCTTTCCAACTCTGGAATTCCTGGAAAACTCCCTCTGATTCCTGAAAGACAGAGACCTAGTCTTAATCTTCTCTTGCATTTCAGTACTGAGCCTCATGGAATGTCAGACTTACTCATTTCAAGAAATCTCTATTGAGAGTTCCTGGGTGCCAGGTACTGGGGACACAGAGACAAAAACTTCCCTTAAGGATCACTGTCCAATTGGTAGGACACTGGTGCATGTGAAATAAATACCTGGCATTTTGTTGTTTGATTAAATGGACATTTAATACTTTTCAAACTTGAAGCCCTAAATATTTAATATTTACTGTTTTTTCCCTACTTGCCCATTAAATAACAATCCTCCAATATCTTTGAAGGAATATAAGGTCCGCGAAGTGTGATGATTCCATCTTGGGTTGTCAGTTTATTGAACACCCACAAAGCCAAGGATGATTTGTAAAGTTCTGGTACCAGGGCAAGTGCCCTCTTTTATTTTTTAAGAAAGTTTTTTTGTTTGTTTGTTTGTTTGTTTTTTGTTCCTTTTTTTTTTTTTTTTTAAGAGCAAGAAACATGCAGAGAGAGCGTGGGGGTAAGGGGACAGAGGGAGAGGGAGAGAGAGTTTTAAGTGGATGGTACTGAACGGAGAGCCTGACATGGGGTTTGATTTCACTACCCTGAGATCATGACCTGAGCCAAAACTGAGAGTCAGATGCCTAACCGACTGTGCCACACAGGTGCCCCATTCCAGTGCCCTCTTGAACTGGCCAGAGATGATACATATATTTAGTGGATTTCAGAGACTTTAAGGTCAAGTGGTCTTGTTTGACATCCCCCCTCTCCGGGCTGCTTCTCTTTCTTCTCAGCCTCTTCTGACTTCTCTAATTTTTTGCCATTTTCTCTCCCTCTCTATTTTTCCTCCCATTTCCCTACTCTTTGACCAGTTTACGTTCCTCATCTCCTTATGAGGAACCATAAGGTTCCTCACCAAGGGTTAATTATGTGCAGGTAGAGATGATTATTTTACATAGATCGTCATTCAATCCTATTTATGGAGAAGGACACTGAGTCTCAGTGATGCTGTCATTGGGCCAAAGGCAATGAAAGTGCCAAAGGGGCACTTCCGTCAGTGCCCCTTTTGGCACAACAGTGAGGGGCAGAGCTCCAAGAGGAGCAAACCGGGACGTCTGATAGATCACAATCCGGCCTACACAACTTCCTTGCAGAGCAATCTTCTCTCATTAATTAAGTGTGCCTGCAACTTTTCAGACCACCTCCGGAAAGTTAAGATGGTTTATGTCTTCTTTTACAACAGATACAATTATTTCAGAAACTAGAACTTGCAAAGTCTGCAAGGAAAGAACTTCTGGGCCCTTTGGAGTTTTTCACTGAGCACCACCATCCCCTCAAAGGCAAGGAACAGCAATTATGATGAAAGAGAGGAGAAAATAAAAGGAATAAACAATGCAGTGATTGTCCTGGAAAAACCATAGCCCATCTTCTATTTCCATCTTAATAATGACCCCTAAGCATCCCAGGGTGTCTTGGAACATCCATGTTATCTTAAAACACTTTTTGAACTTTGGCATTTTCATTGCCTTTCCAAGGGCCACCAAGATGAAGGGAAGTGAGCGGAACAATTAAATGTATTTACCTGCTGACATTCCAAACCACTTTTTGATTGGAAACAGAGGGGGTGAAACAGCCCTGGTGTGTATGTGTAAAGGGGTTTAGTGTTTTCTTTTCTTTTTTGAGTATTATTCTCCTGGGAGCTGCTTGGAGTGTTGCGCTTTTGATTTTTTTTTTTTTTTTTCGGTTTAGCTGAGCTTGAGAATAATAATGTAAATTCAGCATGAAATATAATTCCTCTTGCCACTTTAATTTTATATTATCTACTGATCCAATAGTGACTGGGAATTAACCTTGAAATCATACTGCAGTTAAACTCGTTATTGAGTCCCTCTGAACTTGGCATTAATGATAGGACTGGGGGACCTAGGAACCTAATTCACCGTCATTTTCCTTCTTTCAGGGGCTCTCCCGTCTGTCAGGAAAATTTCTCGTAGATCAGGGGAAAGAACTGATGTGTTGGTTTCCTTTGAGGTGTGACTAGAATCCCCCTGATTTGGGGGTTCTAGTGCTTACTGTTATTTTCAGTTATGGCTGCACAGTCTTAGCTGAGCAAGAAGAGGAAAGGCTGCCTTCACTGTGCTGAGCCAGAACCTGTCCTGAGCTGCTGTGAAGGGGGCTGTCAACCCCTATGGAAGGTCTGGCTTCTGAGAACTTCCAATGGAGCCTCTAACTAAGGATGGGGAAGGAATATGTCTGTTACAAATCGTAGCGATGTTGTGATTTAAAGCAATATCATGTCCTTTATCTATTTATTTATTTTTAATGTTTTTAGTGGGTAGAGGGGACAGAGGAAGCAGGAGAGAGAGAATCTTAAGCAGGCTCCGAGCCCAATGTGGGGCTCGATCTCACAACGCCGAGATGGTGACCTGACCCAACATCAAGAGTTGGACACTTAATTGACTGAGCCACTCTAGTGCCCCTCAAATAATATTATGTCCTTTAAAGGGCCTGCCATTGTGCTATATGCCAGACAATACACTAGGTACCAAGCATGCAAAACTAAATGAGGCACAGTTCCTCTTTTCAAAGTTTCTTTATCCAACCAGAAATTGGGGGAGAGCCGAGCTTTTCTAATGAATTAGAGTAGTAAGGGAAAATGTTGATTGCATCCCTTAGGGAAAATTATAAACTCAAATTTGAAAAAAATCATCTGTCACTATTATTAATTACTATAATTACTAATTGTCTACTACTAGTCACATTTTGAATATTATGAATAACGCTGTATGGACGTGTGTGTAAAAGTCTTGCTGTGGACAAATTTTGATGTTTCTTGAGAAAATACCTTGGGATGGAATTGCTAGATCACATCATATCTGTCTACTTAAGTTTATAAAGAACCGCCAAACTTTTCCAAAGTGATTGTCTCATTTTATATTCCCACTTGCAAAGCCTGAGAATTCTAGCTGCTCCACATGGTTGGAAACACTCGGTACTATTAGTCTTTTCAATTTAAGTCCTTCTAATGGGTGTGCAGAGATGTTTCATTGGTTTAAATTAGCACTTCTGGATGACCACTGACATGGAGTGTCTTCTCATGTGTGCATTGGTTATTCAAGTCCTATTTTGTGAAGTGACTTGTGCCCGTCTAAATTGTATTGCTTGAGTTGTTACTATTGAATTTCAGAGTTAAACAAAAGATTTTCTGGATACAATTCCTCTACCATATGCATGAATTTCTCCCAGTCTATGGGGAAAATATTCATTTTATCAATGTGTCTTTCAGCAAATAAATGTGTTCAAGCTTGATAAAGCCCAATTTATTGTTTTCCTTTAATGACTTGTGCTTTTCATGGTCATCTAAGAAGTCTTGGCTTCCCTCAAGGTCACAAAATTGTTCTTGTGTTTTCTTCTAGAAGCTTTATCTTTTATGTGTAGGTCTATAACACATTTTGAATTAACTTTTGTGTATGATGTCATGTAAAGCTTGTAATTCGTGTTTATCTGTATGGATATCCAATTGTTTTAGCACCAGCTCTTGGAAGGCTACCACTTTCCTTCATTGACTCTCCTTGGTGCTTTGTGAAAATCAAGTGATCATATAGGTTGGGTCTATTTCTGGACTCTGTTCTCGTCTACTGATCTGTATCTCTGACCTTATGCCAATATCACACTGTCTTGAGAACTGCAGATTTATAGTAAGCCTTGGTAACAGGTGATGCAAGTCATTCCAACTTTTACAAATTTTTTCCTTTAAAGAGTTGTTTTGGTATTTGTGGCCTACTGCATTTTAGAATTAGCATGGTCAATTTCGACAACATACCTGCTAGAATTCTGATTGGAATAACCTGAAACCTATAGATAAATCTGAGGATAATTTGTGTCTTAGGAATACTGAGTCTTCCAATCCCTAGGGATGGCATATCTCTTCACTTAAGTTCTTCTTAGTTTCTTTCAACGATGCTTTATTAGCTTTAGCTATAGATCCTGCACACATTGTGTTAAATTCTGTTCTTAAATATTCTGTTTTTGTATGATACTATATATGGTAATATTTTAAAATTATAATTTTCAATTGCTCATTGCTAGTATATAGAATGCATTGATTTTTGTATATTGACTGTGTATCCCGACACTTTGCTGAATTGAATTCAGTCTCCTAGAGGGACTCAGCTTTGATCCATCAGCAGCCAACACACTGAGGCTCTAGTAATAAGTGTCTTAGTCCTGCACAGGGAGTGTGGATGGTGGACGGTTGTGGCTGCTATTATAATCCCATTGCAGTATACCTGCTGGTAATGTCTGGCTCCTGCTCCTGTCCCCAGCTCCTCTCTTGCCACCCCCTTCCCTACATACACAATGATTCTAAAATACCTCTAGCATTGGGGATAAAGCTTCTTGCTTCTGTAACTTTGTCTGTGCAGGTCCATTTACCTCAAATGATGAAAAATAAACAGTCTTGAATCCAAAGAGAAGTGAAGGTACAAGTGGTTGGGAGGGGGCTGTGGGGGTTCAGGGCAGAAGAAACCAGGAAGGCATTGGTCTGGGCTCTTGCAGGGAGGCAAGCAGTAGATCTTTTGGGAAAACTATTTCTTTGACTCCTAGTGTCTGTCCCAGCCTTTGCTCAGATCTGAGGGTATAGCTTCTGCCTTGTGTTTGTTGGGTGCTCCCCCTTTCCAAAGGCTATGGGGACCTAGACATGGGGAGGGGGGAGCGAAGAAGGGCAGGCCTGGGCTTGGGCCGCGGAGAGGTTCTCAGAGCTAGACCTGGAAATAGACTGAGGAGAGAACTCAGGAGCTGGCATGTCTGCCTCTCATTTACCACAGAATGTGTTAAATATCCCCTTTGCCATTTACTGTTAGCAAATGAATTTAGTGATGAAGAAATAAGTCTATTGTTTTTTCCTTCTTCCTTGTGACCTCAGCATAAATTTCTTTTAATTATTTTAAGAGTTTACCAATCACATGGTTATTGTCTGTTCAGATGCTGAACCTCTTCTGGCAGAATTTAACTCTGGTTCTTAAGATCAGGTGACACTTAATAACAGATCAGTGTGACCATGACAAAGCTTTTAAGGAAGGAAATGATGATTATTGCTTGTAGAGGTGGACATGTTCCCCCATGGAGTCAGTATTAGTAATGGGCATCTAGCCTTGAGAAGTACACTGACTCTTTCTGAGCACCTTGGAGGAGGAGCGTGCAAAGCTATTGAGTTCAGCCCTTCCTAAGATTGCTTTCTCTCCTTGGGATGAAAAATGATCAGAGGTGAGGCACTCCTGCTCAAAATTGGGAAAAGCTACCAGTGAATTTATCTCCAGAAAAATTGTTTGCTCTGATTCCTAGTCCTTGAAAAACACTACCCAATGTGGGGTCAGCTGAGAGTTAGATGATTAAGGGTATTATTTTCTGAAGTTGCCTTTAGTCCACACTGTACAGAAAAGTTATTTACTTAGATGATTTTTGAGTTGGAGGACACATCTACTTTGGTTGAAGTCCTAGGTCTTGAGAGATAATTATAGGTGATGTACTATCACCTCTTAATAGGGCCAGTATTAGCAGAATGGGATATATCTGCTGGGCTCAAGTGTGTGTGGGGTGCAGAATTAGGAGACATTTCTTAGTTCTAAGAGTCTGTTTACATTCACTGAGTAGACTTTTAGATAAACAATGACAACACTGAGCACAGCAACATACTCTGTCCACCATTTGGGCTGAATAGACACAGAGACCCTTCTGTTGGGTATGGGAGAAGAGTGGGGGTATGGAGGAGTAGAGGCATTGGGTGAGCAAGAAGACAGGGAGGTGCCCCTGGAGAAGGTTTATTGTAATGGAAGAAATTGTTCTGAAGAGTAAGCCAGATCCTGCAACAGGTGCTCTGGGTCAGAGAGGAACAGTGGTTGGTTATGGTGGGCATTTACTCAAACTACTTGCCCTCTTACCCTTGTGATTCCTGTGGACCTAAGGACCCTCACTGTGTGCAGGTTGTGAGATTTCAGTAAGATCATTGTGCTCTCCCCGACCCCATTTTAAATCCAGCACAAGTCAGAGGCAAGAGCACTGTCCTTGCATATTCTGAGGAGGTGAGTGGGAACACCATGGCTCTATTCGCAGGCATGTCTCTGAGGGCCAAGAGGGGCTCTTGCCTGTAGAATCCTGGATCAGCTAATTTTCACTCACAGGTAGATGAAGCGTAGTCTAGGAGGAACAGTAGCCTCTGGGTGAAATCCTAAAGGTGGCCTCTGGTTCTGGTTGAGGGAAGGGCTGGGAGCAGTGAAGTCTGGATGGTGCTTCTGGAGACTGAAATTATGAGAGGACCTGAACTTTCCAAGAATCTATGGACTGAGAAGAGGGAAGGGAGCAAAGGAGAGACAGCGGAATTCAAGAATTGCTAGGGGAGACCGGCTGATGTGGGGATCTGGGGGCTGGTGTGAATGGCAAGCAAGAAGAAACCTAGACAGGACACTTCTTGGGTCAGAGTCTGAGTGTTTTTTGAAATGGAAGATGGATGCGGGGTTACCTTGAAAAAAAAAAAAATGCTTTCATCTAGACTACAGAGAATCAGAGAGAAAACTGGAGGGACATGAGAACAGAAGGAGCTTTGGAAAACTAGTCATGCTTTCAACTTGTGCTGAGCTGACAATTAAATATAAGCGTATATGTGCATAATTTATAAGAGCCATGTTATTAAACTTGAGATTCCATCACACTGTCATCAAAGCAGACAAGCAGCTGGAATGACCTTGAGATTCCATCACACTGTCATCAAGGCAGACAAGCAGCTGGAATGACCTCAGCCATCGTGCAGCAGATCTGTCTGGGGAGGAGAGAAAAGGAAGACACTGTGGTATGGAGGGAACGGCTCTTAGAGGAGGAGACGCCTCAATCTCATAAACAATAAATTGTACTTACCAGGTGTCCATGCAGTATGCTGGACATTCTAAGGTCTCTGCTCTCAGCCGTTACTGGCTGGTAAAGGTTCATAGCACCATGGACCCGGATGCTCAAAGGAGAGGGAGCAGAAATACATGTCACAGGCTGGGTGCTACCAGGATGGACTAGGAAATATATTGATAAGATGTTTTCCTGGGCATACTCATTGCGTATCTAGAAACATTTTTTATTTTATTTTTTATTTTTTTAGGATCTATTTATTTATTTGTGACAGGAGCTGGGGAGGGGCAGAGAGAGAGAGAGAGAGGGAGTCTTAAGCAGATTCCACACTGAGTGCGGAGCCTGATGCAGGGCTTGATCTCATGACCCTGAGATAATGACCTGAGCCCAAACCAAGAGTCAGTCACCTAACCAACTGTGCCACCCAGGCACCCTGGAAACATTATTTTTAATAAGATATTTTAGATAAATAGAAACTTATAAAGGATAAAATAATGGATAATATGTCCCACCCAAATTAAGAAACAAAAATCAAAAACAAAGACAGTGTCCTGTGTAACCATTTCTGAGCTATTTCCGTAAGTCTTACCTTTAAAAAACCCAGCTAGGGGGCGCCTGGGTGGCTCAGTGGGTTAAGCTGCTGCCTTCGGCTCAGGTCATGATCTCAGAGTCCTGGGATCGAGTCCCGCATCGGGCTCTCTGCTCAGCAGGGAGCCTGCTTCCCTCTCTCTCTCTCTGCCTGCCTCTCTGCCTACTTGTGATTTCTCTCTGTCAAATAAATAAATAAAATCTTTAAAAAAAAAAACAACAATCCAGCTAGGTAGACTTCTTAGAGGACCTATTTCAGTTTGGGCTGCTGTCACACCATGCCACTGACTGGGTGGCTTATAAGCAACAGAAACTTATTTCTCACAGTTCTGGAGGCTGGGAAGTCCAAGACCAAGATGTCTGCAGATTTGGGGTCTGGAAAGGCCTGTTTCCAATTCATGAATGGCTGTCTTCTTGCTGTGCTTTGCGGGAGGTGAGGGGTGAGAGAGCTCCTGAGGCCTCTTGCATAAAGGCACTAACCACATTCCTAAGGGCCCTATACCTTCATGACCTCATCCCCTCCCAAAGGCCCCACCTCCACATACCAGCACATCAGGGAGGGATCATAAACATTCCGTTCACAGCAGGCTCCTGGATGAGTCAGGACCGTGATGGCGGATCCAGCTATGAAATAAGAATGGTTAGTTCCAGGAATGCCTAGCTGGAGAATCCTCCCTTTAATAAAGGAGTCTTGTTCTTTTGGTTCAGAGCTAAGGGATCAGGAGCCCTCCTGCTCACGTCTAGGCTTGGGACTTGATTTCTCCGAGAGGTGGAAGGTTTGAAATAATCCAGGGCGGAAATAAGAATGTAAAGGAGCACTTAGTCACGCCATAAGCAGGCCTAAGCTGCTTATCTCTGTTAGAACACAGGAACTTTTGAAAGGAACAATTGTCTCCCTTTGAAGAAAGTGTCAGGGCAAAAGCTTTTAAAAATAATTTCCTTGAGAAATGCATAATGCTCTTCTGCAGAACTTTCCGACACTGTTTTGCAGCCTCTTGCATTTGTATGAGCTCTGGAATATTAAACATTCCTTGTGCAGACTCAGAAAATAGCTTGCTTATCACACGGTGCTTGTCAGCTGCATTGTGGGTTCCCCCGGGCACTGTGGGGCTGCGGGCAAGGCCAGCTCTAGGTGACGTGTGTGTGTGTGTGTGTGTGTGTGTGTGTGTTGCTGAGATCAGGTCCTTTAGAAGTAAGTCCTGGTACATGAGCATTTAAAAAGGAGTGGATGGCTTAGGGATGGCTTAGCAGGAGCATTCTCCCTAGCAATCTGCCTGCCTTGGCTTCCCAGAGCTCTGATGGGTTAAATACCTCTCTTCGGTCCTTAGGGCCCAAAAAATCCTGCCTCAGAGGTTCCAGTGAAGGATACCAGTGATCCTGGATGATGAGGACCTTCTGGTGTTGACTGTTATAATCTGCAGCTGGGGTTTGGCTAGAGGGTTCCAGAAAGATTCAGCAGTTCCAAGGACCAATGGTAGATCCGACCATTTGGCTAAATTCCACCAAACCATGTGACCATGATACAGACGACATATTGAGCATGAACTGTGTAAGCATGTAAAGCAGACAGAGTCTCCATAGCACTCACCATAGCACATACCCACCCCAATGTCCATAACCTAATCGCCCTCTCCTCCCCTCCCCCTGCAATCCTCAGTTTGTTTTGTGAGATTAAGAGTCTCTTATGGTTTTTCTCCCACCCGATTCCACCTTGTTTCATTTATTCTTTTCCTACCTCCCAACCCTGCCATGTTCCCTCTCAACTTCCTCATATCAGGGAGATCATATGATAATTGTCTTTCTCTGATTGACTTATTTCGCTCAGCATAATACCCTCTAGTTCCATCTACGTCATTGCAAATGGCAAGATTTCATTGCTTCTGATGGCTGCACAGTATTCCATTGTATGTATACATCACATCTTCTTTATCCATTCATCTGTTGATGGACATCTAGGTTCTTTCCATAGTTTGGCTATTGTGGACATCACTGCTATAAACATTTGGGTGCACGTGCCCCTTTGGATCACTACATTTGTATCTTAAGGGTAACTACCCAGTAGTGCGATTGCTGGGTCATAGGGCAGCTCTATTTTCAACTTTTTGAGGCACTTCCATGCTGTTTTCCAGAGTGGTTGCATCAACTTGCATTCCCACCAACAGTGTAGGAGGGTTCCCCTTTCTCCACATCCTCTCCAACATTTATCGTTTCCTGACTTGTTAATTTTAGCCATTCTGACTAGTGTGAGGTGGTATCTCATTGTGGTTTTGATTTGTATTTCCGTGATGCTGAGTGATGTGGAACACTTTTTCATGTGTCTGTTGGCCATCTGGATGTCTTCTTTGCAGAAACGTCTGTACATGTCCTCTGCTCATTTCTTGATTGGATTATTTGTTCTTTGGGTATTGAGTTTGATAAATTCTTTATAGATTTTGGACACTAGCCCTTTATCTGATATGTCGTTTACAAATATCTTCTCCCATTCTGTCAGTTGTCTTTTGGTTTTGATGGCTGTTTCCTTGACTGTGCAGAAGCTTTTGATCTTGATGAAGTCCTAATAGTTCATTTTTGCCCTTGCTTCCCTTGCCTTTGGCAATGTTCCTAGGAAGAAGTTGCTGTGACTGAGGTCAAAGAGGTTGCTGCCTGTGTTCTCCTCAAGGACTTTGATGGATTCCTGTCTCACATTGAGGTCCTTCATCCATTTTGAGTCTATTTTCATGTGTGGTATAAGGAAATGGTCCAATTTCATTTTTCTGCATGTGGCCGTCCAATTTTCTCACCACCATTTGTTGAAGAGACTGTCTTTTTTCCATTGGACATTCTTTCCTTCTTTGTTGAAGATTAGTTGACCATAGAGTTGAAGGTCTATTTCTGGGCTCTCTATTCTGTTCTATTGATCTGTGTGTCTGTTTTTGTGCCAGTACCATACTGTCTTGATGATGACAGCTTTGTAATAGAGCTTGAAGTCTGAAGTAGTGGTTTTGAACTCTAGCTGTGATCCATAAATTCAGTGATGGGAAACAGCCTTGTTCACCATTTTCCCTTCAAGGAAGGGAAAGGAAACAGGAACCCAACCTGCCTCTCTTCTCATCTTCCCCAGGTACCCCTGAAGGAAAAAATGCATCTCTGTCCTGGGGCTCAGACACCCTGAACTAAATGGAAGAGTAGGGGACAGGCTGTGCATGGTGCTAGGAATGGCCACCTCAGTTTCTTTGTGAAGCCATTCCATTCCTTTAGTCTGCAAAGGCCCCTGTTCTGTCTTGCTCCTGGTTGTGTCTACAATTTCTAGCACAGGGTTTGACACTTGCAAGATACTCATTAAATATTTGTTGAACAAATGAACAAAAGAGCACCCTACTGAGCTTACATTATTCTTAGAAGAATGAATGGTGCCTGGTTATAGGGGAGGGAGGCAGCCAAGGGGGCTAGTTGGAACAGGCCCTCGTTTGCTCTCCTGTCTGGGCCTTGGGTAGTGCTGTGCCACTCGCTGGCTCAGTGTACTGTGGTGGGCTGTGTGCTCAGATGAACTTGTGCTGACATCCGGGCTCTGCTACTTCCCGGTGCTACCACACTGGTCAAGTAGCTTAACTCAAGGAGCTTTGGTTTCCTCATCTGTGTTATAGAGACAATCTCTACTTGGTTCATAAAGTTCTAGATGATTATGTGGAATAACGCATGATGAGTAAAGATATCCAAGAGGCTTATAGCTGGAGGGTTGGATAGAAAAGGAAACAAGCAAAATTAGAGCTACGTAAGTGTCATAGGAAAACTATACATGAGATGATAGGTGAAAACACATAGCGTAATATCTGGCATTAAGGAGGGATTCAATAAACATGAATTCGCATCTTGGAAAAAGTGCCCAGGGACTACAGAACCTGGGTGTGGGGGGGAGCACTTGAACCACAGAAGGAGGGTGTTAAACGACTTTGCGTTTGATGGCCTTTTGACTCCACGTAACAGAGAACAATGTCATTTCCAGAGGAAGGGAAGGAAATGGGAACAAGGGTGGGGGGGGGTTGGGAAGCTGCTTTGGGAAACAGGAAAAAAAAAATCCAATGGGGATGAGAATACATGTGCTAAGACACAGCTTAGGCTGAAATGACAAGTTGATTTTAGCAAAATAGATAGGCAAAGGCATGTGCTTTTTTTCTAGCTTTTTTCTTTTTCTTTTCTTTTCTTTTTTTCCCCTGCAGTATTTCCTGCAGTATCATAGCAGGATCCATGCTGGAAGAGGCAGCTCTTGTGCTGGTTGAGTGCGAGGGTTGTTGGAAGACGGGGACGTTAGTGGTGCCAATGAGAGCACAGGTGAATTAATGGGGTCCAAGATAGCAAAGAGGGGTATGAATCCAGGAGGCAGGGAGCAGACCAGGAGAGGCAACAGAGGGCCCTGGGGTCTGAGAAACGACAGAGGGAGAAGGCAAGGTAGAAGGGTGGGAAACTGGGCTCAGATGAGAGTATCCCAAAGCTGCTGTTTTGCAGGGGCTAGAGTTCTGGGTGATAAGAAGCTCCACAGGGAGGCTGTGCAAATGGGGTACTGAGGGAGAGGTGGGGTCCTTGGAGAAGAAGGGACTGAGCTCTGAGTTGACGTTGCCCAGGGAGCAGAAGGTGAGACAGACTGGAATGGAGTCAAGTGGGGAATCCTTGCCACTTGTTATGGCGTTGAGGAGATATGTTGAAGCCCTAACCCCCTGTCCCTCAGGATATGACCTTATTCAGAAACAGGGTCACTGCAGGGTCACTTAATTAGTTAAGTGAAGTGAGGTCATGCTGGAGTAAGGTGGGCCCTTCATCTGATATGACTGGTGTCCTTCTAAGAGAGGGGAGTACCAGGTAAAGACAGATACACGGAAAGAAAGGTTGCCGTAAGATGACAGAGCAGACAGTGGAGTGAGGCAGCCACAAGCCAAGGGATGCAAAGATGGGCAGCAACCTCCAGACACTAGGAAGAGGCAAGGAAGGATTCTCCCCTGTAGGTTTCAGAGGGATCACAGGCTGGTGATACCTTCATTTCAGACCTTAGCCTCCAACATGGTGAGAGAATATATTTCTGTTGTTGCAAACCACCCAGGTTGTGGTCCTTGGCTACGACAACCCTCATGCACCACTCCTCTCCCCTGGCCCTCCCTGCTGCCCCTCACACAGGACTTAGCGCCCCTGGCAAGCCTTTCCCATTCCCTGGCCAAGATCACGGGAACCTCCCTGCCTGCCTTCTCTGAATTCCAACTCCACTTGACACCTGGCACAAGGATGCAGAGTTTCTGCCTGTAATTCCCATTGTTTTGCAATTGCCTTCAAACTGACTCAAGATCAGTCTTTACCCTACCTCGGGAACCTCTCACACAGCCTAAGGCCCTGCTGAGGACAGCAGCCACGCCCTCACTAGTGACGCACAGCGTTGGCAGTTACATAACACAGTCTCATGTAGGTCACTTGCAACGTGCTTTTCTGGGGCATGACCATCCTGCTGGGGTTAGAATACTGTTGGGATCTCTTGGCTCATTATGGAAAACCATAAAGTGCACATGGTCTAAAAAGTGATAATGTATGTTTTTTTAATCGTGAGAACAACTGAAACACAAGAATGCTTGGCTTAAGGAAGCCCCAATACCATACACACAACAGGTTAGATGGTGGGGAAGGAGGAAAAGGACTCGTTTAGGAACACAGAGATATTTGCTTGATTTGTTTTAAATTGCCTAATGAGACATAAAACTTTTTTTTTCTTTTTCTTTTTTTTTTTTTTTTAAAGATTTTATTTATTTATTTGACAGAGAGAGATCACAAGTAGGCAGAGAGAGAGAGAGGAGGAAGCAGGCTCCCTGCTGACCAGAGAGCCCGATACGGGACTCGATCCCAGGACCCTGAGATCATGACCTGAGCCGAAGGCAGCGGCTTAACCCACTGAGCCACCCAGGCGCCCCTCTTTTTCTTTTTTTTAAAGTCTTTTTTTTTTTTTTTAAAGATTTTATTTATTTATTTGACAGAGAGAGATCACAGGTAGGCAGAGAGGCAGGCAGAGAGAGAGGAGGAAGCAGGCTCCCTGCTGAGCAGAGAGCCCGATGCGGGACTCGATCCCAGGACCCTAAGATCATGACCTGAGCTGAAGGCAGCGGCTTAACCCACTGAGCCACCCAGGCGCCCTTTTTTTTTCTTTTTAAATAACACTTTCTATTCACAGCTGTCACAATACAGTTTGATTTATACAACTTTCTGGTACGTGTAGACTATGTAACACTAGGTAAACTTAGATGGAGACTGAACGAAACTTAGAGAAACAAAGAGGCAGGACCTTTCTATAAAAGAGGGTCTGTAAATGCAGACATAGAGGTCTGTGCAGAGGACAACTTTTGAAGTTTATTTAAGAAAATGGTACTGGTGACTGTCTCTGGAAAGAGGACTACAGAAGTAGAGTCAGGGGAGGGAAGAAAGGCAGACTTTTCACTTTATAGGATTTTATGCTAATTTTTAAAAACCATGTGTATTTAGGAGAGAGAAGGGAGGAAGGAGTAGGGAGGGAGGAAGAGGGAAGGGAGGTAGGGGTGGGGGGAGTAGGAAGGGGAAATAAAGTTGGCTCAGGCAGGGAAACAACTAGAAAACAAATACAAGGCCTTTAAAAGGATGGTCTAGGCTTGGATATGGGGTAGGAGCCTGCCCTTGGGTGTATTTCAGAAGAAGTGCACACGTGTACTCAGCCTTAATGATCAGGTCTGCTAGCTTTAAAAACCCATGGTCTCATTACGCTTTTCATGGAAAGATGATGTCATCCTTGATGTAAACCTAAGCTGTTCAGGCAGTTTCTCTGGTGGTTTAATTGGTCCTTGTCTGCATGCTGGTCCCTCTCTTTAGGGAGCCTCGGTCATCGTGGTCTGCACATACTTCTCTTAGACTCTCTTCTCCTATGACACTCATTTCCCATGTCATGTCTCTGGCCTGGTGGTCTCAAACTAGGCCTTTCTTTCTTCCTGTAATGAATTGCATACAGCAGATAGTAGGATCAAAGCTTTTCAGGGCTGGAGAGGGTGCTGGAAACAATGGGCTCCAATCTCCCTAGGTCATACAGTGGCATGGAGAGGGAAATCACCAGGTCCCCAGCTAGGTATGTGGCCGAGGTGGAGCTAGGCTCTCGGGCCTCGAGCCCCCACCCAGTACTCTTTCCACCGTCCCACAGGCTGACATCCACATTACATACCTCCTGCTGCATCATCAGAATGAGAGCAGAATAGGGAGCCTAGGTGGACATGCTGTAGAGACTGGGTTTATAATTCACAAGGCAGCAGGGCTGGGTCATGGATAAGACCCTGTGGAGAAGATCAGTAACCTGAATGTGTTGGTTGTCTCCACTGAAGGAGTAGTTTCTGGATGCGTCATTCATCAGGGGTTGGGTCTTTGACACTCTCCGGACTGTGTCTGATTCGTTACTGTATTCATGCCCGCCAGCCCAATGTGTGACACATGGTAGGCATGTGACAAATTTGTGCTGAGTTAACTCACTGCCTTACCATTTACATAGAAGGGATCCAAACACTTCATTTGGAAGAAGAATCCAGACGAAAAGAAGGGTGCCAAAGGAGGAGGGAAAGCAGAAACAGAAGCCAAGTGAAGCCATCTCCTGGAGGGCATAAGTGTGCGTGCAAAGAACGGGAGAACAAGGGAACTGGAATTGGCTCCATGCTCCTTGGGCCTCAGCGACAGCGGGATCATAGCCTCCCTGGGCTGGCTGGCGTGGCGCCGCTGAGGAAAGAACGCAGCTCTGGGAGAGGTGGGTGGACAGACATTGGGACTGTGTGTTCTGAGGCAGCTTGTGGGAGAGAAGAAGACCAGCTGGGACATGTAACCGTCCAGGAACCAAGAACTTGTGCTGAAAGGCATGGAAATTGGCAAGCACAGAGCAGACACATGTGGAGATGCCCAGGAACACAGACGAACTGAGCTGCGAGGCAGCGTGTGTGGGGTTGGCCATCTCCCTCACGCCCAACTTCCCTCCCCTTCATCTCCACCCTGGAGCTGCTGAACAAGCATACCCTTCTCTGGAGAGCCCGAGGAGACAGTTCCAATACAGGTCTCTGTGGACTGAATTCATAGACTGAGTTCATTGGCCATTGAGACTTTAGACACGTCACCGTTCTCTTGACTTAGGGAGAATTTTAGAGAAAACCATTGTCCCCTCCCCGACAGAAATATAAACAAGGAGCGTGGCAGATTCTGTGTGGGAGGGAAGACTTCCTCTCAAGTCACATGTCCTCTCTGGGGACTCTGAGAATCAGAACCTGAAGAAAGCTTTGAGTTCACTTGGTCTAACCCTCATTTTATGGTTGAGGACATCAAGTGCAAAGGAAGGAGCATGACTTATGCAAAAGCACAAAACCAGCAAGAAGTGCAAATAATTGTAAAAACTAGGTTTTCCTGTTTGAAATCACATGATCTTTCCAGGCAAGCAGTGACCTCACTAGAGCCTCTGCATGGTGTTTCGGAGTTCAAGGCCCATCTAAACTATCATTAACACCAACGCGGAACTACAAAGGGTGATCACCAGGGCCCTTAGCAGAATCACAGATTGGGCTGTGGTTTCCTTTTGGCTCTTTTGCTGGCTTTTCCAAGCCCTCTTTCACTTCTTGTTTGATTTTTTTCTCACTTGCCTCCCATCTCATGCTTTCCCCAGTGTCTGCATGCCCAGAGACTGTGTCTACCTGATCAGCCTTCTTTCCCTTGGAGCGTTCAGATGCCAGAGCACCATTTTTACCTCTGCTTCTTGGGTCTTGGGTCAGAAATTTTATTTCCCCCCAGGAAAGCAGCTCTCAGCCCTGTGGTTGGGTGGATTCTGTGACTCAAGGCATCCAGTGGGTGGTGTGAATGATTTGTACTCAGCCCTCCCAGCATGAAGTCCGTTAACCCAGCTGATTCGCTTTACTGGTACACTTTTTTTTTTTGGCGGCATCCCCTTTGTAATCAGCCCCCCTCATACGTTAGAAGAGTCAAGAGGGGAGGAGGCAACCACATGGCAAAGTGATCCTTCCTGATATAATTGAAATTGAGGTGGGACCAGAGGGACAAGCAACCCTAGAAAGTGTTCCCTGGTTATACCCACCTAATATTTACATACGGCTCGTGGTCCTTCACTGAGCTGTGTTCTGGGGACTGCATTCCCATTGCCTCATCTGATAATCCCAGCCTGGGGTACAGGCTTGAACCTGCCTTGCATATAAGGACAGAGGCTTAGAAGGATCAAGCACACAGCTAGCAAGGGGAGCCAGGATTTTAACTGGTCTCTCTGCTTTGAAGTCTCCCAAGCTTTCTACAGCACCATTCCGCCTCCCCAAATCGAGTGCTTTTTTTTTTTTTTTTTTTCCCCTTGCTTCTGTGATTCCCATAATAAATTCTTTCTTATCACTCGCTATGACATGGACTTTCTGTGGATGAAAGACGTAACATCTCTTATTCTGAAAAAAACCGAGCAAGGGAGAGACCATCTGATTTCAGTGTGTGGTGCTGTGTGGATGCTGACTGCCCCGTCAGGGAATCATCAGCCTCTTGCCTGACCTCCCTGCAGTGTCAGGAGGGGGTTTTTTGGGTTAATTTGAAAAACGTGTTCTGTGACACGTTTGGCATTGTTTTGGTCTGTGGCGAAGACAATGGCTGAGGGAACTACCTACCAAGCTGGTCCTGGAAAGGCAAGTTGCTGAGTCAGTCGGACAGGGGCGGCTGGGGCCAGTGGAATTCAGCCAAGAAAATAGCTCTGCTTCTTCTCCATGGAGAAGGCCCTGGGACAGGCTCAGAGGCTCACCAGGAGAAACCACTGTGGAGCTTGCTATACTGGGCAAAGCACACAGGCTAGGAATCCAGAGACCTGGATTCCCCCAGACCAATGGAAATGTCCCCTCCTGCCCTTCGTTCAACTATAAACCTTTCTATCTTTCATATGTTTAGTTCCTGCAACTCTGATCTTTCTTTCATATCACAGATATTTGTCACTGTTCACCTTTGCCCACATTCTCCTGCAGAGGTTAAATATCCTCATGTAATATTCTTTCTAGACTCAACCCCTCTGCTCTCACCCAACTACCAGAATTGAGCTATAGTTCTGCTTGGGGAATGTGGTGAATTGGACAGATTCTCTAGTCTCTTCAAAAACTTCCTCTAAAAAACCAGATCCTTTCTTTTCATTTACTGACAAGGACCGAGTCCCATTTTAGCTTTGGTTCTTACTTCGGAAGAGCTCAAAATACAAGAAACAAAACAAAAAACCCCTAAGAAACCTGATGAGGAAGCAGTAGAAAGGGAAGCCGGGTTTAGCCAATCTGACCCCGTGGAAACTCAGGGAATATCTAGTTGTTACCTTTAAGTCTGCACACTCGTAGTCCTCTTATTGGAACCTGCTTCCCGTCAGTCCTTCCCATGATTTGACAGGTGCCAGAAGCTCCTTCTCCACACAGATAAGGATAAACCTGTTTTTCAGTAGAGCTCAGTTCTTAATGATAGGGTTAATGCTTTGAATTTTCAGGAGCTGACCTTGCCAACTCAAAGAAGAAAAGCTCTAGGAAGAAAAGCCACCAGCCTGGGAAAACTTTAGTCATGTCAGAATGGAACTCAGAACTTCCTCTGAATAACCCTGCTCTCACTTCCAGGTGGTGACAGAGAAGGGGATGTCTCTCTGTCATCGGAGCTCTTGGTCTCGTGTCCTGTGTTGCCACCTTTCACACTGGTTACCGTTAGTTGTGTCCAAGTATAGCCCTCTACTTATGGGCTATATCTGGACCCACCTGAGCCTTGCTAGGCCATCATCGTCCACTTAGATCAGCATAGGGAGTAATGTGGCAGAAATCAGAAGTATCCACCTGTCACCCAAAAAGGAAGGTTGTACACTGCCTAGGTTTTGCTCATAGCACTGGGGATTGATGGTAAGGGGGATCTCTGGGTTGACCTTGGACACAAATACAGAGTCAGAAGAGCTTGACTTTGGCCATCTCTCCTTGTATTCCTCAGAGCCTCACCTAGAATGCCCCAAGCCTTCTTGGGAATCAGACTTTCCTGAACTCTTTATCTTCTCCCTTGCCAGTTATCAAAAGGGATGCATGTTCAGGTGCCTGAAGGTTCTCACGGGTATTTGCATTAGCATTCTCTCATGTAGGGTTTGGCAAGCTTTTTCCTTAAAGGGCCAGGTAGTAAATATTTTAGGTTTTGCATGGCATATGGTCTCTATTGGGAGGGCTCAGCTTTGCCATTGTCTTACAAATGCAGCCAGAGATAACACGTAAATGCGGGAGCATGGCTCTGTTCCCGTAAAACTTTATTTATGGGCACTAAAATGTGAATTTCATGTAATTTTCATGTGTCAGAAAATATTATTCATCTTTTGCTAAAAAAAAGCTATTAAAAAAGGTAAAACCATACTCAGATCTTTGGATGTACAAAAACAGATAGCAAGCCAAATTTGACCTGTAGCTTGCCAACTCCTGATTTAACTAACAGTAATGGACATCTGGCAAAAACTTCTAAGCACCACCCCAAACTGTTTGCTCTTGCTTTTCTGGAACTTCTCTCCTTCTTGAGCCAATTTAGATCAGGTCAGGGAGGCCCCAACAATGGCAGCCGCTGGAGTTACTGTTGTTGCTATAGGTCTAGCAGCTTCTGGGTTCCTAGCAGTTTCTTAGAGAACTTCTGGAATTTGTGGAATGACTTCTTTTTCCCCCCCCTCTCCAGAGCTGGCTTGGTATATGCATTAGTTTTCTACTGCTGTCATAACATGTTACCAACAATTTAGCAGCTTCAAGTAATGTATCTCTTCTCTCACAGTTCTGCATGTCAGAAGTCCACGTTTGGGCTGTGTTGATTTGTTTTCTGTCACCTGCGGTGGAAAGCATTCTGGCTAATACAATGGTGGCGACAACATTCCTACCCTGTATTCTGTTTGTTATGCCTCTAGGCTGTAAGCTCTTTACAAGCAGGAATTGGGTCCCTTCTGTGTGGTTCCTGCAGGATGGGCACTTAATAAGTTTCTGAATTCTGGGGTATCGAAGCACAGAGCCAAGCGAGCCTGTTGTAGGGAAGGAAGAGAGACCACTTGAGCACAGGGAAGCCACGGAGGAAAATGGGTGCAATGGAACCAGCAAAGGGATCCATGTACTCACACATGGAAGTTTGAGCAACAGAAAACAGGAGAAAGAGGGGCACCTGGGTGGCTCAGTGGGTTAAGTCTCTGCCTTCGGCTCAGGTCATGATCCCAGGGTGCTGGGATTGAGCCCTTCATTGGGCTCTCTGCTCAGCGGGGAGCCTGCTTCCCCCGCCTCTCTGCCTGCCTCTCTGCCTATTTGTAATCTCTCTGTCAAATAAATAAATAAAATCTTAAAGAAGAAAGAAAGAAAACAGCAGAAAGGGGGACAGATATGAGTCTTCACTCCCCTGTCCCTCTCATTCCCGTGTCCATCAGCCTGACTATATTCTAGAGTAATTCCGGGCACCGTTAGGTGTTTAGCTCCCATCTTTCTGGAACTTCTCTGCTTCCCAAGTCAACACAGAGCAGCTTAGTGAGGTCCCACCAGTGGTAGGGACTGGAGTTGCTCTGGTTACCTAGTGGTGTGCCTGCTTCGTGAGAAGTGCTCCTAACACGCCTGAGACCCAGGGCGTGCTCAACACATAAAACCGAGTATCATGCTTACTATTTCACATCTTTAGTATTCTTTTCCAAAATGGGTGAAGCTGTCAAGTGGGCCCAGCTCCCCAAGTGTTTGGATGTTGACCAGTTGTATGAATATATTTCATAACAAGCTGAAGAATAGATCTGAAACTTCTGTTAACCGCTACGGACAGTTCTGATCTATGGAAGTGACTTCAGCGCAGAGGTTGTGTTTTCTAAGGGACAAAGCTGGTGTGTAATTGTGGCTCATTTAGAACTCTGACAAGTCACGCTGGATTCTGAAAGATGGAATTCAGGTTTACAAAAGAAGGATTATCAATTCTGGGGTTTTAAGGGAAATTATTACTAACTTAGTTTCTGAGTGTGGAGAAAGAGGATCAAAAGTAATTTTCAGTATGAATAGGAATTTCCATAGACCATTTGGGGAAAAGGTTTTATCTTCTCTTGTATATAATAGTCATTATAAGATGAATTATTAGCTTTTACATCTCAATGTGATGTCACATTTTCCAACTTTATTGCTGTGATTTAATATTCTATCTTAAGCAGGTTTCTAATGAGAAATCACAGAAGAATTATTGCTGGGGAGGAGATTTCAAGATTTCTAATGGGTGAGCAAGAAAGAGGTGTGAAAAATAGGCTTCTAGGTTGTTTTTCTTCTTCTTCTCCTCTTCTTCTCCTCCTCTTCCTCCTTCTCCTTCTTTTGTGCTTGTAGAATTTTAGAGTTTCATTCTTTTCTCTAGAGCAGGGTAGATGCAGTTTGGGTAAGTTAGATCACTGGACACAGTTCTTTGATCACATTCATTGAAAGGGACTGCACATCCTTCGATTTCCTTCAAATACTATGCCATCGACACATCCTCTGACTCCCCACTATATTCTATTTATATTCAATTTCTCGTTCTAAATTGTAACTTCTTTTGGGGGAAAGAAATGCATCTTATCCATATACAAGTGCCCATCTTCGCTGATAGCTAACTGAGGGTCCTCTATGTCACAATAGCACTTGAAAAATGGGTGGGTTTGTGGAGGTTAAGCATCATGCAGAGAGTGATTCCAGAATTCTCTCTAATACTGCAGACATAGTCCTTGGTATGCCTCTCATGTCATCTACTTTCTAGGTGAAGAACATTGGGCTTAAGGACTCTGACAATCCTGAAACTGTGGGGGACTTCTCTACCAACTTACTTTGTAGGGAAGATTTGATTCCTTCCATGGTGGAGCCTATTCTCTAGCATGAAACAGCTCCCTAGTTATACAAGACTTTAAAAGAATAATCCTTTATGGGAATATATATTTTTAAATAGCTTACAAAGTATTTTCACTTTCTACCCATTGCTTACCAACTGGAGAAGTCATCTTATATTCTTTGGAGAATTTAAAGTTTTGATTTGTCCTACCTCAAAGCCTAGTTTACGTATTCTTTGTATCATGGAATGTTGTTGGAGTTGGAGAAGCTATCCAAGATTGACTGAAGTCATGCTCTTGATGCAGACGCTTGAGTCTGGTTTCATGGAAGGGGGCAGATGGGCCTAGACCTTAAAGAGAGAGTAGAATTGACTAAGTGGATGGTGTATATTTCAGAGGAGGTTGGAGGTGATGGTGGGAAAGGGAGTGGAGGGATGGGATAAGGCGAGATAGGCACTTACTGGGTGTGTTTAGAGATAATGAAATAATGAGAAGACAAGTGTGACTTGTAAGCAAGGTGGGGAGTGAAGAGAACTTGCATTTTGTAAGCCAGACCCTGGGCCGAGTGCTTTACTTAATGATCACAATACAGTTGACACTTGAACAATGCAGGGGTTAGAGACACCAATGGCCCCGTGCAAGGAGAAATCTAAGTATAACTTTTGACTCCCTGAAAACTCAACGGCTAACAGCCTACTGTTGATCGGAAGCCTTAGTGATAACATAAACAATCAATTGACACCTATTTCAAAAGAAAAAGATAAAACAAGCAAAATACCCCCACATATTTCATGCATTGTATGTCTTATATAATGTGTTCTTACAGTAAAGCTAGAGAAAAGAAAATGTTGTTAAGAAAATTATAAAGAAGAGATAATATATTTAGATTGTACTGTATAAAAAAGAACTCCCGTATGAACAGACGCATGCAGTTCAAACCCATGCTGTTCTGGGGTCAACTAGAGTTCCATTGTGTCCCTGATGCCCAGTGTGTTTTATAGATAACAGAGCTGTGCATAAAAGTTTACTCGCCATTGCTCATGTAGCCAGTGTGTTTTCCCACACATTACTCTGTAGAGGTTCACAAAGGGGAACGATTCAGTGACATTACACAGGAAGTGATGTTAAGGCTGTTTGCTAAAGGCTTTGATATCCAGCTCAGGAGGATAGGCTCATCTTAGAGACAGGGGAGAGGCATTCAAAGTTTTCACTTTGGGACTCTGGGAAGTGGATTTTATGACACAATGAAGGAGGTGAGTTAGGAGGCTTTCACCTGGCAGCTGTAAATTCCTCAGCTCCTCTTTGAAATTCGAGCTTTCCACTTCAGTTCCTGTGGGCTCTCCTGTGTTTATTAGGTTGTACCCATTCTCAAAGGGGAATGGGGAAAGGGAGAGTGTCTTAGACTCCACCCATCCACACCTGCACTTACTCAAGCTGTCAGAATGAGGGGCAGGACATTTCCCCACTTGCTGCTGGCAGAATCCAGAGCAGAGAAGGGAGGCTAATGCTCTCCCAGCGGCATGGGGCCATTGTACCCAAGAGAGCATTAGAAGCATTCATTCTGAATTTTTCATATCCTCCCCATTCTAGTTTTATCCCCTCCAGTCATGTCCTCACTTCAGGTCTGGGTATTTTTTAGCTCGCCATCAATTTCCTCGTGGTCGAGGAAGAGAAGTGAGTCATGGACATTATTACCTTCTTGCCCACAGTACGTTTAATGTGAAATGGAATTATGTGACAGGGCTTGACGGCTGTCTATTGCCTTGAAAATTAACACCTCACCTTCACCCTGGTGTTTATATTTAATAAGTGCGTTCCTTCATCATTTGTCTTTCAGCAGCACAGTTATCCATTCTGTTGTGCAATTAAAACTGCTGACTGCCTCATTAGCCACGAATCCATCTTGACGTGGCTTACCGTCCCTCTTCATACCGTGGGTCTGTTCCACTCCGGATCTCTTGGCACCACCCCCTGAACTGCCAGGTGACTCCAGAAAACATTTAAGTAAAAGGTATTGACAGTAGGCTCTTTTTTTCTAGTGCCTTCATGCTGACCTTGGGTGGCCCAGAGATGCCAACACAAAGCCCACAAAGGCATGGGCATCGATTGCCAAATTCTTGGGACTTTTTTGGCTGCCTTCTCCTCTATTAAAACCGACCCCTCTTTTTTCCCCTTGTTGTTGCTTCAGGGTCTTATTCTCAGCTAGGTGAATGTAAGAGCAATAAATCCATCCAAAAAGTTTTAATCTCCACTAATGAGCAGCTGAGCTAATGCATAAACTTCTATGGTAACATTTCCTCTTTTTCTTATAGAGAATGTCGAGCGGCAAGGAGCTTCGCAGACCATTATAGCACAAGCACCAGAGGTTCTGAGTCAGGAAATCTGAAGTGGAGTTAAGTACTTGAATTTTGTAAAAGCTTCAGTTGATTCTCCTGCCTCACTGTGGGTAAGAATCCTTCTCCCATGAGATCATGATTGAGAGGTTCTAGAACTTGGAGGTAGCCCCTTGCCATGTGTGGCCATTTAGGCTTAAATTCATTAAAATCAAATAAAGGTGAAAATACAGTTCCTCAATCATACTAGGCCCCTTTCAAGTCTCACAGCCGTGCATGGCTACCACATTCAGCAATGCGGAGTCGGACTGTTTCCATCATCATGGAAAGTTCTGTTGGTCAGCACTGTTGTCAGGCACGAGGCCAGTACTGTGTATTGTGTGTTCTAAGTCAAGAAGCAGCACACTGGGAAGCAGAGCACGGTGAGAAGTCAGAGGCAGGCCTTAGGACCTCCTCCTGTGAGGGAAAAAGTACTAGTTATTGGGCATTTCCCGCTGCCTAGAGCATCAGTCCGCTCTGGTGAGAGGGAGCTTTGAGCCTCACTGCTTTTTCATCAGGTTTTTAACCATGGATACAAGTCCCACCTTGCAGTGGCGTACTCATTCTAATAAAACTTCCATTCCACTACTGGGGGTTCTAGCTTCGTAGACTTTCACTTACATGATGTTCACAGTCATCACAGGACAAGCACTGTTACTCCCAATTCAGAGCACAAGAATATAAACACTCCTCAGTGGAGGAGTTCCCCTGAGGTAACGCTGGTTGAGAAGAGCAGAGGCAGGGACATGTGCATGGCCTTCTGTTGGTTCCTTGGCTATTTGCTGCCTGATTTTTTTCTCACTCTTCCTCTGCTCTCCAGAGTACTAAGTGGTAGATGCCTGTGGACTGTGTTTTCCAGGCCCCTGTCAGCTGGCTTCCAGTTTGAGTTCAGCCAGTAGAAGTCAGGGTAGGATTTCTGAGGCCTAGAAGCACGAAAGGAACAAGGCAACAGCTTTGGCCGCAGTGTCTGTCCTCGGTGGCTCTGACTGCTTAGACAACTTCACCGTGGGGCCAGCTTCCACCAGGTGACTGCAGCTCCGGGGAGGGGGAAGCGTTATCTCCTGTGCACCTTCAGCCTCGGGCTGGTGGCAGTTTGTTGCTTCTGCCAACTTCTGGGCTGCCTCCCCACGCTTGGCTTCTTAGCTCCCCCATTACCAGTATAACCAGTATCCTGTATCGAATTCTCTCTGACTTAGAGTGGTTTCTATTTTCCTTCCTTCCTTCCTCCCTTTCTTTCTTCCTTCCTTCCTTTTAAAGATTTTATTTATTTATTTGCCAGAGAGAGAGAGAGAGTAAGAGCACAAGCAAGGGGAGAAGGAGAGGGAGAAATAGGCTCCCCACTGAGCAGGGAACCCAACTGGGGGCCCGATCTCAGGACCCTGGGGTCATGACCTGAGCTGAAGGCAGATGCTTAACCACCGAGCCACCCAGGCACCCCAGGTTCTGTTTTCTTGATTGGGTCCTATTTAAAACAAATGTGGAGGGGTGGGGGTGGGGATATGGGGTAACTGGATGGTGGACCTTGAGAAGGGCGTTTGATGTAATGAGCATTGAGTATTACATAAGACTGATGAATCTTTGAACTTCACCTCTGAAACTAAGAATACACTATTGCTGATTAATTGAATTGAAAATTTAAAAATGCATAACTATCGCAAATTTGAGAAATCAATCACTTTGGGTAATATTTTTTAAAAAGATTATCTAACTTATAAAACATTCCAATTATAATAAAATTGATTTCTTACTGTATATCTGGGTGTATTTTTGAGAAATTCCAGAATCTTTTCATTTTGTTTCTGTAGAAAATTAAGAACAATATCCAGCACAAAATGGATTCTCAATAAAATATATGAACTAAAAAAATTAAAACAAATATGATCCTTCTATGTAAAAAAGAGACTGATCTAAACAAATAAGTCTGTATGTAATGTGCGTGTGTATGTGTGTGTGTGTGTGTATGATTATGTGAGCATGGAGAAACCATAAAAGGATAAATACTAGGTTGTCAACCTGGAATAAGGGGATGGGAGTGAGTGGCCACAGGGTCCCCACTGAAGGAGAAGAGAAGGATGAAGTTAAACTAAAAAGAAGGGAAAAAACTGCCTTAAAAGGAGTGATATGATAATGTATACATTTATATAAAATCATGTAAGCTTTTGTTGAAATAAGAGATGATAAAACCAGCTGGCCCAGTTTACTGACCTGCCCATGGGTCAGTAAGTGGTGCAGCTGGAATCTGAACCCAGGTCTTCAGACTCCAAATTTGGGTAGAGCATGGTGGTCAAGAACCCGGATTCTGGAGGCAGACCACCAGTGTCCATGATCATGGATCCATCATTTACTGCTTTGCCTGATGTCCTCATTGGTAAAACAGGGATCATGATAGTGACCCCCTCTTCGAGTTGTTGAAAGGTTGAAATTAGTATTTTCAAAACACTTAGTTCTGTGCTTGGCAAATAGTAGGTTCAATGTCACGTCAAAGGGGTGTTTTTCCTCTCTATCACTTAGTGGTATTATGTGTACCAAGGAAGTGTGAATATTGCTTCCACTGTTTTAATGTTTACATTTGCATTTAAGGAGTAGGTAGTTGTCAGATCTGATCAAACTTAACCCATCATAATAAACAAAATAATGTGCCTCTGCCTAGGGACCAAAAAAAAAAAAAAAAATTAAAGAAATGGGAATAGAAATTTTACTTTGGCAAATCTATCCGAGTGAAATAAGGTTAGGTTTGGAAACAGCTTTATGTAAAAATTTGTTTCTTGCTTCATTTTCATAATAGCAAAAGATTGGAAACTACTTAAATGTCTAATCATGAGGGATTAGTGAAGATAACTGTTAAATATCTATTTGATGGAACATCGTAAAGTTGTACAATTGCTTATGAAAGTAGGTAATAGTATCTTAAATACTCATACTATAATGTCATGTAGAAATACAGAATTTTAAATTATAGGCATTATTATATTCAAATAAAATTCTTGAGTGGAAATGGCTAGAATGATATATACTGTTACAATGAAGAAAAGAGAGCATATATAATTTTATTTCAAGCAATCAGAGACTAATTAGAGGTGAAGCCTTTCCGGTCCCAGCTGTGTGATATCGGCAGTTCTGTGGCCTCCCTGTCTCCCCAGTCTCCCCTGATACATTAGTCTTCACTTTGGGCTGAAAATCAAGGTTGGAGGCAGCACACTGGGCTGTGCGTCTTTTTCATGACATACAGTGTGTATGTTCAGGGGAACATCTGTCTATCTAAGGGAAGGGCGCTCCTAGATTTGTGGAGTGACTAGGGGAAGAATGGAGGGTGTGGAAGGAAAATTCATCATTATCTTGCTTGCGAAGCTTTATCTCAGAGTCAGGCCAAGAGTGACAATCAAATGAAGTCAGAAGTCCTTTCTGGCGTCAGCAGTCCAGATGACCTTGATTAAGCCCTGGGTCAGAGCATCCTGGAAGACTTGGTGGTTCCCTTTCTCCAAGAACTGACCATATTTTGCTTTGTGTTTGTGCAGTATCTTCACTGCAAGCTTTTGCGGGCAAGGCAAGGACAGTGTGTTCTTTTTTCTCTTTTTGAGATATAAGTTATATACCATGCAACTTACTTATTTCACATATACATTTTAGAGGTATTTCCTATATTCATAGAGTTGTACAACTATCACCTCTAGTTAATTTCAGGACATTTTCATCACCCCGGAAGGGAATCCCATACCCATTAAGGTTATTCCCAATCACCCTTTTCTCTAGCCCCTGACAATGACTAATCTGCTTTTTGCCTAGGGATTTTCCTAGTCTGGACATTCCAAATAAACAGAAATATACAATTTGTGGCTTTTTGCATGTGGCTTATCCATGTTGTAGTGTTTGTTCCTATTTTCATGAAGCTTATAGCCATTAGATAAGTAATCACATGAATAGATAAATAAGGGTAAACTGTGGAACTTATATGAAGGAAAAACTAAGACCATATTTAACTTGGGTTGAAGAGGAAAGTCTTCGTTGGTGAGGGAACATTTAGGACTGGTCCTGGAGGATGAGCAGACACTAGCCAGCAGGGAGGATGGAGGGCGTAGGATTAACACATGAAGACCCAGTGGCAGGAATAGGAATGTGGTTGGTAGATTCCAGGAAGGGGAAAAAAGGCCATCGTAGCTGGGGAATCATGAACAGGGATGTGGGTGACATGTATTTGGGCTGGTGAATTAGGCAGGGAGCAGATCACATAACATCTTATTGCCCTTGTTAGAGGTTTTAAAATTTTATGTCAAATGCAATAGAAAACAATTAGTGTGTTTGAAGCAGGGAAATGTGAAGACTCAGTGTTTGTTAATAAAAGATCATTCTGGAGACTATTCGGAGAAGGGAGGCCAGATAGGAGAGCTTTAGTAATCCTGGGAAGAGTTGATGGTGTCAGGCTACAGGGGTAGCAGAGCAGATGGACAAGCTTGAGGTTTATTTTGAAAGTAGAACCTACAGGATTTGGTCACTGGTTAAGTATAAGTGCCGAGAGCAAAGAGGAGACCAAAGCTGGCTCCCAGTTTTCTGACATGAGCCACTGCCTGGAGGAAAGGGCCATTTACTGAGACGGGAAAAGCTGGAGCAGGAGCCTATTGAGGGCTTGGGGCCACAAGGGTCAAGAGTTGTATTTGGACAGAGTATGTTTAAAATGCTGGTGAGACATAGCCTCTCATAGCAGAAGGCTGGTAGGTGGTCGGAGGGTCTATCTGAAGCCCAGAAGGGAGATTTCTCCTGGAGATATGTATTCAAGAGCCTTTGCACATAAAGGGCTGTGGACAGTTTGAGATCGCCAGAGGAGGGATCATGATGAGAGGTGTGAAGAAGGCCCAGGTCCCAGGATCCAATTAACTCCAATAACATTCATATATGGAGGAGAGCCCGCAAAGCAGGCTGCGACTGCATAGCCAGAAGGGCAGAAGCTGGAAAGTGGTGTGGAGTCCACAGAAGCCACCAGAAGACAGTTTTTCAAAAACATAACACAGTTACTGACCAGGCTAGGAAGATTTTGGTAGGAATAGGATTTTTTTTTTTTTTAAGATTTTATTTATTTATTTGTCAGAGAGAGAGAGAAAGAGAGCGAGCACAGGCAGACAGAGTGGCAGGCAGAGGCAGAGGGAGAAACAGGCTCCCTGCTGAGCAAGGAGCCTGATGTGGGATTCAGTCCCAGGGCACTGGGATCATGACCTGAGCCAAAGGCAGCCGCTTAACCAACTGAGCCACCCAGGCGTCCCTAGGAATAGGACTTTTGATGTGCCTGATAACAGAGGCTTTCCTAGATCGTGGGAGGCAGGTGCTAGCTTGGAATAAGTAAAAGAAGAAAGGAAAAATGGGAAATTGGAGTTGGGATTTGTAGACAATTCTTATGACTTGTCAGCAGAGCTGTCAAGGAGAGGAGAGAAGTGGAGCAATCTCCTGGTCAAGGAACTAAATACCTTAGTTTTAATTTTGGCTTCTTTGCTTTTACCTTAGGATTGGAGAGAACAGAGCCTATTTGAAGGCTGATAGGAAGCAGGTTGAAGATACCTGGAGGAGTGAGAGGCAATATTGATGTAATCAGTTCCCAACAAGGTAGGGAGGAGAGGGACTCAGGGTACTCAAGGCTGGGGTGAGCTTTTTGAGGCGGGAGCAAATGTAGCAGGAGGAAGCAAGAAGGTGGGTGGAGATGGACAGGCAAAGGAAGTCAGTGGTGAGTGGGAGCAGGTGTTTGCTTCTGGTGGACTTCTGGTTGACTTATGAAAGGGCAGATGAGAGTCTCTGCAAAGTGAAGAGCTGGGTAAATCAGTCTGAATTATAAGAGGTGCAAAGAAAGGATAAAATAATCATTGAGGGGGACAGAAGAGCCAACGCATGACAGAGACAGTAAGGAAAAGACCCCCAATTTTTTTGCTCGTCATTCACTTGTACAAATACTTCCTATTCCATATCACACTGAATAAGACATATTTCCTGTCTGCGTGTTGCTCACTGGAGACACAGCTGCAAATATGGCATGTAATTGGTGGTGATTAATGCGGAAACAGAAGAATGTGAAGTGGACTGTGGGAGAATGGAGAGGCATCGGAAGGAGAGGCGGTCTGGGTTTTGGCATTGGTTATGAAAGGTGTTTCTGGAGGAGAAGACATCTGAGTGAGCTAAGAATAGAAAACTAAGAGTGAGTCAGACAAAAGCCCAGAGAAATTCCGGAAAGTTCAAGGAAAGTGGAGTCTCAAGTGAAGGTGGGATGGGCAGTGGTTGGCATGGGTAGTGGTAAGTGAGGGCTGGAGAGCTGGATGGAGGCAGACCCTGGAGGCAGAAAGCACGTAAAGAGCTCTCATTGGCTTCCATGTGTGTTGGGGAGCTAACGCAGGGCTTTCTGGAGGGTGGCGGTGGGATTCACACTCATCGTGAATCACTGGCTATTGTGAAGAGAGATTGGAAGGACGGGGAGCACAACCAGGAGAGATGAGTTAGCAAGCTCTGGCAATAGTTCAGATGAGAGGTGGATCAGATGGCCTTGAGTGTCCCTCCACCTTTGCATTCTTCCCTTGAGATTAAACGTCCCAGGCAGGAATTTCCTGTTGGTCAGACCTGGCTCATTTCCTAGTGCCGGGGCTGGGGAGAGGAAGTGTCTGCTCTTCTCAGCACATCAGGAGAACTTAGAGCCTTGCCTCCCAGCGACCCCCTAAATTTGGGAAGCCTACCCAAATAGAAAGTTTTGCTATCATTGCTGAGCAGACAAAATAGTGCCAGATGTCCATTATGTTCTATAACTAGAATTAGTCATTTCAGAAACTTCTTTTTCATGCAGCCATATGCTTTGCAGTCTTCTTCGTATGAGTAGGTATACACTTACCTCTTTCTTTCTCGCTGCTGCATGATGAAATTCCTAATAAACACATCTCAAAATATGATTTGTTTGGATCTTCTGGACTCACCCAAGAAGGCACAACTCTGACATTGATTCATTTATTTCCTAGGGTTAGACCAAAGGTGGACCAATTCTAGTGTCATCGCTCTGGCTACGGAGTGAATTACAGCTTATCATACTAGATCTTTCTGAGTTTGTCTTCCAGATAGACATGGAAAAATTTGTGCTTAAGTAGTCCCAGTGCTGGAGCTCAAGTTGGTCACCAGACTTCATCAAGCTTCTTCCTTCTTGCACAGCATCTAGGAACTATCTCCAAGCAATAATCTGGGCACAAATACAGGCAAAGAGCTCATGTCATTTGTTTCCTGTCTCTCTGGGATCACAGTCCTTGGTTGTCTTGTATCCAATGTGTGAGAACTCTTTTGTCTCATGAATGTCATGCCTTTGTTTGTTTCTGGTGGGAGGGTAAATCCAATCCCTTTCCCTTCATCTTGACTGGAAGTAGAGGTCTTTGGTGCTGAATTAGTGGTTTTACATATTGACCTCAAATCTCATTGGAAAACTCAGACAATTTCCTTTTCTTTTCCTATTGTCCATGTAAATTGTATAAAATATCTATAACATATAAAATATTCCTTGAAAATGTGGTGAACACCTGTAAAACCATCTATGTTTATATCTTTTTATTGTAGTTGTTTTGTTTGGTTTTTGTTTTCTGATTTTTGTGTTGGGATGGGACAAGAAGGAATAATTTTATTTCTCCTATAAAAAGGATTTATTTATTTATTTGAGAGAGAGAGAGAGAGAGAAGGAGAGCAGGAACAGAAGACTTGGAGGAGAGAGAATCTCAAGCAGACTTTGTGCTGAGTGAGGAGCCCAACATGGAACTGCCACAACCCCAAGGTCACAACCTGAGTCGAAATCAGGTGTTGGTCGCTTAACCGATGGTTCCACCCAGATGCTCCTTTCTCATTCTATTTTAAAACTATCAGCCTTTTTCAAATATCCTACTAATTTTTTGTGCTGATTTATGCATTTTACATTTGTCTAGTAATTCAAACTTTTCACTGGGTTTTTAAAAAGATAGGCTTATGGTTATCCAGATATGCTTTTATGATCTTTATTAGTTCTATATCTGTAGTTGGATCACAATTTTCCCTACAGTTTATTTGTATCTTTTTCTAGTCCTTCCAGGAAATTGGCTCTGATGGGGCCCTTGGCCGGAAGGCTGCGGTGCTCTGACTGGCTGGGTCTGAGTCACATCCTCTGACCCCAGAGGCAAAGTGGAATTGCTCCTGAAACAAGGGGAGCATAGATGCCCAGGATTGGTTTAGGGTTCAGATCTCCAAACAGAGTGAGTGTGTGCTAGACACAAAATCCTCACGTGTGACCTAATTTCACACAGGGAGCCCACGTAGATTAAAGCCTACAATCAAATTTGTGAAATGGGAATAAAATGAGCAAGTACTTTGAGCCACCAAGCAGGTGTACTTTGACAACATAGTCAAGTTTTTATCTGCTAAGACATGTGATAGCGTTTTCTCTCAGGAGAGATCATATACATTCTTCCCCAGAGAGCAACCTTCTCCAGTTAACCTAAGGGCAAGCATTTCCCAGCTGCTGAGTGTGGCGCCGGGTGCTAGGGTCAAAGCAGGGTCAGCAGGGGCTCTTTCTAGCTCTCATACTGACAGCTCAAGCTGCTGCTGACCGTGGTAAGAGAAGCCAGACCCAGAGATGGTTGAGTCTGTACCTGGATTCGCCCAGAGCTCGGCTTTTGCTGAGTTCTGCTGAGTCCCTCACTTTCCTCCTGCTCTGCCTGGCCTTCTACAAGGAAACACTCCTCCAGCCGCTTGCTGGCGGGCCGGCTGATAGGGAGTGTCCTGAAGTCTGTACTCAGATCTGGCTCCTCTGGCGTCCCCGACCCTTCATCCAGAAGTAACAGCCCCACCGGCCCCCACACCTTGCATCTCCGTATATAGCTCTCGATGACTGTACGGAGTTTTCGCAGTTTGTCCAACACTGAGCCTTTGACATAATCATTGCACACACACTGCATTTCATTACAAATGAAATCACAGGCTGCTGCTCCTAAATCAGGCTGGTACTTTTTCTCTGGATTTCCATTCCCACAGGATCATTCGTTCAGTCAGGAAGTCTTGTCCCTTCTGTTCCATTCTTTCCTGTTTCGCAGACATTTCCTGGGTACTTCTCCAACGCCTGGCCCCCGGCGTGGGCCGGGGGGGGGGGGGCGTGCTATGGCTCCTATGTCCTCTGCTTTTTTTGTGTCATTGGAGGGAGTCATTGCTGAGACCAGAGCCAGTGACTGGTTTCAGGGACGGCAGGAGGGAAGCCTTGGGCAACCCCTCCCACCTCCCACCCCCCACCCCGCCGGTTCTCAGCCTGCGTAAGCTCTTCAGCCAGGCCCATGCATCCCTTGCCTGGCCCTTTGGTGGCCTGACCTATTTCTATTCCTTGCACTACATTCCACCTTCCCCACCAGGGCCAGACCCATAAGGTGGCATTTCTGTCACATCCCCTGCAGTCTTCTTTCTGGGCTGATGTCCTCCTGCTTCAACAAGGCTGTTTTGGACCTTCCCACCCAAGTCTCCTCTCTGAAGAAAAGAGTAAATGCAAAATTCTGTGGCCTGGGAATTACGCTTGAATAGGCAAGTTCTACCAAACTGCAAAACAAATGTTTTTTAAATGAATCCTTGTGTGTTGTTTTTAAGAGACATAAAGCTTGGGCCTTGCATAACATAATTCTGAGTGTTTGATGTAATCATCTTAAAACGATTTACGGTTTAAGTTTTCATTCTCTGCACATAACCCTGCCACCACCTTTCAAAAATGTGATCCATTAGAAATATGCCTCGGGTTTCTTCTGTGGCTTCTCCTATCCTCTGGCCTGCCAGTGTGTAAGCCCAGTAATGGTGAGAAGCTGGCCTTAGAGACTTCAAACCAAAATTCTTAGCCTGGCTCTCAGGGCCTCCAGCAGGCTGCCCTCCTGGCTATGAAATGGTCTTCTCCAAACATTTCCTCAGAAATGCCCCCTCAGGGTGGTCAGGCAGCCCTTCACCCCCCTAACCCCCCCCCCCCATGGTGGCAGTTCCCTGATCTTCAAGGCTGCGGTCTGCTATCCCCCAAAGCCCTGTCAATTTGGGTGAATACAGCTGTTTCCCACAGGTTCATTCCATCACAGGTGTCGTGTTTCTTCTTCCTTTGTCCTTTCCCCTTCCCAGCTTCCTCTTGCCTTTTCTGCCCTCTCTTCACTTTCTCCTCCTCTCCCTTTTCCTTCCTCTCAGTCTTCTTTACAGAAAAAACTAGTCCAAGTACTCATCCCTTGATAAATTATGAGATCATCCCTATCACTCTTTTCTTCCTATTCGTTATTCCCATGAAGTATAGAATGACCATGTTTCCCAGGGTCCTAGGTTCACCTGTCGTCCTGGCATAGTTATCAGTATTTCTCCTTTTACTCTCAAAAATGTCTGGGTTTGACTGATGGTTTGTGTCACTCCCCACTGTCATGGGAATCTGTTCCTGCTAAATATGTTGGTGGAGTTGGGGACATTGATCTATAGGGGGTGATCCCATACCCCCTCCAAGCACTTCACACTACATCCCACAAAGAGTGGCAGAGAATGAATGAATCAATTCAAAAATGATCCTTTTTCCATATGTTCCACTATTGAGATTTTAAAGTTGTGACAGAGATACATAGAATTCCCAAGTTAATAATTTAAAAAAATAGTAACCCTGTAGATGAACTAAAAAAACTTTTCTGTGTGGCAAATTATGAATAGTCTTTACCACATTTTTTTTTCAGTTACTGAAGGCAGCAAGTGGGTTCTGATAGCCTAAACAGTAATCTAACAAACCACCACATTTTATAATAATGTGTAACTTTTCAAATAATTTTACTTCTACTACCTCACTCTCATGATAACCTTGGGAGGCAGAGAGAGAGCCTGAGTGTCATTGTTACCCCATTCTGTGGATAAAGAAGAAGAGGCTTAAAGTTTTGCTGATTTGCTTCTGATCACATGATAAGATAGTAGCTCCTAGTTGTGTTTTTCTCTAACCAGGTGTTCTTTTTAAAATTTTTAATTTTTTATTTGAGTATAGTTGACACACAGTGTTACATTAGTTTCAGGCATAACACCTAGTAATTTGATAAGTATAGACATTATGTTATGTTCACCAAAAGCCCAGTTATCATCTGTGGAGTTACATCACTATTATAGTATCATTGACTATATTCCTTAGCCTGTGCCTTTTTATTTTTTTAAAGATTTTTATTTATTTATTTGACAGATCAGAAGTAGACAGAGAGGCAGGTAAAGAGAGACAGAGAGAGGAGGAAGCAGGCTCCCTGCTGAGCAGAGAGCCCAATACGGGGCTTGATTCTAGGACCCTGAGATTATGACCTGAGCTGAAGGCAGAGGCTTAACCCACTGAGCCACCCAGGCACCCCTAGCCTGTGCCTTTTATTCTGTGACTTTTTCATTCCATGACTGGAAACCTTACCCATTTACCCCCCCAGCCCTCCCGTTTGGCAACCATCAGTTTATACTCTATATTTATAGCTCTGATTCTGCTTTTATTTGTTTATTCATTTGTTTGTTTGTTTAAGATTCCACTTATGAGTGGAATCATATGGTATTTGTCTTTCTCTTTTTGATGTATTTCACTTAGCATAATACTCTCTAGCTCTATCCACCTTGTCTCAAATGGCACAATCGCGTCCTTTTTAATGGCTGCATAAACTAGGTGTTCTTTTATTTCGGCGTGGGCTGAGATAAAGGAGAAACTCCCCTATCTTAGTAGTTGGAGAAAATAAAGGCTTACATCTCACATCAAATCTGCTCTGAAATAGCCGCCTCTTTCTACTTACATCTATGTCATTTGGAATATCAGAATTCCAAGGTCACTGAAGCAGGAGGTCATTGATGAGAAAGTCCCTAGCTCTTCATGCTTCAACTTGGAAAATAAAAAAAAAATGCTTCGACTTGGAAGGACACCAATATTTCTGCGCACAGCTATTGGTCAGAATAAATCACATGGCCCTGACCTGAAGTATAAAGAAGATTGAGATTCCAGAGGAGCCCAGGGAAGATCTGGTGACCACTAATTGTTTCTGCCACAGCCACCCACGTGTGTATCATCCAGGAAGTCTTTAATAAGCACCCACATCAAGTAAAATACCCTGTTGTTTGAAACTCGCTTTAATATCCCATAAAGAAAAAAAAAAACACATTTGGAGGACTGAAAGGTAAAAGAAAATCGGCAAAATGCTGTTAACTGTTGGAGGTGAGTGATGACTACATAGGAATTCATGATATTATTCTACTTTGGGGTAGCTTTCTGTTATTTTAAAAAAAAAAAAAAAAAAGTAGGGATACCTGGGTGGCTTAGTCGGTTAAGTGTCTGCCTTAGGCTCAGATCATGATCTCAGGGTCCTGGGATCAAGCCCCACATTGGGCTCCTTGCTTGGTGGAGAGCCTGCTTCTCCCTCTCCCTCTGTCCCTCCCTGTGCTTGTGCTCTGTCTCTTTCTCAAATCAATCAATCAATAAATAATAAAAAAATAAAAGAAGGGAGCACTTATTCCGTGCATTTAAGGTGAGACTTGGATGTGACTGTTTTACAAAGTCAAGAATACTTACATATATAAAATAGATATTGGACTTTCCAGTTCATGAATAATTGATTTTCATTGTGTTCTGATTCCACATTGAGTATTCCTTAACCTTAAGTTTTTTTAATACTGAGGATATTAAGGTGGTCTTGATATTGTCCCAAAATAAATGTTCCTTTCCTATAAAGAAGAGAAAAACAGTAGTCTGCTCAAGTTGGAATGTTCAATCCTCTCCATTCCGTGTTTTGGAAATTAGATGATGTGGTTGATTTAAAGCGGCACGGATCCACAGCAGTTTTTAGCTGTCAGGAATGGACTCTGTTCCCCTGCCCTTGGATTTGGACTGGCCTGGTGCCTGCTTTGACCGATCAAACACAGCAGGAGGGATGTTGTGGAGTTCTAAGCATAGGCCTAGACTTCTGTTCTCAGCCCCTAGTAATCAGAGGCCCTGTGAAGAAGCCCAGTGAGCTTGCTAGGCTCGCGTGACATCGCTGACGACCATACCAACCCCGGGACTCGTGAGGGAAGCCACAGAGATCAAACAGCTGCTGCTAATCACCCAGACAGCTGCAGGGACAGACACCAGCGACCCTACGTGAGACCAACAGAAGAACCACCCCTCTGAGTGCAGTTTGCATTGTTGACCCACAGACTCATGAGCAAATAAAATAACTGTTATTGTTATTTATTTATTTTTAAATATTTTACTTATTTATTTGGCACAGAGAGAGATCACAGGCAGGCAGAGAGGCAGGCAGAGGGAGAGGGAGAAGCAGGCTCCCCACTGAGCAGAGAGCCTGATGCAGAACACAATCCCAGGACCCCGGGCCGAAGACAGATACCTGAAGGACTGAGCCACCCAGGCGCCCCAAAATGACTGTTACTTTTGGAATGGTTTCCTATGCTGCAATGGACAATAGATCAGATAGTCTTATACCTACAGACCCTCAAGTCCCTGATTGAGATTTTTAAAAAATATGTGGGTTTTTTTTTTTTTTTTTGGTAGGTTTTTCTTTTTTCAATTCTTGGAAATCTTTAGGCTGCACATCTTAGAGATGATAAGAACTGAGTGTCAGAAGTCTCAGAGTTAAAAATATATATCAGACTCTATCTCCCTCCAAGGAGAACTGGTGTCCTTTATTCAGTCAACTTTAGTTTTATCTACTTTTATGACATTGGAATTGCACTAGGATGTGATTTAATTTGGGGGTTGGAAGAGAGTTTACATTGGCATTGAGGGAGTTTTCCTGAGAGATAAACTTTCAAGGAAACACATTGTAATTCAAGGGAAAGTGTGTTTCCAACCAGCGTGACTTCAAAAACAACAGAGTTCAGTAGCTGAAGCATTAATGGATTCCCCAGATGCTGTTGATGATATTAACTTCTTCTGGGATTAACTCAGGAGCCCCATGAGAAAGGGATAATATTAGATGTTTACTAGAGAGGTGATGAAAATAGAACTGAACAGAAAAACTCAATTTGTGCTAGTTTCTTACCATCACAGTTGGGAGAGGTACAATGTTCTGCAAAATGACACCAAGGACCTAGATTTTAATGAAGCAGATCTTCCCTTCCCTTAGTGGGTCAGAGAAACCACTGTTTCCCAACCATTCTGTTCTGAGTCTCTTTGCATTAAGAGAAACCTGCATTCCAGATAATGCAGGTCAGAGAAACCACTGTTTCCCAACCATTCTGTTCTGAGTCTCTTTGCATTAAGAGAAACCTGCATTCCAGATAAAACTACGCGTGTGTCCTAAAGCAGATTAAAGCTGTCATGAATTCCTGAACTATACTCGGTGAGTCTGAGCATCCTTGGGAATGATTTGCTAGACTGCCATTTTTAAAGTTAAGGTGCCTTTGCTACAGATTGAATCTTAGCTGTGAGAGCCAGTCTAAAAAAGAATCATGAATTAAAAGGTAACACTTTGGGATATGCCTTTTATCTTTAAAATGCTCACTATATCTAACAGAGTTTACAATCCAGAATCTTTGACCCTGGGTAATCATTTTCAAAGTATACTTTAACCAAGAATAACTGTTTCCCTCTGTCTCCAAAAGCCTATATTAAATTTATTTTTAAGTGATGTCGCTCACATTTTTCCTACTAAAAAAAAGTCATGAATGAGAAGAAAGGCGTTTACCAGGAGGAAAGGCTAAACACTGTATGAAGGTTTGAATGGCAAAGACAGAGAACTCATTCAAACCTGAAAAGCCTGCTGACAAAGACAGCACCTGAAGCCGCAGGCAGCCTTTCAAGAGAAATACAAGAGGATTTTGATGACAGAGTCTCCGCACAGGGCCCTGAACCCAGGGCTGCTGTTGACTCCAAAAATAATGAGGCAGGGTCCTGTTCCCAGGAGCTTACAATCTACATAGTCATGGAAGGCATCATGCATCTGAAGAGCTAAGAGCAAGGGAAGTGGCAAATAGAAATGAGATAGATATGAGATATCACAATAGTGAATTGTAAATGTGAAATGAGCCTCTGGGGCATGCTTCAGGGACCAGATGGAACAGAGGTTGTTGCAGGCTGGACCTGAGGGAAGATCATACATATACAGCCAGGACAGTTTTTAGATCCCGAAGAATGGATGGGATTTGGAAAAGCTGAAAAGGATGGGGAGGTAATTTAGTTTGGAACCAGATAGAGAAATTGGTACACAGGATGCCAAAGGAAAGAGGCAACACAGCATCCAATATGGGGCCCATTTGGAGCTGATAAGTAGGAGAGTTTAATTAGAGCAGAGCGAGCCTGGATGTTGATGATCTGTTGGGCAATGAACGGTGTTTGAGTCAGATTATGGAGGGTGTTAGTGGTCAAGGTGGTTGATCTACATTCTCTTGGTAACTGGAATCATAGATAAATCTTTGGTTGTCTTCAGACACTTATTGGGGTGGCCAAAAGATTAAGGACCATGTGGGGTCTTCTTAAACGGACAGACAGCTTCCTAAGAGTTATGAGCTGAAATAGGGTATACCACTCTTCTTACCTTTGGACTGAAAGTGATTAGAAGCCCTGTTGATTTGTTTTAATTTGGATCAAGTTGAGAACCTTTCTAAACCAAAATATGAACTTGGTCCTATAATCTAGTCAGGTTTCTCCTGTAAAAAACTGAGCATAAAGAAATTAAATACTAATCTTCACCATGCTCTCCCACCAAATATGCTTTTATACATGTGCATTCAAAGGCAGTATTCAACAAATTTACCATTCAGAAAGTGATAGAATACATGTTATAAGTAAGGGCTCTCCTTTCTGTTATAATTTCAGGAAGAAGGATCTGTGCCTGCTGCCTTTCCAATTGTAGTAAAAGAAGACTCAGGCATAGGCAGATTTTCTTAAGCCAAATTTTGGCAAAAATATGCAGAAGGACGAATGTACACAATTCCAGCAGTAGAGAGAACATCTCTGTCCCAGGAGAAGAGAATGCAGACCAGATGAGCTCTAGTGTTTTTTTTTAAATATGGTCACCATTTTTTCAATTAGGAAACTATGTTCCAAACTCAGCTATAAGCATGTAAAGAAAACAAAATATGGTTTTCTACATAGACTATCTTGAGCTACTCTGTCATCTTTCTAAAACCCCAAGTGAAATAGCCCTTTTTGGATATTGTTTTATATAAAAACATGGACAAGGTAGATCCTTCTTGCTATGAATGTCAAGGTCAGGTGCCCTGGCAGAGAAAGCCAGACAGGCAGCCTCCATTTCAGTGTTCTATGACCTTGAAGTCTACTGCTATCTGGGCACACTAACTACTGTTAATTTTTGAGTTAGAAAATCAAGGATTATGACAGAGAGTTTCAAGCCTTAAAGCGTGTTATGATCACTTGTGAAAGGTACAGATTTTGGGTCCTACCCCCAGAGACTCTGATTTGTCTGGGAAGGACTCTGGAATCTTTATTTTTAGCAAATGCCTAAGACAGGTATTTGATTCCCAGGTGACTCTGTACTATAGACCTTAAGAAACACCAACCTAGGGCTTTACATTTCCGGAGATTGTAACTGCTTATCTTTTGAATGAAGGAAGGAGTGACTAGGGTATAGGGTAGAGGGGAGATAAAGATCATATTCTTGATAGCTAAATCAAGAAATGAAAACCTCAGGGAGTAGCTTCTCTCTTTCTAAAAACTGCTCCAAAATACCACAGTTCCACAGAAGCTGTACAAAACAGGAAGCTACTGTGGTTGATTTCTCACAAATTTATGATCAGATTAAGACAGAGGTCATTATGATAGAGACAGCAGGCCGGGAGTGTGTGTGTGGGGAGTGGTACCATCCTGCCATTCTTTTACCTCCAAAACTATTATCATTTATGAATGAAATGAGCACACTGCCAATTCTGACTCTAGGTCATTAACCAAGGGGGGAAATTTAATAAAATCCCAGACTAATCCAGACAATTGGTGGCCAACTAGAAACTTCCTCATCACGTTTTTTATATTATATTCACTGTTATAACATGCTGATGGAGTCAAAGTCAATTATCATGCTAGAGAATACTACGTATGAGTCAGAAAACGTGAACTAGATTTGCAACAAGATTGGCAACAAAGATATATCTCAAAAACAAAACACTGAAAAAAAATAAAGTACAGAAAGAGGCAGTGAAATACCATTTAGGTATAGAACACGCATGCACAACACAATGCTACCGTTTTTCCAAAGCTGAACATATGTTTAAGTGATAGTAAATATATATGCATTAAAAAGACTAAAGCAAGTGCCTCTGTTGGAGGATGGGGACTTGAGGTTGGTGGTGAAGGGTAAAGGGGAAAAAAACAAGCAAACCAAACCAGAGATGGCACCTTGTCACAGATCATTGGTGATTGTGGATCTTGAACTGAGAAGTGGCGTGGACTCAATTCTGGGTCCCCTAGGAACAAAAAGAAAAATGTTAAATGACTTGGTATCTGCCCTTACAGAAATGCAATTTAGTAGGAATTATATGCATGAAATAAATAAGACATACATATTCATGTGTCAAATAGGAAGTACCATGATAGCTCAAAGAATAGAGAGAAAAAAGAAAAAGATTAAAATGACAAAATTTTAAGGCAAAAAAAGGGAAAAGACAAATGTTCTGTGGTGTTTGGCAATGGCCCACAGATGTGTTCCACTGCGTGGCCATCTTTGGAAGTTCCCTGTTTCCATCATTTTTTCAGTGGTCTGTAGGAATTAACAGCAGCCTAGATCCTGCAGTCCTGTCCCAGTTCCCAAGCACTACTTTGTTTACTTCACTCTTTTCTATACGCATAGGAGATATGATTGAATTTTGCTTAAATGAGGAAAATCTTAATTTCATTTATTTCTTTTTATTCTTTTTTTCACACTGACCTAAAAAAATTTATTTACTTACAGTTGACCCATAATGTTACATTGGTTTCAGGTGTATAACACAGTGACTGGACAAGTTTATAAATTAGGCTAAGCTCAGCCCAAGTGTAGCTTCCATCTGTCACCGTACAACACTATTACAATAGCATTGACTATATTCCTTATGCAATGTCTTCTATTCCTATGACTTATTCACTCCCTAACTGCAAGCCTGTGTATCACACTCCCCTTCACGCATTTTTACAGAGCTCAGGCTCTGTGAGGGCAGGCAATATTTGCAAAAATTTCTAGTACCAAAGTGTGCTCCTCTACTGAACATTAGTGAAGGTAATGTTAGCTGTTGTATTAGATGTGCCCTTAATAGCAGAAGCTTAAAACTGATGTCACAATATAATGATGACTCTTCTGGATTGCTGGCTCTCCTCCATGCTGTGATTCAGCTCAGTCTTGAATCTTTGCCATTTTATACACGCAAATCTCAATTTGCCCCGAGAGCCCTTTCTGTTCCAGCCATATAGAAGAGGAGAAAAAATGTAAGACTATGTTTGGATATTTTTGATAGTCCAAGATTGGAAGAAACATTACATTACTTCCTATTCCCATCCCACTAGCTGGAGTTCAGTTATAGATCTGACAGGAAGGCTTGGAAGAGTATTTGTATATTCAGGTACATGGGGAGATGAGTCTGCCAGATCGCACGTGTGTATGTATATATGTATGTATGTATACATCAATCTCTTATTCACAAGAGTTGTAGAAATGGGGAATGATACAGGTCATAGGAAATATACCTTTGATTTTACAGGACACATTTGATGTGTTTCACCAGAAGCTGAATCAAGAGAATCAAGTTGTACCTCTTTATTTATTTATTTTTTAAAATTTAATTTAATTTTATTATTTTTTCAGTGTTACAAAATTTACTGTTTATGCACCACACCCAGTGCTCCATACAATACGTGCCCTCCATAATATCCACTACCAGGCTTACCCCACCCCCACCTCCCCCAAAACCCTCAGTTTGTTTCTCAGAGTCCACAGTTTCTCATGGTTTGCCTCCCCCCTCCAATTTCCTCCAACTCACTTCTCTTCTCCATCTCCTAATGTCTTCTGTGCTATTCCTTATGCTCCACAAGTAAGTGAAACCATATGATAATTGACTCTTCTTGACTTTTATTTCATTCAGCATAATCTCTTCCAGTACCATCCATGTTGATACAAAAGTTGGAGTATTACGTCCCCATCCTTTCTGATATAGGCATAATACTCCATTGTATATATGGACCTTTTCTTCTTTATCCATTCGTCTGTTGAAGGGCATCTTGGTTCTTTCCTCAGTTTGGCAACTGTGGCCACTGCTGCTATGACCATTGGGGTACAGGTGGCCCTTCTTTTCACTACATCTGTATCTTTGGGGTTAATACCCAGTACTGCAATTGCAGGGTCATAGGGTAGTTCAACTTTATTTCTTAAGGAATTTCCACACTGTTTTCTGAAGTGGCTGCACCAACTTGCATTCCTACCAACAGTGTAAGAGGGTTCCCTTTGCTCCACATCCTCTCCAACACATGTTGTTTACTGTCTTGTTATTTTGTCCATTCTAACTGGAGTAAGGTGGTATCTCAATGTGGTTTTGATTTGAATCTCCCTGATGGCTAATGATGATCAACATTTTTTCATGTGTCTGTTAGCCATTTGTAAGTCTTCTTTGGAGAAGTGTCTGTTCATGTCTTCTGCCCATTTTTTGACGTGATTATCTATTTCGTATGTGTTGAGTTTGAGGAGTTCTTTACAGATCCTGGATATCAGCGCTTTGTCTGTAGTGTCATTTGCGAATATCTTCTCCCATTCTGTGGGTTACCTCTTCATTTTGTTGACTGTTTCCTTTACTGTGCAGAAGCTTTTGACCTGGAAGAAGTTCCAAAAGTTTGTTTTCACTTTTGTTTCCTTTGCCTTTGGAGACATACCTTGAAAGAAGTTGCTGTGGCCAATGTCAAAGAGGTTACACCTATGTTCTTCTCTAGGATTTTGATAGATTTCAGTCTCATGTTGAGGTCTTTTATCCATTTCCAGTTTATCTTTGTGTGTGGTGTATGAGAATGGTCGAGTTTCATCCTTCTACACATAGCTGTCCAATTTTCCAAGCACCATTTGTTGAAGTGACTATCTTTTTTCCACTGTATATTTTTTCCTGCTTTGTTGAAGATTATTTGACCATAGAGTTGTGGGTCCATATGTGGACTCTATTCTGGTCCATTGGTCTGTGTATTTGTTTTCGTGCCAATACCATGCTATCTTGCTGATCACAGCTTTGTAGTAAAGCTTGAAATCAGGCAACATGATGTCCGCAGTTTTGTTTTCCTTTTTCAATATTTCAGGATTGTTTGTTCCAGCTCTTTGAAAAATGCTGATGGAATTTTGATTGGGATGGCACTGAAAGTATGGATGGCTCTAGGCAGTATAGACATTTTAACAATGTTTATTCTTCCAATCCATGAGCATGGAAAGCTTTTCCATCTCTTTGTGTCTTCTTCAATTTCTTTCATGAGTGTTCTGTAGTTCTTCAAGTACAGGTCCTTTACCTCTTTGGTTAGGTTTATTTCCAGGTAACTTATGGTTCTTGGTGCTATAGTAAATGGAATCAATTCTATTTCCCTTTCTATATTTTCATTGTTAGTGTGTAAGAAAGCAACTGACTTCTGTACATTGATTTCGTATCCTGCCACATTACTGTATTGTTGTATAGTACTGAATTGCTGTATGAGTTCTAGTACTTTGGGGGTGGAATATTTGGGTTTTCCATATAAAGTATCATGTCATCTGTGAAGAGAGAGAGTTTGACTTCTTTGCCAATTTGAATACATTTTATTTCTTTTTGTTGTCTGATTGCTGTTGGTAGGACTTCTAGTACTACGTTGAACAAAAGTGGTGAGAGTGGGCATCCTCGTTGTGTTCCTGATCTCAAAAGGAAGGCTGTCAGCTTTTCCCCATTGAGGATGATATTCACTGTGGGTTTTTCGTAGATAGATTTTATGAGCTGAGGAATGTTCCCTGTATCTCTATACTTTGAATCAGGAAGAAATTGATAAACTGAATAGACCAATATCTAGTAACGAGATTGAAGCAGTGATGAAAAACCTCCCAGAAAACAAGAGCTCAGGACTTGATGGATTCCCTGAAGAATTCTACCAAACATTCAAAGAAGAAATAATACATATTCTACTGAAGTTACTTTATTTATTTATTTTTTTAAAGGATTCTATTTATTTATTTGACAGACAGAAATCACAAGTAGGCAGAGAGGCAGGCAGAGAGAGAGAGGAGGGTGGAAGCAGTCTCCCTGTTGAGCAAAAAGCCCAATGCGAGGCTCGATCCCAGGATCCTGGGATCATGACTTGAGCTGAATGCAGAGGCTTTAACCCATTGAGCCACCCAGGTGCCCTTTGAAGCTGTTTTAAAAGATAGAAACAGAAGGAAAACTTTCAGACTCTTTTTATGAAGCCATATTACCCTGATCCCCAAACCAGGTAAAGACCCCCATCAAAAAGGAGAATTTCAAACCAATATCCCTGATGAATATGGATGCTTAGATTCTCAACAAGATCCTAGCTAATAGGGTTCAACAGTACATTAAAAAGATTATTCACCATGACCAGGTGGGATTTATCCATGGGATGCAAGAGTGGTCCAACATTCACAAATCAATCAATGTGATAGAACAAATCAATAAAAGAAGAGAGAAGAACCACATGGGCCTCTCAATTGATGCAGAAAAAGCATTTGACAAGATACAGCATCTGTTCCTGAGTTGTGCCTCTTTAAAGTCTTCTTCATCAACATTCACTTACCCTAAAACAAAGAAAGCTGCAGGGACGAAATGATTGTATATGAGTTGGAAGTTCTAGCAATCCTTCACTTGGAAACATATTCTGGTCTGTGCCCCACTGGGACAGTGATCAGCTTTACCCCTCTGCCATTCAGCTGCCCTTTCTGACTTCTCAGAGCCAGGATCTAGATGTTTGAATCTTCTGGTCTTGGTTAAAATTTTTAGATTTTACGCTGACCGGTCCACACCTTTGAGACTTGCATGGCCCTTTATGTCTTAGCTAATTTCCTTCGCCTTCACTTTTTGACAGCCTGAATCTCTCTATTTGTTTCAACCCAGGCTGTGCCTGTGTGAACTTTCCTTCTAACTCGTGTGAGTCAATGAGCCGCTGTCTCTTAAGACATGGCTAAGATGCAGTTCTGGGTTGTGGTTTAAGTCCTGGCTCACGTTATTTTATTGCTCTCTTCAGCTCAGTGTGATTATGGCATACTAATTGTTGGGCTTTCTAGAAGAAATCCCTATAGAAGAGCTTAATATTTTATCTCGAATATATTTACCCTTAAGGAGAAAAGTGCTGAGTCATCTAGATATTTCAAATAAAAATCTAAATTTGAATCATGAAAGGAAGTTCTCCTGGGGACATACACTCCAGTGTTCCTGCCACATATTTAGAAATTTGTTTATAATATTTGCCAACTGTTCATCAAAATGCTCAAGTAGATAGATAACATCATATCTCCCCATGGTTTATGTCATGAAGGTAATTAAACTGGATACAGAGGTCTCTGCCTGTTTAATTCCTACTCAACCCCAAGGGCTTGCTGGAGCTCACCTTCCTTTGTGAGATCATCCTGGGTCTCCCTATTTGCTCTGTGCCCCTTTCCCTCCCTGTAAACTCATAGATCTTTTAATTTTGTATTTTTAAGGCATTTATGTCATTCCATCATCAGTTGGAACTCTTTGTTGATGTTTTTCTTCTCCAGCACAGATTGTGAGGCCATAACAAAGACGATGAAGCAATTTTTTGCTTTTTAACAGCAACTAACACAATTATCTGCAAATTGCTAGGAAATCAGTAAATATCTCAAATATAATTCTAATAATGTAGGGTTTTTTTGGTACACAACATTTTGATGCATCTCCCCTCACAGTCTGTAGTTTTCTTGAGTATGTGAGCGTCCATGTGACCCGCCATCACTTATATCAATAGAAAGAGGGACTTTCTCACATTTGCAGAAGCTGGGATCCCTTCAGAAATTAACTACACCCACAGGCCCACCTGGACCATAAGGTTTATCTTTTCTCTTGATAAAGAAATGAGATGAAAAACAATCTGAGGGGTTTGAAGTGGCAGGGGGGTGGAGGTCGAGGTACCAGGTGGTGGGTATTATAGAGGGCACGGATTGCATGGAGCACTGGGTGTGGTGAAAAAATAATGATACTGTTATGCTGAAAAGAAATAAATGAAAAAAAAAAAGAAATGAGATGAAATCTTCTTAATCGCTAATACCCTGAATTGATCCCAGTAAGGGGGAAAAATTCAAACAATCAACCAAGCAAAAGGGAGAAAAGGGCTACATCTCCATGGTGCCTTTAGCTCTCCCCACCCTGCAAAGCGGGTCTATGCCTTTCGCAGCCTCTGGGGCCCTGCGGGGTCCGCAGCCAGCAGGTGGATCGAGCTTCTCGGCCAGAGCACCCAGCGCTCCAAGAGGACCAGGAGAACAGCAACCCCGAGAAGGGGGCACCCGCCCAGCAGCCCCAGATCCCGTCCAGCACCCTCCCAGTCCAGCACTGTAGCTGACGCCCAAGACACAATGGCTTGCACCTCTTAAGGATCTTTCTATGAATGACGAGAGCGTGTCCCTGTTTCCCCCTGGAATGCAAACAGTAAACAGCCTGCATTTACCATCCACGTGGAGGAAGCAGAAGAAACTCCAAAGACAGCCCCAAGATAGAGAGTTGAACTTAATCTAAAAAACAGGACAAGAAAATGCCCTGGTTTTGAACTCAGCTATTACTTTCCTTGGACCAAGAAAACCACTGGTACCTCTCGGTGATCCAATGGGTGGTAGTTTTGCGTCACCACATACTGTGGACATGATTCTACTAGAAGATGAGAAGCTGGTGGGTGTCTGTGAAATGCCAGACTGCCCTGAGGACATTCACACTTAGCGCGAGGAAATGGAGGTGCAGTGTAAGCGGACTGTGGGTTATGGGAAAAGAGCCAGCCTTCCCTCACCGTCCGGGGGCTATCTCAAGCACTGGTTAGTTGAAGTCGAAGTTGAAGTAGAAGAAGGATACAAACTATCAGACGAGACCCTGCATTTGGCTGTGAGCTACACTGATACGTTCTTCTCACTCATGTCTCTGATGGGAGGAAAACTTTAGCCTGGGCTGTGCTGTTAGCCTCAAAAGTTGAAGAAATCTAGCCCCTTCCTCCCAAGTAGCAGAGTCTGTGTATGTTACAAGTGATACCTACACCAAAAAACACATCCCGAGAGTAAAACACCTAGGGTGCTTTTTTTTTTTTTTTTTTTAAGATTTTATTTATTGGAAAGAAAGAGACAGAGATAGGAACAGAGAGCAGAAGCACAGAGGAGAGGGAGAAGCAGGCTTCTGCTGGGCAGGGAGCCCAACATGGGGTTCAATCCCAGAACCCCGAGACCATGATCTGAGCTGAAGGCAGATGCTTAAGTAACTGAGCCACCCAGGCGACCCCACAACATCGAGTTTTGAAAGAGCTTTGCTTTTGACCTACCTGTAACACCTATAGTAAATCAGTTTCTTGCCCAACACTTTCTTCCCTAGCAGTCTGCAAACTGCAAAGTTGAAAGTTTAACAATGTTTGGGGGGGAATTAACTTTGATGGATGCTAATCCACACCTCAAGTATTTGTCATCAGTTATTTGTTGGAGTGGGTTTTCATTGAGCTTTCTACACAATCACAGGAGAAAGCTGGTGTGAATCGTTAGTTCGAAAGACGGCATATATCCTGGAACGTCTTCAGCCCTTCTCATTGGCGGTCATCATACCTACCTCAGAGCGCAACAGCCAATAAGAGGAAAGACCAAAAGTTCAAAGCATCATGCTATCTCTCACCTTAGCCTCCCAGAAACACTACATGTGTAACAGTGAGAGACTGCTTTTGTTTTCTAAGGTGTCAACCACTCAGAGTAGATGGTGTATAGTTTTCCTAAAGTTTTATATTTATAATGTCTTAATACAGAAGTTATGGTCAAGTACAAATTGTTTTAATTTGTAAATTTTTTGTACATGTAATTATCTTAGATATTTGGCTAATTTTTTTTTTTTTTTTAAAGTAAGCTCCATGTCCAAGGTGAGCTTGAAATCACAATCCTGAGATCAACAGTCTCTTGCTCTACTGACTGAGCCAGCCAGGTGCCCCATTATTTGGCTAATTTTAAGTGGTTTTGTCAAAGAATCAATGATGCCAGCTGTCAGCATCGTAAGCATTAACAAATGGATTTGGAAAATTTGAGAATAAAATAAGGGAGAAAGGGAAGAAGTTGTACAACTTCTAATTAAATTAGAAATTCTTGGCTTTTTGCTCCTGTGTTAAGACACACACACAAGCGCACACACACCCTTCAGAGTTCATGGGCTGGTCTGCTGGGAGGAAAACAGGTTACTTTGTTGGAAAGAAACCAGCTTGGCAGTTGCATTAATCAGTGTTTAGGGATCAGCCAATTTCTCCCATGCGTGGGATGAATAGGGTTATTCAGGAAAGGGCATCTGGGCAGGAAATGGGGGAGTTGTGGCTAACAAAGCCAGGCTAGCCCCTGAGATTGCAAGGGAGATCTGTCATCAGAGCAAATGAGCGTCAGCTAGGCGAGGGAGAGGCCAAAGGTGCTTGTACAAGGGGAGTGAGAAGGAAATGAAGACTTGCGACCTGTTATCAATTAGCAGGGTTCTCAGGGCAAAGCCACAGGCAGAGATGGGCTTTGGGTCCCATACTGCACTCATCACTGAGCCCTCCACGGACGAGACCTTTGGCCTAGAAGTGAGTCATCTTGTTATTGGCTTATTCTCTTCAGCACCATTACCAACATATCCCCCCCCCCCCCATTTCTCAGCACTGGGAGGAAAGAGCCAGGATTGAGGATCTATAATGGCTAGTAAAACAGCAAAATTCCAGATGCCTTTGGTTTCTATCTCAGGATATCCAATTCAGCAGAAATAGAAAATCTGGAAATTTCTGTTCACTGAGGGAGTGTTTCTGTATTGGGGACATGACAGCAGCCAACTTGCCGTGGGAACTTTGGTAAGATTCTTTCTTCAGCCCACAGTGTAAGCCTTCCCTTCGAACACGGGAGGGTTTTCTTGATGACCCACACTTGCTGCCTGTGTGCTACAATCACATGACTTTAAACAAAACAATCAAGGACTCTGGTCTCTTGGGATGTGGGCTGTGTTCTTGGGGAGCAACCTGTTTTCTGGAACAACCTGCAGATACCTGAGAAAGCAGCAACCTCTGGGACAGAGAGAGTAGCACGTGGTCAGGCAATCGCCCTGTGGGTTTATACTCCTGTGTATAAAGTCTTTCCCCTGAGGATTGCACCTTTAGATCCTCGTGTTTGTGCATATTGATAAGATGACACTGATTTCATTCCTAGGCTCCTATGTTCATATTTCTAGTAAAGTCTAAGTTTCCCAGTTGAGCTAGTAGAAAAAATTTGATCTTTGGAAAGTGAAGACAATCTGTATGCACTAGTGGTGAGATTGTGGCTATCTATGACAAGCATAATGACATTTTCTCTGTAGTAAATATAAGCACTTTTGTATACTATCTATTACTAATATAATAAGAGTTATTACTTTAACACTTACTATGAGCCTGGCACTAACATAAAGCACTTTAAAAATATAACATAACATTTACCATAACGCTACGAGGTAAATATTAGTATTACCACCATTTTATAGATGAGAAAAGTGGGGCTTAGTTTATATAATTTTCCCAAAGACTCATAGCTCTCAGAAGGCAGATTCTACAAACCTAATTCCAGAATGTCGCCTGTTAGCCTTTATATACCCTGTCCACACAATTAAAAAGCGAAGGAATAGGGGTTCAAACCCAGGCAATCTGACATAGGGTCCTCAACCTTTCTCATGGAATATGTTTATAGTTTTGTTTGTATTGACACATATTTTCACCAGATGTGCTAAATCGAGTGGTAGCTCTTTTTCTTCTTGGGGACAGGTGGAAAGTCAGAAAAAATCATAGTCTATTGCTAAGAGGCTATAGACTCTTGAGTGTTGATTGGTTATATATATTCATGGGAAAATAAGACTTTAGATTTATTGTATTTAGATGTAGAAATAGTCATAGGCACTTTTCAAAATTCACACTTACAAACTAATGTGGCAACGAGAGTGCAATGGTATCTATTTCAAACACTAGCACGTCACACTGACATTCTTGAGTCTGTTTAACAATGGATTCAGCTCTCAAAGGAAAAAGAAAAAAGCAGTCAATGGAGTGAGGTCATTGTCAGTGATGTCTTACCTGCAATGATGAACTTATTAACATTATGTATAATTTATGAACTATTTCATCCATGACTTTTCTTTTTTATTTTATTATTTTTAAAGATTTTATTTATTTATTTGACAGAGAGAGAGAGATCCCAAGTAGGCAGAGAGGCAGGCAGAGAGAGGGGGGGAAGCAGGCTCCCCGCTGAGCAGAGAGTCCGTTGTGGGGCTTGATCCCAGGACCCTGAGACCATGACCTGAGTGGAAGGCAGAGGCTTAACCCACTGAGCTACCCCTGTGCCTCCATCTATGACTTTTCAAAGTCGTCTAAGATATGTCATATTTCAGATGTGTTTGATCGGATCTGTACTATAAGAAATTAACAGCAAGAGAGTCCTCATCTTTCTTTGTATTGAATGTCAGCAAACACACAAAGAGGCTTTATAACTTGTGATAAAAATTAGAAATAGTCAAATGCAGCTTACTTGTAACGTTTTCTTCTGTGTGATTGGCCAGAAGATAAGTTTTCTGATTAACTAACAAAGAGAAGGGGTATACAACACAGTTTCTGGGAAAAAGGAATTTGAGATCCAAGTTATCTGCTTTATAATTTGCTTTTAATGCAAACAGAGTGAATTCATTCTCTGACTTAATAATTTCCACTCTCAAAGGGGTGACTTGTATCATTATATTTCCATAGCACTTGCCAGAAGTTTATTTAAGCCATAACTTAGTTTGAATCTAAAATTTCACAAAATAAATGACCAGATAGGCCCTGGGCAAAAGGATGAAGTAGGATTCCGTAGTTCCTGAGTTCAGGCCCTTGACCTTCCAACCCCTGTTTCTACCTGCACCAATCTATAAGCCCATTGGAAGGGTGCTGAGGCCTTCGAGGTAATGGTCCATGTGATGGTGGTTCTCCGTTCAACAAATGTTTTTGTGTGCCCTCCAGACACATTGTGCTTCCTGACTTCCTTGGAGTCTGGGGAGGGGGGGCATATGACCAGTTCTGCCCAATGAGTTATTTGGCTGTGTGTGTCGTTTCTTATCAGAGCTTTGCACTGATGGTGCCCTGCCCTCCAGAGCTCTCTCTTTCTCTCTGCACAACTTTTTCTCAGCAATGAGCGTTATATAACTTCCTAATCGTCTGCTTTGTAGAATGGGCATGTCATGGAAAAGAGCTGACTCAGGAATTATATAATGTGAGCAACTTTTCTGTTCATTTTAAACCGCTGAGATATTGGGGGGGGGCATGGGATATTACCAGAACATAAAAAGCAAGTCTGGCATGGGGCCAGTATTACCTGTTAGATGCATGGAATAGCCAAATCCAAGAATAATCAAGAATGTCCTAAGGAACCATAAGGTGGAGGGGTGGGGAGACTTTCCTTTTATATTAAGCTTTATTATAAAGCTATAGTCATTAAAACTGTGCATTACTATTAATATCGTAAGTAAAATAGACAATGAAAGAAAAAACAAGACCTCAGAAGCAGCCCTAAGTGTATTGGAAAATTCTGTATTTGACCTAGGTAGTGTTGCAAATCACTAAGGAAAAATAGAATAATTGGTGCTGGAAAAGTTTGTGTTCCATATGAGGAAAAAAAAAATCAATTTAGCTCCTTAGTGCACACACAAAAACCAATTCCCAAGTGGATTAATGAGTTAGATGTGAAAGGTAAAATTTTAAAACTTTATTGAAAGCTTTGAGTAGGGAAAGAATTCTTAAAAGAGATAAGATTGATAAGTTAGATGACAATTTCTTAAAATTAAGAAATTCTTTAAGAAATCAGAAGCTTCCATCAAAATATATGTAAAGATAAGATATATACAGCAATGTATATAACTGGCAGAGGTTTACATATCAGGAAAAAAAGATAACTGAATGATAATTCACTTCATAGGCATAAGATCACAGCCATTTTACAAAAGAGGAAGCACAGATGGCAAAGAGATAAGAAAAGACCCCCACATATCATTAGTTTTTGGAATATAAATTAAGGGCACACAAAATCTCAAAAATTTTTACAAAGTCTGCCAATACCAAGTGTAGATGTGAGTGTGATCTATGGGAATTCTCATGCACTCTTTGTAGGAGTGTAAGTTGGTGAAATTACTTTGGAAAATAATTTTTTCATTCTTTTGTAGAGCTGAGCATTACAACTGAGCAATTTCACTCTTGTCTGTCACGAAGAATATTTTAAATATGCATACTGAGATGCCTGCGATGGTGCCATCATGGAAAGTGGTGTAGAGGTGAGAGATCTGGGGAGATGTTGTTCAAAGGTTAGTGATTATAGTTAAAATACTGTATTTTATGCTTGACATTTGCTAAATTAAACAGTCTCACTGCACATGCACAAAATGATAATGATGTGAGGTGAAACACAAGTTATTAGCTTTATTGTGGTCATCGCCTCACAAAGTGTGTGTGTGTGTGTATCTTAAAACATCAAGGTGTATACCATAAATACATGCAATTTTTATTTGTCAATTATAGCTTGATAAAGTTTGGGTTAAAAAAACGACATGTAAGAATGGTCTGAGCAGCATCGTTTATAAGAGCAAAAATCCTGAAACAAAATGCCATTGACAAGAATATGTTTAATTGTGGAATATCTTTTCATTGAGGGTGAAACTCAATCAATTTAACATTGCTATATTATTCTAGATGAATCTTTGCAGAATGGGAAAAATAAGTCATAGAATAATACATACAACATGATGACATTGTAAAATGCCTATAAACAAAAGCAACTGAAAAATCTTTTAAGAAGAAATCTAGGGAATGAGTGATCTAGGGAAAGGGCACATAAAGATATAATGATTTTGGTAGTATTCCAACTCTTAAGTGGGTGATAGGTCCATACATGTTCATTTTTATCATACTTTCTCTGTTATATATGTGTCACATATGTAACAAATCATATATATATATGAAAAAATATAAAAATAACCCTCCTTATATATGTATTTTCCCCCAAAATATCCTCTCTGGGAAGAATTTTTCAAATAAGTGTCCATTGATGTTTAAACAAAGGATATCTTTTCACTGGGAATCTCCTTCTAGCAACATGGAAATTCTTTATTGTCTAAGCCCATTTTAACAGTGTTCAAAATTAGAGTTGCCTTTTCCAACATTTTTTAAATTTCTGATTTCAGGGTTCAAGAATGTTTCTAGAATAGTAACTAGCAGAGAAACTCAAATAACAAATAACAAAAAAATGGTAAATAACAGAAAACTGGCAACCTATTCTCATCCTCCTTTTCTTTCTCTTCTTCTTGCTCCTGTCTCTCTTTTCTTTCCATTTTCTTTAATTCCAACCCAATTATTGATCATTATTGTTTTATAGTTATTATTGATTCTTCTTAGGTGGATCTATATCATTTCTAAGATATGTTCCTCTAGCATACTTAATTGTTTTCCAACATGGAACACCTTCCTCGGATGACAGCTTGTCCTTTCTATATTTTCATTTAACTTTTTAGATAATTTGTCCACGCCTCTGTGTCAGAGCTTGGAATTTCCCTGGAACTGCACAAACTGTAATAGCCGACATTCATTAAGTTCTAGGTTCTAGTCTAAGTTTTCCCTCATTTAATCCTCATGAAAACCCTACCATCTCATTCCCATATTGCAAATGAGAAAGCTGAGGCATAGAAAGGTTAAAAATCACAAATGACAAATCTGGAATTCAAACCAAGAAGTCTAGTTACAGATTCCACACTCTGAACTAACTCCCACATCATCATCATGTCCTCCCCTACCCTCGTCAAGCACTAATATACTTTCTGTCTGTATGGATTTGCCTATTCTAGGACTTTTCAAGTAAATGGGAGCATATAATATGTAGCATTTTCCACTGAGTTCTTTCACTTACTATAATGTTTTCAAATTAATTGCTCAGTCCCTGACATGTACTTTTAGCAGGCAGTTAATATTTCCATCTCGTGGACTTTTCTCTGTCTCCAACTTCCCAATAGGTTCACATTTCTGGTGTGATAACTGGAGAAAGAAGTCAGCCCTGCTGGTGCTTTTGTGCCTCCTATGCGATATCTCATGTGAAGTCCTGGTCTACCATATTCCAAATGACTCTTCTAGATCATGGAATGGTGCTTTTGCTCACCCAGATCCTGCTTGTAGTGCCACATGCTTGATCTCTGGGGCCTTTTTGTTGTTCTTGGTCACAGTCACGTGCTCATTCGGCGCCTTTTCAAAGTGGGAATCGTGGTATCAGGTGGCTGATTATAGAAGTGTGTCTAGCTCCAGGCTGACCAGAAAGAACACTCAGATTCTTCTGATGGAACTGACACACCAGCCCAGTCATGTTTTAGGGCCCTTGAGGTCTCCTTGGGCCACCAGAACTTGGAGCAGACAACCCTAGTGTTCACTAAAGTCTTTCTTAACTTTGGACTTAAGGGAGCAGGTTTTGGCAGGGGCCAGCATGGGCGAGGGGGAGGGTGAGGGTGTCTTTGTTCCTTCCCTCTCAAAACACCTTGAGAAAACTTATTCAGCTTCCTATACCTTCCTTTGGCATCAGTTCTACATTTCAAAAGCCTACCTTGTTAGAAGATTAAAAAGCATCTGTTATATACACTTCTAGAGCAATGAGCACCTATCAGATAAGGAAGACCCCATAAATTCTTCCTTCACTAAGGCAGACCCTTTCCAAGGGTACTTGCTTGGTCCAACTAGGCGCAGAAGTAGAGCATGGCTTCAGCCCCCCTATGATACAGTGTAAGATCTTCTGTCTGATAATTCTTTCTTCCTTCCTTCCTTCCTTCCTTTTCTTTCTTTCTTTCTTTCTTTCTTTCTTTCTTTCTTTCTTTCTTTCTTTCTTTCTTCTTTCTCTTTATTTTAAAGACAATCTATTGCATTGGCTCAGTGATCTTCATAGTCCCCAGATGTGTTTCCTTGAACTTCAGAACTGTGTTTGTGCATTGAGTGTGACAGTCCGGACTTGGGAGTTTGCTCATTGACCTTCATTTCTCTTACCACTAAGTTAAGCTCTCATGTTTCCTTTTCAAAGAGATGGATTGTCTTGCCTTTTTTGGTAGGTAGTTTTGACATTCTGGGTATTCTGCTAATTTTCGTTTTCTCTGACACAGTGAAGAGCATGTCATTTAAAACTTTACAGAGAATTTGCAAAGGTAAAGCATAGAGCAGTTTGAAAGCGATTCACTTCTGCTGTGTGTACCTGCGGATGTCGTTAGCTGAGTTACTGCCTACTGCGGTGAGCACGTCTGGCTGCCCGTGGGAATGCCAGAGCCTTGCTTGCAGAACTTGGTAGCCATCACTATGGGATTTGGTCTTTACTGTGGTATAAAAGCAGGTGGCATCCCAATTCTGCAGCTTTATATCCAGGGTTGCCTGTATTAGAAGAATGTGAAATGTATTTGCCATGGGAGACGGTTCACTATGCTAACTTTGTTGAGTTTTTTTTTGCTTCTAGTTACCTGCAAGGTGAGTTTACTTTTATTATAATGGATCTCAGCCAGTCTAGGAGAGCGAAGAGAAACCAGGTGAGGGAAGAGGTGATTTTTTCTTGAGGAGTCAAGTGGCTATGCCCCATGTCTGATTTATGTTTGTTTATCATGACACATTACTGATTATATCGGCCCCAATCCAGCCTTCATTTTCTAGTTAAGATTTAGAAAGAATTAGATCTACTCTGCACCTCCACAATATGGCAGAGAGTTCGCCAGGGAGGACTTCAATGGTTGGACTTCTGTTCGCCTTTCCAGGGTGAGACAGCGCCTAGACTGGACAGCCAGCAACATGTGCCCTATTTTGCCTGTGCCCAAGCTCCTTCTTCAGGCTACATATTACGCTGTGCTCTTTTCATATATGGAAACAGAAAACTAAAAGCCATATTTTTCTATTCACAATTTTTCTAGGTCACAATTGTGGCTGAAATATTGCTATAAATCTCAACAGATTTAAAGAGAATAGAAGTGAAAAAGAGTTAACCCAAGTGACTAGAGGAATAGAAAGCCTCAGGCTGGTTCACTATCCTTTGTTTTAAAGATAGGAGAGGAGGCTAAGGGGTATTTACAAATCATTTACCATAAAATGGTCAGTTAGCAAGAATTTTAGCCAGGTGGGAAAATGTTCTTTTGAAATTATATCTGTACATATTCTGAATTACTACATTAAATTCCTCACTACTTATTTGCTGAAAAGTATAAACGCTCCTGTGCTGATCTGTCATTTAAGTACAAATATTTATGGCTATCGGATGGAATGTGACCCTTAACCATATGTCCGTGATTATTGCAAAACTTTACTTTTTTTGGTAAGAAATCTTATTCATCATAAGTTCAAGAAGAAAATGTGATTTATTAGAAAATGCTATAGAAATCAAATGTACACACTGTGATGATCAGCTCAGCGTTTATGACATGGCTGACTTTACTCTGTCACCTTGGTGTATAAATGGCGAGAATTCACTTTTTGGTAGAAAGCATAAATGTCCCATAGTTTGGCTTTTTTCCCTCTGCTCCCTTGAGCTAAACAAATTAGTCATCCAAACAGATTCATTTCTAACCACATTTCAAATTTCTTTTGTTCTTGTTGATGCTATTATTTGTAGTCCTCGTAAAACCCCTGAGAAAGAAATGGCATCATCTCCAGGCGAAAAATCTCCTGTGAATACGGAGGGTTGAGAGTGTAAGTTCTGGTCCAAGAAACCCAGAAGGGGTCAGAGCCAGGAGCCAAACTGTGGTCTGTCCAGCTCTTTCCCTATGCCCTGCTGTCTCCTGAGAGATCTAGTTGTTACAGTCTGTTGGTGAACAGACCTAAAGGATAAGTTTCTGTCCTCATCATTCCATTTCCAAGGCCATAGGCTCAAAGTGTCCTTTGTGAATTGCAAAACCAGCAGCTTCAATTTCAGGCTTGTAGGTGGTGGGAATGTGGCCGCTATTGCTTCTCCTACTGCTAGGAGGCCAGCAAGATTTGGCTTCTGTTTACATGGACCCTTTTTGCTCATTGCTGTGTTGGTGGTCCTGTTGGGGCAATTGTGGAGGTGACTGAGCATCACAGGACAGCTTGGACAATCTAATTCGTATTCAGGATTTAGATTTTCTCTTGCGAATCCTGCCTCCTTAGGATGGCTGCTCTCCCTCTTGTCACCAGTCCCTTTGCCGTTGCCTTTAATCCTTTACTCATTTTCCTCTTGCTTGACCTGCTGTCAGTTTCCATACTGAATTTTCTGCTTCTCACCTTTCTTGTAGATTTACCGTAAGACTGCATTTTCTCAAAATTAGAACTCATCCTATTATCTCCCTGCTTAAGATCCTTCCATGACTCACTTCTGCTTTCAGGATCAAGTACCAGTTCCTTCGGGTTTCACATAAAATTCTCCAAAGGCTTTCAGTGTCATGTCCTTTTTTTTTTTTTTTAAGGTTTATTTATTTATTTGACAGAGAGAGAGAGAGAGAGATATCACATGTAGGCAGAGAGGCAGGCAGAGGGGGAAGGGGAAGCAGGTTCCCTGCTGAGTAGAGAGCCGGATGAGGGGCTCGATCCTGGGACCCTGAGATCATGACCTGAGCCGAAGGCAGAGGTTTAACCTACTGAGTCACCCAGGTGCCCCATTGGTCTTAGGTCTTAACCCCCTTATCAGATACATCCTGTTCTTCCTTCTTACCTATCTAAAATACTTGCAGATTTCTGGACACACTATGTTATTTAACATCTTCATGCCTGTCCTTCCTTGTGTTTTGTCTTCCTCTTGGAGTACCTCTGGGCTCTCTGCTCCATGTGCTTTCTGTCTCTCTCTCCCTCTCTCACAACAGGAGTGGGGTGGTATCTGCTTTCATCTGCCTACCATCCCCCCCCTCCTTCCCCCACTACAATAAAGGAATTCTGGGGAGACTCCCAGTCACAGTATCTATATTATTGACCATAGGGTGGGTATATGACCTCAGCTATGCGTAGTCATAAAACCTTCTTGAACATAATGATTGGCTCAGGGTAGGCATGTGAATCAAGTCAGGCCAATCAAAGACTTCCTGGGATTTTTTTTATACACAAACTAACGAGTTTTCTCTTGGATTCTGCTGCTGCTGCTGTAATTATGATATTATTAATAATATTAAAATATTTAAGATAGTACAAATTAACCAAATGAATGTGGCCCCAGAACCACTCTTGCCCATGCTTCCTAACACATGAAGGAGAGAGAAGAAAAAAAGCTGACATTTAGAATGAAATAGAAATGATAGGTAGAGAGGCGCCTGGGTGGGTCAGTCAGTTAAGCATCCGCCTTTGGCTCAGGTCATGATCTCGGGGTCCTGGGATCCAGCCCTACATTGGGCTCCTTGCTCAGCTGGGAGCCTGCCTCTCCTTCTGTCTGTCCCTCTGCCTGCTTGAACTCTCTCTCCGTCAAGTAAATAAATAAACTCTAAAAAAAAAAAAAGAAAGAAGGAAAAAAGAAAAAAAGAAATGAGAAGTAGAGAGAAAGCCCTGGGGGAATTGGGTCTTTGAGCTCTATCCTTAACTACCAGTAGACCTGGGTAAAGTTAATGAACTTCCCTATTTCTGTAGTTTTTAATCTATAAAATGAGGAAAATGAAAATAATTCCATTTTCATTTTAGAAAGTAATTCTGCTAGAAAATAATTCTACTATTTCTATTTAGAAAATAATTCTACTAGGATTTCTTATGAAGATGATATGAAGTAATGCATATAAAGTGCCTAAAGCTATGTCTGGCATAGAGTAAATGCTCAGTTAGTGTTGGAAGTGACTGTTACAGCAAAGCTACAAGAGAGTGTCCTCTTCCTTTTCATTCATAGAGATCCTAGGGCTTCTCTGTTTGTATTTAGGCATATTCATCACAATTGCTGGCTAATTGTGGGACAGTTTCCCATTCCCTAATATCTTCTTGGCCCATCAGTGAGTCTAATTACCATTTAAAAAATTCTGCATCTTACCTTTACTTCACGTTTTTGGAATATGTAAGCTAAATTGCTTATTCACATAAGCTAAATCGCAATAAAAATATTTTGAGATCATTTTCATTTAATTGCAGGGATATTAAAATATTTAAGGTACTAAGATGCATGTGGAAATGCGACCAGTGAAGATTCGTTTTTGTTACTGGAAACCTTATACACTGTAACACAAAATAATGTTGATTATTTCAAGCACCAAACTGGTGTATTACAGTAAGGATGTATGTAACAAGGGCATTCTGCAGGCATTTCAGCCTGCTCAGCACAATTGCTCCAAGAAGTTGCAATATTTTTCTCTTATTAACAGACTGACCTCATATTTTTATGGGAAAATTGATAAACTTTGCTTCTTGGCATCCTCTTAAGACGCATATGGATAGTATTTTAAAATGGGTAGCCAGTAACCTCATTTCACTTCTCTCTTCTGCATCTCTGACCCAGGTCTTTAAGGAAATGCAACATCAGCATCTCTCTCGTCTTTTCCTTTAGCTTGCCTGAGATTTAAGCTAAATTTCCCAAAAATCCTTTGGTGAGGCTGGGGTGGGAAAGTGTTAATGATCTCTGCTATTTCTCTTTAATGTTGTCCCATTCTGCCTGCTCCAGAGAACACTCATTGGCAAGAGCTAACTTGATGATGTCAAAGTAATAGAAAAACCCTGAACAATATGAGGGGACCCAAGTCCTGGTCTTGGTTCTAGCAGTTTCTGTGTGACCTGGAGTAAGTCCCTTCTCCTTTCTGGGTATCCTTTTCATCATCTAGAAAATGAGAAGATTTTACTAGAAAAGCTTTATGTCCTGAAGATGACTTTGATATTTCAGAATCAATATGAACCTGAATTGTTCACCCTTTATCCCTATGTAACTTTTACAAATCTTGGGCATTGTTTAATTCCAGCCTTGCTAATCACAAGGAACAGACTAGCCCAGATATAAAGGGAGGTTATTGAAGGACCCCTGTGGACTATATGGAACACCCAGGATAGGACATGAAGTTCTCTAGGCAACAGGGGAATGAAGGAATATCAGGACTGAGCAGACCCAATCCTGCCTCAGGTGACCTCAAGGTTTCTCAGTGATGCTTCATTTGGGCAATTTCTCTGTTCTACTTCTTCCTACTGCAGACCAGTTTCATCTAACCGATTTTGGATTTTCTGCTCTGTCATAATTTCGAGTTGTCTTGGTATTATGCCAATGCTGACTAAACTATCTGACCTTGAACTTGAAGGTCCTATACCTCCATGATCCAACTTCCTCAGACCCTTAGAGATCTCATTCTTCCATAATCCTAATGAGAGTGTCAATTTTGGGGTCAAGGGTCTATCCCTGGCTCAGTCAGTTGTGGCTAGTGGTCATGCGTGGCACAGAGCCACTCCCTTCAGTGGCTGTGGACAGGATGGAGGCAGTGAGACACTAATGAGCATATCTACTAGAAGCCTGAGGAAAACCTAGGGACTCTGGAGCTTGATATAGGCCTCTGTATCATTTACCAAATCCATTGTCAAGATTGGGGGTAGGCAAACACTAATGAAGCTGCTAGTCAATTAAGCATTTGACAGTACTCACCCAACTTCTTCCTAGAGGGACGACATCCATGTGTTCAGTAATTTATGCCGAAGAGTGTGGAGCCTACCACTGAGTTTGTGCTCCATAACCGGTAACTCCCTTATCTCAAAGAGTTTCAGTCATGTTGGGGAAACAATATAACCATTTATCCAGTGGAATACAGGAAAAAAAATGAGATGGATACTTGGATTTCAAAGAAGGGAAGACTCATCTGGGGATGGAATTGGGGTCAGAAAAATCTTCTCAAGTGTCTACTGAACTTTAAGTGACAGAATTCAGGTAGAGTATGGAGAGGGAGGAGTGGAGAATACATTCACATTTCAGGAATATAAAAAGACACAGAGGTCAGAAGCTGTGATTTGTGGAGCCTTCCTTGTTAGGGTAGAAGGCTTGCCAAGTGAGTAGCAAAAGCCCTTAACCCTCCAGGATTTAAGAACCTCCAGGGACTCCTAATCAATTCAGTAAAAGGTATAGAATTGAAGACGTTGAATGAGCATGCCTTGACTAGAAATACTGTCAGCCACAATTTGCCATGGACCATACTTGGTAACCCAGTTCTTTATGAACTGATGGTTAGATGATGTGGAGACCTATTAGATAAACACCGAGAAGACAATTATAGCTGTAGTCCTCCTTCTCAGAAGGAGAAAGCTCTGATGACAAGTAGAAGCCCTGGTAGCAGGTGAGAGCTGGCTAGTGGACATATTTATGATCTAGAAAGTGGACTTCAAAGGGCAAGGTGAATGCCAGCTTGAGACTGTTCTGTTGTGATCAAATAGATAATGTTGCCCCAAAGCTTTAAGAATGAAAGAATGCATTATAAAGACAACAGTGTTCTGTGTTGTCATATATAAAATTTATTTCTTCTCTCAGTTTCCCCATCACCTAGACCTATTGTATCTTGGGTTTATAGGCTGCTTATATTTCTTAGTGAATATGAGATTCAACACTTTGGGGATGATAGAGACATAGTATCACTGCTATGTCATGTGGTTGTGGAGCACATGTAGCTCTATGTATGAGTTATCCATTGCTGTGTAACAAATTACACCAAAATTTCACAGAGTCCAACAATGAGCACTTATTATCTCCCAGGTACTGCAAGTGAGGATTCCAGGAATGGCTCAGCTCAGTGGTCCTGGCTCAGGATCTCAAATGAGGTTGCAGTTAAGTTGTTGGACATGGCTACAGTAATCTGAAGGCTTAACTGGGCTGAAGGAGCCACTTCCAAGTTCACTCACATGGTTTTGGGCAGGTCTCGGTTCTTTGCAGGCTGTTGACTAGAGACTTTAGTTACTTATCATGTGGGCCTCTCATAGGTTCCTTAGTGTCTTTATGATATGACAGATGGCTTTCTTCAGATTGAGTTGTGTGTGTATGAGAGAGAGAGAGAGTCCCCAGGACTGAAGCTATGGCCTTTTCAACACTTCATCTTGAAAGTGGCATACCATTATTCTTGCTGATTACCAAATCCCAGTACAATGTGAGAGGCAGGCACAGTTGGGGGCCATTTTGGAGGCTGGCTATAAACACCTTGAAGTTTTGGGTAAAACAGCTAACTTCTATGAGCTGCATCTTCCCCTCTATTAAATGGGAAGAAAAAAATGCTGCTCAGAAGTGCTGATTTCATGGGGTTTTACTGAGGATCTAGTGAAGTGATGGATGAAAAAGGCTTTTGTGAACTGTATTGATGAAGAATTTGATGTCACCAATGTGGAGGTGAGGACTGAAAGTAAAAGACGATGTAAAATTCCTTTCCAATGAAGGTAGACACATGAGCGATCTTAGACCCTAACATTCTTCCCTTTCTAACACTCTAAGCTCCCTCCAGGGCTTGACAGTTTGAGACGATGTAGAGTTTGGGTTTAACATATTCTAAAATAATTTTTTTTGGCATAATACATTTTATATTTCTAAGGAAAATAATGAGAAACAAGCCTCACTGCCATGTTTGAAAAGTTTGAGGACATTAACTTGTTCTCACCACATAATCTGTTAATGAGTCAATTGTCCATGAATTAAAGACATATGGCTTCAATTCTACTGAAAGGACTCATAGCTTGGAAAAATGTATTTTGGGTTGCACTGAGTGTAAGAACATTGAATAATGTGACCTAATAAAAAAATGCCCTGTGTCCTGAGCTCACATACCCCTATTCAGGTCAGCATCAGGGCTATCCACAGGCAAAATGTTCTTCCCCACAAGCTGGCTGGCATCATTTCTCATTTGCCTGTGAGGCACCCATCTCCTGATATTATCAGAGCTGAGTTTAGGAAGATTGTTGTTATTTTTTAAGATTTTATTTATTTATTTGACAGAGAGAGAGAAAGAGAGAGAGAGAGAGAGGAATAGCAAGAGAGGGAATATAAGCAGGGGGAGAGGGAGAAGCAGGCTTCCTGCTGAACAGGGAGCCCAAAATGGGGCTCGAACCAAGGACCCTGGGATCATGACCTGAGCTGAAGGCAGACACTTAATGACTGAGCCACCCAGGTGCCCCAGAAGATAGGAATGTGTAAGATGGATTCAAAAGTGATGGGGTAGATAATGGTAAACTGGCTGATTTCACTGAAATAACCACTGTGTTCAAGCAACTAGAATAGCTGAAGAAAAATCCGAAAACCATTTCCTTTCAAGTGAGCTAAAAAGATAGTTACAGACAATGAGCTAAGATCTTGATAGAGATAGGAAACCAGAAGAAGGGGATTATCATTCAAGACCATGTTGTTCTCCAGCACATTTGCTGAACTTGAAGAGGTAGGGTCTGTGGTTGATTTTCCTGTTGGCTCTCAAGTTCTGTTCAGGAGGCTGCTCTGTTATCTCAGGGGGCACAAAGCCTGAAAACTACATATCCTGACTTCCTTTCCAGCGGGTCTCCAACAGTTAGTCTCTGGCAATGGGAAATGCCAGTGGAGAGCTGCACAGAGAAGAAAGGAATAAGAACACAAAAATTAACTCAGACTGACGAAGGAGAAATCTGCCCCGTCATTCATCATGCTGACATTCCAGCCACAGACAAAGCCAATGACCAAGTTAATGAGGACGGATATTACTCCAAGGACACGCTGTAGTTGTAAAGTGTCATCATGACTTTTTTCTTTAAGTGACTACTGCTTCCTTCCTTTACCAGTGAAAAATATTTGTCTCTAAATTCATTTGTTGTTTGAAATTATATCAGTTAAGAATGAACTGTCTTGCTTTTGCCTGAAGGACCTTAGATGCTTTGATATAAAGAAGCCTCTTGATTTTCAGGCCTTTTGTAGAGTTTCAGATAAGTGGTTTCTCGTCACGACATTCCACATCTATCCTGGCTTTTTAGTTTCTAAGGAAAAAGGACCCTGAATCTACTTTGCAGTCTAGACCAGCTGTTCACTGCAGCTCTGCTCCTGGTGGTCCCGTGCTGAAGGAGGAGGAGAGAAAGAAGACGTTTTCCCACCCTGACAACAACTGTGGGCCCCCAAGACTTCGGTGGCGGTTTCTGCAGCATGACGGGGTTAACCCCTGAGCTTCTGATAAGAAGCAGTGGGTTAGTTTCAGCTAAAGTGGCAAGAGCATTTCATGTGGGTTAATGGGCTCCAAACCGGGGCATGAAGCAACTTCCTGATCTCTGGGCAACTTGCCCTTTTCCTTTCATTCCTTCAGTTCTTATATTTTTACAACCAGTTCCCTGGTTATGAACTAAATTTCTCTATGCTGGAAATAAATGGAGTGGAGTGGTTCCTTTTTGCTCATTGGTCACTAGCCAATGGAATAGCTGTACTTTGGCAGCCTTCTGGGGCAATTGAGAAAAACAGTAGAAATCTAGGACCTGTCCAAGATTTCACCTTGGGAGGGAGGGCTAATGGGAAAACAAATAAAACAAAACAGCTCTCACAGGCACCAGGGCTGAACTTCTAGTCCCCTGGGAACACCCAAAGCCGGTCTTGAAATTGGATTAAGATGGTCCTGGATGGACTACTTACCTGCCCTAGGCTTCTTAAATTAATCAGTTTTGGAAAGTTCCCAGTTTTATATTCTCAAATACTGCTTTTGATTCTCTTTGAGGAATAGCAGTTAATGGTGTGTTACATATTCTCACTTCGCGTTTTCTGTCTCTTACCTACTCCTCTGCATTTTCCATCCTTTTGTTTGTTCATGCTTAATCTTGATAGATTCTTTTAACCTGATTCTCAGTTCATTAATTCCTCAGCCGTCTAATTTGGGATAAAGCCATCCATTGAGTTCTTAGTTTTTGTTATTGCTTTGTTTTTCAATTCTAGACTTATTAGACTGTTTCCCATACCCCCCTCCAAATCTATTGTTGTTTCTTAGGCTCAATTTCCTTGGTGATATTTTTTTTAATTGGGCTTTACCAGCATGTAAAATTTGTGTGCTCTTAATAACATGCTCAAAATATGTAAATCAGAAATTGATAGCACTACAAAGAGAAATATACAAATCTGCAATCATAATGGATATGATAAATTATCTCTCAGTAATTGACAGAAATAGAAGACACAGCTTATTAATAAGAGAGATGATTTGAATAGCATAACTAACAAAAATACTTCATGACCATATGTAGAACACTGCACCCAACAATGACAGAATGTATATTCTTTTTAAAACCCATATGGAATATTTACAGAACTTGACCACAAATCTATAGATCTATAGATTCTTTAGAGAAGATTTACATCAGTTCTTTCAAATGGGCCTAGAGATTCAATGCAATATCTATCTAATTACCAGCCAGGTATTTTCTAGAACTTGACAAGCTTATTCTAAAATTTGTACTAAAAGCAAAAGACAGAAGAGTCAACATACACTTGGAGTGAAAAAACTTGGGAAAACTTGGCCTACTTATAATTGATACTTGGGAATTTATGATAATTAAGATAGTGTGGTAGTGGCAAAAGGATTGAGAAATAGACAAATGAAAGAGAAGAGATGACCCAGATATTTATTGGTATATGAATGGACACTTGATTTTTGATGGAATTGACCATAGGTGACCAAAGGAAAAGAAAAATTTTTCAATAAATAATGCTAGGGTAATTAGATATTCATAGAGACACAAATGAAATAGGACCCTTTTTTCCCACAGTATATATAGAAAACAATTCCAGGTATATATACGGTCCCTAAGGGTGAGTGGCAAAGCATTAAAGCTTTTAGAAAATATTATAGGTGAATATCTTGAAGACCTCAGGGTCTGGAAAAAAAAAGATTTAAAAAACTTTAACCATTAAATAAAGGTTTGGTATGTTTGACTAAATTAAAATTAAGATGTGTTGCTCACCAAAAGACAAATAATGAGAGACAAAAAACAAACCAGAGAGTGAGATTTTTCAGAACACATAAAACAAAAGACTTGATTCTAGAATACATTTTAAAGCTCCTTCCAATTAATAATAAAATGTATGTTATTTGATAGAAAAATAGGAAAAAATTTAATGCTTTATTTTTGAACTTCTATCTCTAGACTGTAATCTCAGTGAAGACAAGACTTTTTAATCTGTTTTGTCTGATATATCCTAATGCCTAGTACAGTACCTGGCACATAATTATTGCTTAATAAATCTTTGTTGACTATTCTTATTTGACTCTCAGAGCAACCCCATAAGTGAGGGATTACCATTACTTCTAGGTTACAAAGAGAAAATAGAGACTCAAGGAGTTCATAAATGGCTAGCCCAGGTTCAGTAGACATAATATAGTCCAGACTCAAATCCATACCTCCATTTATTTATTTATTTATTTATTTATTTATTTATTTATTTATTTTCATTGTGTTACCTGTACCACTTTACAATTCTGCTAATGGCCAGTCATGGGTAGCCAGGTAAAAGTATTTCCAAGGGAAATAATGCATGACCCAGGTAATTTATTCTCATCGAGGGTTGCACCAAGCCACTGTAAGTGGTTCAAAAAACCTGGGGATGGCCATGATTGCTTTCATGGATACTAATACATTTTGTTCATTGAACTTAACAGTTTTCACATGAGATGTTTCCCAGTGGGCAGGACTGGGTTGTCTCTATTCCACAGGTTAGAGGAAGAGGCTTTCTTCTTGGGCTTGGCCAATTTACTCCTTCCTGTTGAGATTTGCAAAATGAAAACCATAGCTTTCTTTAACTGCTAACATTTAAAACATCTCTTATTGTCATTATTTGGCACTGTCAGTATTCATTATCCGAGGCTTCTGGGCTTGATGTATAATAAAGGCAGATGAGGTTATTGTGATTATAAGACCTTAAATTCATGTATTGATTTTTAGATTTAAGCAACGTGATTTGGATAAAATTTCATGAAGATGCCAACAATTTATTTTGACTTCCATGTATGCTGCTCTGTGCTTTGCAAAATCAGATACAAGAGCAAAATGCAGAATGTTGACTTATAAAGCACAGTACCTAGCCCAGGGCTTGTCCAGTGCTCCTGAACAGAAGATGAAAAAAGGCTACTATGAATTGTCAATTTAATAAAACAGTCTTTAAATGAGGCTTAGAGCACAGTTTTATTTTTTCAGGGAGATTTTTTCAGTGCCTAAGGGAAATCAGTACCCAGAAGTTTTGAGAGTCATGCAAGAAAGATGTTGCTTTTGTTTTAAAAGATGTAACTGCAGGAAGGAAACAGTCAACAAAACCAAAAGACAACCAACAGAATGGGAGAAGATATTTGCAAATGACATATCAGATAATGGGCTAGTATCCGAAATCTATAAAAAGCATATCAAACAACCAAGGAACAAATAATCCAATCAAGAAATGGGAAGAAGACATGAGCAGGCATTTCTGCAAAGAAGACATCCAAATGGCCAACAGACACATGAAAAAGTGTTCAACGTCACTCAGCATCAGGGAAATACAAATCAAAACCACAATAAGATACCACCTCACACCAGTCAGAACGGCTGAAATTAACAAGTCAGGAAATGACAGGTGTTAGTGAGGATGTGGAGAAAGGGGACCCCTCCTACACTGTTGGTGGGAATGCAAGTTGGTGCAGCCACTCTGGCAAACATCATAGAGGTTCCTCAAAAAGTTGAAAATAGAGCTACCCTAGGACCCAGCAATCGCACTACTGCATATTTACCCCAAAGATACAAATATAATAATCTGAAGGAGCACCTATACCCCAAAGTTTATAGCAGCAGTATCCACAATAGCCAAACTATGAAAAGAGAGAGCCCAGACGTCCATCGACAGATGAATGGATAAAGAAGATGTGCTATATATATATATATATATATATATATATATATATATGTTATATGGCCATCAAAAAATGAAATCTTGCCATTTGCTTGACATGGATGGAACTAGAGGGTATTACGCTAAGTGAAACAAGTCAATCAGAGAGGGCAATAATCATATAATCTCACTGATATAAGAAATTTGAGAAACAAAAGTGACCTTATTTGGAAAAAAGTTCTTTACAGATGTAACTAAGTTAACAATCTTGAGGTGAGACCATTCTAGATTATCCAAGTATGCTCTAAATCTAATGCCCAGTGTCCTTCCAAGAGACCTACAGGGGAAAGGTGCAGGGAGGAGATGGCCGTGTGAAGACAGAGGCGGGAATTAGAGTGGTAGAACCACACACCCCAAAACCTGCAGCTACCAGAAGCTGAAGACCCAAAGAACAGAATCTTTTCTAGAGCCCCAGACACTTTGATTTCAGAGTTCTGGGCTTCTAGACCTGTGAGAGAATGAATCTACATTGTTTTAAGCCACTCAGTTTGTGGGAGTTGGTTACAACAATGTTGGGAAAGTGATACACCAGGGCACAGGGCTTGGACTGAGGTCAGGTTATAGGCCAGCTAGGGACCAGGTAAAAACAGTAATCAGCACTGAAAGATGCCCAGTTATAGGGCTGAGACCTTCAAAAGGGGACCAAGTATAAAGGAGACACTGATCAATGAATACTGCTTAGCCAGGAGCCTGTCTAACTAAGACTAGTTCCAAACATTCCAGTGATGGGAATATGGTTAGAACATGTTAGAACAACAAGCTAAGTTATTTTTGATGAAAATAAATGTTTCCCAAATGATGGCTCACTACCCACTGGTTGTGAAATCAATTAAGGGAGAGACCATTGTTTGTTCGGATTTTTTTAAAGAATGGAATAAAGATTGTGTCCCATGGGGTCAGGGTAAGGATTTCTATCAGTGAGGTTCTGTCAGGAAACAGATCAGACTCAAATTGAATAATTTGAGGACTGTTTAATAAAACTGACTATTGGCAAAGGCAAAAGCGGTCAAAGATGGTATAGCACCTGGGCCTGAAAACAGCAGGGAGACTTTATTGTTCTTAGGCCTGAAGACCTAAACAGAAAGTGAGCTTCCAGTATACTGTAAGGAGAGGGATGTCTGACAGGAGCTGTGACCTTCAGAAGAGGAACACTGACATCCCACAGTGAGCTGGCAGAGGTAGGAGCCAGTATGTGAAAATGCCCACCTCCACTCTCCTCCTGCCATCTGCATCCCTTGCTAGCGCTTCCCATTGACCAAACCCACTTGTGGCTGGAGGGCAACAGAGCCTACAGTTAGGATCCATGGGCATCAGCTGGAGAAGGGTAGAGGGCAGATCTAGAAAAGCAAATGGAACAAATTAAGAATAGTATTGTTTCTGGATGTTCTTGTGAGTAATGAGTTGCAATAGAAAGTATTTTTCTGGCTGCGTGTTGTGGTCAAATTTGAGAAAAACTGCAATAATGGTTGGCACCATTTTGGATCTGCAAGTTGAATGTTTCCAGACATGGTAGCCAGGTGAGTGCGGGTGAGCAGGCTGGACTCCGTGGAGCATTCTCCCTGTAACTCCACGTAAAAGTAGTCCTTCCTTAACATGGATGGCCTGTGGCCCCTACAGCACATTGTGACCTGTTATTATATTTTATTTAGCACTTTATTTTATGCTATCACTTGAAATTCTTTGTTTCAGATACATGAATCGGATCTCTCCATGGTATTCTGAACTCCTTGAGGGAAGAGGCCAGGGTCATGGTCTTCTCCTGTAACCTCCACAGTGCTTAAGAGGTAGTAAGGCCGGTCACCCCAGATATTTAATTACTGATCATCTGTAAGACACCAAACGGCCTCCTGGTTTTTCAGTGAAATCTAGTCCTCCAAACCTCATTTCACTCTGAGGAAACTAATGAGTTGAACTTAAAAATCTGATTCCTTGTAAGAAAAGTTTCATTTTAATGGGCAGGAAGACTAGAAGCTGAAGCCAAAACTCATTTCGAATTGCTAGATTCACTGTAGCCTCACAAAGTCTATTTTGAATTTTCCCCCTAGACTTTGGTTTTCTTATCTAAACTCCAAACCCAGAAACCAGCCAGGCTCTGCCTTTTCAATTACATGTCTGAAAATCTCCGTTCCCGGTAGAGCTATGTCAAAGAAACTGAAAATGGCTGTTCTACCTGCCCCAGTTCTGGTTGTTGACAGTCAGCTACCTGGGTCGTTTTGAGCAGGGGAGGTGGTCTGAACCTTGGCCATTTCATCAAAGCCCCATGGAGTTATTGAGGTGCTACAAAGAAGTGGCCAAAGTGGTTGAGATTCAGGCGTACAGATGCAAGGCTTGTCCCATCTTTCATGATTGTTTGAAGAAGCCTCGTTTACTTCCAACTTCAGATTCCTCTCCAGTCCTTCATGAGTCTCTCTCTTTGACCTCACTCTCACTAAAAGATGGCAGCCCACCAGTGGCTGGAACATCAGTTGTGTTGGCCTAAAGCACTGTGAGTGAGAAATCAAACTTGGCCTAAGGAAAGGGACTGCCTTGTCATTACTAGTCATTACGAGCACACAGACTGGGTTTCTGAGGAAGCATCATGGAGTCTAGTCATCCTACACAGGGAGGGTGTGGAATGGGGCTGAGGGGAAATGTTTTCCAGCCCCTTCCTTTTAAGGAAAATAGCAAAGGACTTTGAAAAACATGCAGTTTGTGTACAACATTCAAAAGTTTGTATACTATGTCGGAGTCCTAGCCACTGGTACCTGTGAGTGTGACAGTTTCTGGAAGGACAGTCTTTGTGCCTTTAATCAAGTTAAGATGACATCCTATTGAATCGGGGTGGCCCTTGACCAATATGATATGATTGAGGTCATTGTAAGAAGAGGGGAAGAGACGTGCACAGAGGAGATGATGTGAAGAGGAACAAGGAGGACGCCCTAGGACAACTGAGACAGATCAGAGCGATAAGGAAACAGGACAAGGAACAGTGAGGAGTGACAGCTGTCTCCCGAATCTGGAAGAGGCACGGGACCGATTCTCCCTCAGAGCCCTTAGATGGAATGAACTCTGTCAACACCTTGACTTTTGACTTCTAATCCCTAGAACTGTCATAGATTACATTTCTGTGGTCTTAAGCCATCAGTTTACAGGACTTTGTCACAGTGGCCCTTAGCAAATGAATCCTTTCCCTTCTTTTAGAGCTCGGGAACGTAAGGTGGCTTCAGCCACAGCCTGCTTCTACCTGACTTCTGTGATCTCTACTCTTAAAGTTTCAAGTTACTTTTTAAAATAATTTATCATATAGAATAATGTATGTGGCACCTGTTATATATTTAGCACTTTATTACAGTACCTTAGTTTTCCCTTCTGAGGACCGATGGGGACGGACCTGACACCCCCGAAGACCTCTTTTCCTACACTCTGATCATGACCTCACTTAACAAAACCTCTGGGAGTGAAGCTTGTTAAAAATGAAGTCAGATAGGCAGAGAGCTGGAGTGACCTGTTTAAAACTCTGCCTCTTAGCAACTGCATTTCATTAACCACAACTGTCCTGGTGGTGCTGAGATTGGCAGGGGCTCCGGAGCAGAGGGAGGCGGGCTGGCGACGGTGAGGGTCTGGTCCTCCGCGCGACTGGGAGACTGAACCCTGACAGTAGCCAGGGCAGAAGGAGGCACGACCTGTGTGTCCTCCTCGGGGCCAACAATGTGTGAATGTCACATGTCTCTGAGGGGCAGGTGACAGGTTGCCTGAGGGGCTCAAGGTATGGGCTCAGCCCAGCTCTTCCAGTCTCCCCCTGAAAAGCTGCCCTTGGCCCCTGGGGGGGGGTCCTTGTCCCATCACACTGATACAGTTGGTTGGCTTTTGTGAAGTTTTCCTCTCCCTCTCTCTCTTTCTTTTTTTCTTTTTTCTTTTTTCCCTTTTCCAGCAGCTTCTCACGGGAACAGTTTGGCAGGCAGCTCTGGGTCCTGCTGCAGCGCGGGTCTAACAAGCTTGTCATGCTGATTGATTAAACACGACAGGCAGGCATGAAAATCCCTCGCTCTGATTGTCCTAAGGGTCGGGCTTGCTAACGAATGGGGTCTGATTACCACGCAGCCTCTGGGGAACCTCCTGTGACCCCAGTCTTCAGGCTCTTCCTCCTGGAGTACATCTTGGAAAGCAGTACAAGCTTCTCAGAAAGATCTGGGGCCAGGGGGCCAGGAAGAGGTTTTTTTTTTTTTTTAAATGTATTTTAATCTTTTTATTTTATTTATTTATTTATTTAGCCTAGTCCTGGCTCTCAAACCTGTTCTGCACAGTTGGGGGGCAGAAGGTGTTTCTACCCAAACCCGGTGCTGCTCCCCAAGCTACCTGCTGGGAAGGGGAAGAGTCAGCTTCATAAATCCAAGAGTTAGGCTTGGGTGTTCCAAACTGGAACCAGACTGGGAATGACTGAGAGTCCACTGGGGAGCCTTATGTGTTACTGCTCCCTCCCATTCATATTCAGATCCTGCTGCTTAAAGCTCTGGAAGCCCATGAGGGTGTTCTGTATTTCTATCCATACCTGGTTCCTAGCTGGTGACCAGGCAGGAAAGTGACAGAGGCAGGAAGTGACACCCCAAGGCTATAACAGGTAAATGGAACTTGGTCCTTCATTTGTAAAGTAAGGGAGTCAACCATGACCTCTTGGCTATAAAAAGTGTGGTGTTTCTATTATTTTTTTACTTTTTAATTAATTTTTTATTTTTTAAAATATTTTATTTATTTATTTGACAGAGAGAGAGATCACAAGTAGGCAGAGAGGCAGGCAGGAAGCAGGCTCCCCGCTGAGCAGAGAGCCAGATGCGGGGCTCAATCCCAGAACCCTGAGATCATGACCCAAGCCAAGGCAGAGGCTTTAAGCCACTGAGCCACCCAGGCGCCCCTGGTGTTTCTATTTTAATTATCTTCATCCACATGTCCTCTCCTATGGGCCCAGGGGCTGCCCATCCCTTGGAATGTGTTTCTTCCCCAACAAGAAGGACATGAGAAATTGAGCAGGAAACTTGCCTCCTAGCAGATTTACCACAGAACCTGTGGAGACATAAACACCTGAAGCAACGCTCCATACTCCCCTTTGGGATTTGCAACCTTCTTCCCTGTATACAGGTAGCTGCATTCTCATCAGCTCGCACTGGTTGTCCTGGGTTTTGGACCACAGCCCTGCTCTGGCCTCTAGACGGTCATTGCATATCCTGCACTTGTGCCAGATTCTGGGGGTTTGTGACTGCCTGGGGAGCGCTTCTCTGCCCACACGTACCACCCGCTCCGTAACATTTGTTACCTGCGTGGCGGTTCCTGCCCTTCCACACAAGCTCTGCAGTCCCTGTGATGACCGCCACGCTCTCGGGCTCTCCTCAAGGGGCTCTGCCTGCCCTGAACACGTTCCTGGGTCTGCTGTCACATTTATGCTCCCTGAATTCCCTTCCCCCAGATCAAGGGTACATTTTCTGGGCCTGGGACTGATGACCATCCAGATTAGTTGGCTGTGGGGAGAGTTTGTCAAACTGACAGAGACCGGACAGTCCAGTCCACTAGTCATGGCTGGGGTGGATGAAGGAGGAGTCTGTTTCAGAGCAACACTGCGGAGAACAGCAGTCTGACTTCTGGAGACGTAAGGAGTCTGTCTCAAGGAGACGAAGGGGCAGGCAGGAAGGGGCACTCTGGCTGGACTTGCACAAGCAGGACTCCAGTTCCAGTAAGAGCGCGAGAGAGAAAGCAGGGCTGGAACGTGTGCGCGGGGGCTCGAGATTCGAACTTCCTTCCACGGAGCCTTGTTCAACAAGGCTTAATTTTAGATCAGATTATAGTAGGCCGGTTATAAACACTTGGCTGTAAAATCAGAACTGCCTTTGTACTGCAATAGAGGAAATTGTGTTCCCCTGACAAATACGTGTTGAAGATTAACCCCTGGTGGCTGAGAATGTGACCTTATTTGGAAATAGCGTCTTTTTAGATGTAATCTACAAATTAAGGTACAGTCCCACTTGAAGAAGGTGGGCCTTAAATCCGATATGACTGATGTCCTTACATGAAGAGAGAATTTGGACACAGACTCAGGGAAGAAGTAGTAATTGGATTCATGTGCCTAGGGAATGCCAAGGATTGTCAGAAACCACCAGAAATTAGGAGAGAGTCATGGAACAAAATGTTTCTTACAGTCTTCAGAGAAAACCAACATACTTTAATTTCAGACTTCCCTCCTTTAGGGCTATTAGAGAATAAATTTATGTTGTTTCAAGCTACCCAGTTTGTGGTAATTTATTATGACATCTCTAGGAAACAAACATAGTAACTGAGTCCTGGTTTTTCTTGTATTTCTCTGCATTGGTTTCAAAGGATTGTTTTCAAAGATTGGTGAAGGATTGACTCAAAAGGTGTGATCATCTTCAAATGTTAGGGCAGTGTTTCTCAACTGATAATATGTGGTTGGATGTTATGAAGCTGGATACAATTTGTGTGTTGGTATGTATCCTAATTACCAGGACTTTCTTACAAATATTTATGTGTGCATGAATTGCCAAGGTGGGATGAGTTTGTGAATGGGCTGGAGCAACTGGACATACCCTTTCTCTATGCCCCTTCCTTGTTCTTTAAGTCCTGGGATAGCAAATCCCCAACTTCCCTCCCCAACTCCCTCACCTCTCCTCAATACACAGGTTGAGAAACATTATGTCACTGGGATATATTAGGGGTGAAGAGATAAGATCACTGTGTAGTTGATCTGGTACCCTGAGTTGCTAGGGAAATGCTAGATGATGTAGGAAACAAACTGTAAGATGTGTCTCACATAATAGAAGTGCTTTCCTCACTAATGTCGTAGTTTAATTTAAATGTTCCTGGACAGAAGGCTGATCTTTTTCACACACTGATTCAGGGACTCAGGCTATTTCCATATTATGGCTTCATCCTCCACAGCTTTGGAGTTCTCTGCTCTCGTCTGTTGGAGAAAGGGTATTTGTGAGAGTCTTTTGTGTATTTCTCAAAAATGATGGTCTATAAATGAAAAATATCACTTCCTTCATATTTCGTTGGAAAGACAGCCACATGGCCCCACCTGAAAGCAAGTGGGGTTGTACGTGGCTATATGTCTATTTTCTTATTCCTACAGATGGTCACAAATTTTTGGTGGTCGGCGATCGTCTTCTGTTATGGTCCCTCACATTGTTCTCAGAAATTTCACATCATAAATCTCAGAAATTCCCTTCTACTTTTTGCCAGTAAAATTGGCTGTTAGCCATAGGAAGAAAGAAGCACAAGTTTTGAATAAGGTCTGTGAGTTCTGATTCCAACTTTTAATAGTTGGTAAATCTTGGGCAATTGACCTAATTTCTAGACTGGTAAAATAGGGATAATAATATGTTTTTATAAGTTTAATGATTGGAAATGACATATATAAAGGACTTGGTATACAGGAAGTGTTGTTTAAATGGTGGCTTTTATTTTAATTGTGAAACACAATTTTTCTAAGTACAAGATTATTTTTCCTGTAACCTAAATTAGTTTCCACTTAGTCATGGAAGGTTAGAGTTCAAAAACCTTGTGAGATCATCATATTTGATTTCTGGGGACTTTCAATGGCTTATTCAAGGCCACAGAGGTAATTAGTGGCAGAGATAAGATGAAACTTTAATTCTTTTCACTTGTCCACGGTGCTTTCCAAGACATCCTATTAAATTCACTGAAAATTGAGCATACCAGAACTGTAGTTTCCATGTGGGAGTTTTTGAATGACCCATTTGTCTGATTTGGTTGGGTAGGAGTTGGGCTGTCATTTTCCTGAGTTTCCTGTTATTTTTAGTATTATCATGCAAGAATTGTCTTCAAATAATGAATTTTGTTATTTCCAGAGAGGTTACCTCAATCTAGTCTTTAAGTTGTGACTTCTAGTTCATTTTCTCCCAGAAAAAAAAAAAAGGATATAAAAAATAGATTCTAAAATGCCATATTTTAAACCTATTTTTTCTTCTTACTCCTCCCTTTCCAAACTATTGGGCCACTTTTCTTTCAGTGGTTTTCTGCTGATTAAGAACATACCATCCCTGTAGATTTCTGCGGGGTGGGAGGGAGGATGGTATTGTTTCTCATTCAGTAAATATGTTATAATGTTCTACAGTGAAAGTACCAACTGACTCAGCAACACTGTTTTCAGAGAACTGAATTTCTGATGAACATAATTCATAAAGATATAGACTTCCAGCTCTGACCATGTGGTTGTGGGTTGAATATTAATAGGGAGAATGAATAGTCATTGCTAGGCATTGTAACATATGACCCCAATCCAGCACCATTCTGTCCTTTTTCTCTAAGGAGTAGTCTTTGCCAGCCCTAGTAAGAAGGACTTGCTAATCAGGAATGTGATCTTATTGCCTTGCACGTTTTGAGAAGCTCTTCTGCCATGCCTCTACAACACAACACAACTAGGTAAGGGTCCTTTCCCACCTCACCAGACTTCACCAGATCAAAATCTCTAGGCTGTGGAAAGACACAAAGGACTCTTAACAGTAGAGGTCTAGAGGGCTGGAATGTTAGAGACTACAACTGTCTCCAGCAGGATTAATTCTTCTTTCTATACCACACTTCCAAAGGCTAGTTCAGGCTTAGGCCTTTGGGGGGTGGATATGCCATGACTATTCCCTCTCCTATCTTTGTCTCCTCTCTGTTTTCGTGCATTCTCTACTTTTAAATTCATTAATCTGGGTCTCTGTACTCCCATGTTCACGAAAGGCCTTTTTCCTCCCATTTTACCTCCAGAAGCAAAAGTGGGATCCTTGTTCCCTCAGTTTGTTATAAATTAAAATCCTTTATTCTCTGGCCAGATATTAATAGTGTCTCCTTGGTTGAGCTGTAATAGTTTGGGAAGAGTGAGTTCTGGTCCCAATAATTACCTCTTATTTCCTCATTGTTCACCTACAAAGCAAACACATTGGAAACACATTGGATCAAGGTGAGTGTTCTGAAAGACAACACAGTTTAATATCACACAAGGAAAGAAGAGTCCTAGAGCAAACCGGGAGTTAAGCTCACTTGCTTTGAAATATTAAACTCTTGCATTATTGTATTATGGAGAGTTTGACTGCCTCCCAAGTCCAGGTGGCATTCCAAGGGCCTCCCCCCATGGTATACTGCAAATGTCTGGCATGTTCTTGTTGCTCTCCAGGAAGTGAGGCACATTTCTAATTCTTCTCTTCTTTTCAAATACACTAATGTCCTCAAACATAGGGCTCAGTGTCCAGGCTGTTTCCACCTCATTCTCCTGCAAAAGAATAAAAAGAAATAAGATAAATAACATAATTTTATCATTACATTGGGAAGAGGTGCTATTACGACTCTTACTGTTGCAAGGGACAGAAAGTCAACTGAGACTAACTGAGAAGAAACAAAGGGTTAATTCATGTAAATGTTAAGTTCGAGAGGAATATGTTTAGCTCTAGTATGGCTGGATCCAGACGTATCAACAAATGGTCTCTCCCTCTTCCGATAGTTTAGCTCTTTCCACCTCACTTCCTGTGTTAGCATCATGACTGCCAGTAGACCCAGGGCTCCACTGTTGCTACAGCTTCTAAACTCTCTGGGACAGTGGCTCCAGAAATGACCCCATCTTAGAGTACTTTTAATTCCAGAATGACTCACTGAGAAGCGGGATAATTTCACTGATGAGCCAAACCTGGGTCCGATGTCCAAGGTTGGGTGGTGGCAGCCGTGGGTTTAGACCCACCCCAACAAGAAACATGGAGCAGAATCGCCTTAGAAGGGGAGAGAGGCTGTTTCTTCCAGGAAGGAGAAATGGTGTGTAGGTAACAAACCTCACACTTCCCCTCTAGGATGTATGACATTCTAATGAGAAATAATTAAACAATACAAAACAGTGAGTAATGAAACACCAAAATGCCAAATCCATTAGGGCAGAGGAAGGAGCCTCCTAAAAAGAGGGAAATCAGAGAGTGTTTCACACAGAGGGGTTTTTTGACCTGGATTTCAGTGAAAACCTTCAGAGAGATAGTGGTTAATAAAGGAAATAGAGACACAGGCAGGAAAACAGAATGGGGAAGTCTGAGACAGCAATAATTTCTATCAAGGCAATAGCACAGCTCATCTAAAACAAAGAATGGTTTAAAACTTGCAACACTTACCTTCAGAGTTTATTTTTCAGCAAATTTACCTATGATGCTTTTCTTCTTAGTGTTCCTTTGAACTTTGGCTTCCCCTAGGACTGAATCAAAGCATTGTTTGCATCTAGGAAATCGGAGAACCATCCAACAGTGAAGGTTTTGCCTGGAGATGAAGGCAGAGATCAGGGCTAGCCCTTTCTATGAGCAAAGCAGGGGACTGCCTGGGAGGCATGGAGGTCCCTTTCTCCCCAGACCTCCTCTTTACCTGATGGGGATGCCTGAAATTGCAACAAGGAGATCATGAAATGGCTCAGTGGCTATTCCTGGAGAGCAAGGCTTGTGACAAATTCTTTCTATGATGCTTCAAATGAGATCAGAACCTCGGGAGGTCAGATTGATAAGGACTGGTATGAAATCAATGCTAGAAATGAAAGGCGGGGGTCTTGGGAAGTGGGAAAGGGAGTTCAGAAGAAGAAGGAAGGCTTAGTCAGGGACAAACTACTGACCAGTGAGCTAGTGCTGGTGGTGTAGGGAGGAGTGTTGGGCACCTGATAAAGGCACATCCTTCCACTTGGTAATATGGTACAAAGTATTCCTCTAGGAACTCTTATTCTGGAAAGTGGTGTAAATATTTATTTGGAAACACATCACATCTTCCATGCTGTGAGCGAGTGAGCAAGTGTGGGGATGGGTGTTTGATGTGTGTTGTGTTATCTCTAGAATGGTATGACCTTTTGCTCTCCGTTCTGTCATGCTCCGGGAGGAGCGTCACAGCCTCAGGGTGTGCTCTCACTCTTGTCCCCAGCACGTGGCTCAGCAAGTGAATGGAATAAGCAGACTGCTCTGTGTGGAAGGGCAGCCGTCAATCTCTGGCTTGCTTTAGGTAGATCATGAGAAAGGCTTTGTTCTTGGGGGGTTGCAGCTTACTCTGGGCTGTACTCCCATGTTTATTTTGGGGGTCATGGAGACTCAGAACCCAGCAAGACACTTGCATGACAATTTATTTTTAAAGGAGTTATAAATATGTAATTCCTTCAGCAAGAAATCAAAGCTCTTTGGGTATATTTTATAATCAGTTACTAGCATCTTCCTTTCTGGAATAAGCTGGATTACATTTTAATGCAATTTGCATTGATGATTTCATTTTCATTTAATTATCAGCATTTTCTTTGCTGGCATGTAAGACATGCTCCCAACAGTTGTCTGTTTGAAGGCTCTGCTATGGGGTCTCTTACTGGTACCCAAGAGCACATGCTTTCCATGGAGGCTGACTCAGAGTTCATACCCCATTCTCACTTCCTCAGACATTCATTTTCGGTTCCCTTGTTATTAGTCTTCCCTTCTAATGTCATAAACAGAAACTCTGGTAGAGCAGAAGGGGCAAAAGTCAGAAGGGTGGAAATAGGTATATTTTGAATAGTTTCCTGTGGTGGAGAGTATGGATTTGAGAAACAGATATGGGTGCTGGGTTCGATTCCAAAGGCAATCACTTCCTGCTCAAATTGGCAGATGACTTAAGTTTTCTGAGTCAGAGTCTCCTTATTTGTAAAGTGAAAATAGTACTTTCTTCCTCATAGAGCTGTTAGAAAACTGAAAAGTCACTATGTAAAGCACCAGGCAGGTAATAGTCACTTAATAATTGTCAGTTCCCTTCTTTACTTAAAGCAAAGGCAGAAATCTTCCAGCTTATGAAAGAGATAAAGCATTTCTTTTATTTGGGGGAATAGCATATCAGTCAGGATAGGCTAGATTATGCTTCAGTAACAAACAATCTCAAAATCTCAGTCCCTTACTAAAAAAAAAAAAAAAAGCTTACTTTTTGTTTATGTGCAGATTCCTTGAAGGGGACTTGGATCTCTATTCTTCTTTTCTGTGGGATCCAGGAGAATGGAGTGGCCTCTCTCTGGGACATACTAATCATGGCAGTAGAGGGGAAAAGCTAATGAACTATGAGCTACCTCTTTGACTCAGAGAGACACCTAACACTTTGCCCACATTTTATCGGCCAAATCTAGTCAAATGGCGAAGCATGATATTGATGCTGGTACAGAGAAGTAGAATTCTTTATCCCTGTGTGGTTGGTGGAGCTGACTTGTTGAAAACATGAGCAAAAACCAAGGTCTGAACCAGGATATTGTATGAGAATCAGCCATACATGTGACAGAGCCCTGGTGAATCAAAACCTTGTAGGAAGCTCCCGAATACACATTTTGCTACTTTCCATAGGTAGTGCTGCTGTGCACTGTCTGGTTAATAGCCATTGCACTAAAAGATTAAGTTTGACCTAAAACTCAAGAAAATTAGTAAGGTAATTAACTTTAGAGGAATGGATTAACTTTGCCCTTTTTTGGCTGAGTCTTGTAAGTTTTTCCTTCTTCATTCTTTTTCCTGTTATTCTTTTAATGAATTGTTCCATGGCTTCCTTATTTATAATTTAGGAAGCAGGTAAATTCAATGCTTTATATTTCTCCCAGGGAAATAACTGGGTTGCTTTTTATTTGTTTGTGGCTCTCCATTGATTTTTCAGTGGGTCAGTGGTTCACAGTAGAAAACAACATCACGTTCTTTGACTTAAATCTTTCAGCGATGCATGAATATGGATATTGAGGAAGAGTCAGTCCTTGATTAGCAATTTGCTTTGGATACTACCTACAATCTGCTGTACAGTAGCCTTCAGTTAAATTTTTATTGTTTCTGTCAGTCAGTCAGGAATATTGGGTTTGCCTTCCCTGAAGACTCATTTTTTCTTTGGTACAAAGTAGGGCAATGAAAGAAAACCACCAGTGATGGGTGTGTAAGGGAGGAAGGCACCGGAAAGCCAAAGGGGCAAGGGGTCATGTCTAGGTTGAGCACTCTCACTCCAGATTGCCTTTTGGATGGTGATGTGTCATCAGCCTTTATTCATGATATCCTCTAGTTCCAGATGTTCCTTGAATCATAAAGAGGGGCCTGAATAAGCACATCCCTACATACCCCTGGGAAAGAGACCCAACCCATAAGCCAGCCCTTGCAGGTGTTTAGCGAGGGTGTCTTACTAAGGGGGAGGAGCTGGCAACCTCTGTGTTCTTGGTGAAAACACACTGAAGCATAAGACCACGAACTCTCGGTGGGATTATTGGAGTCAGTGTGACTTCCTCCCAATCTGGTACTTACTCTGGGGTTTGGGTTGTCCTTCCCATTTCAGAAAATGAGAAGCTGAACTGCATAAAGTTCATGCAAGTGTTCAAATACCTTTAGAAGTCAGGGCACACCCGTTCCAGGACATGGGCTAGCATTATTTTGTTCTTTGTTCTTGTTATTCACAATGGTCCCTCTTTGTGTGTTCAAATGCCTAGGGAGTCCCTGTCAGGGCTGACCTGTGTCTTGGCAGAAGCTCTCTGAACTGAGTTGTCAGAGCAGCAGAGAAGTCCCTCACTCCCCATGCATGCCACCCGGTGAATGGCCCACAGCTGGAATTCACTGGCTGAAATATGCTTTGGCCTAAGGTTCCAGTTTTTGTTGAAGTGCCTCTAGGAGGAGTCAAATCTCATTTTATGTGGTGTGTGTCCTTTTTATGAAAATAGAATGTAGTGCTGTGCAAATTATAATAACGCTCCGCAAATGTTTGCTGATTTTTCACTTGGGAGTGTGACCTAAGTGGCTAGATCCTCTTCTATAATATAGATTCATCCCTGGGAAATAGCTGTTCAAGGTCTATCCTCTAACATACTCTCTTGTGTCTAACTGTGGTCATGTGACAGAGTCCTGGCCATTAAAATGTAATTGGACATCACACTGGGTCCCCATGCCAGGGGAGGACTCCAGGTACATGGAGACTAGCAAATATCATCACAAAACCAGCCACCAGGAAAAGAAGCCCAGACACTTCTGACTATTGCATCTTGGGGTCAGAATCGCAAGGAGCACGTGGTGCATTAGCTGCAGGGAAAGACTCAGTGACCATGGGGACTGATGCCCACTACTGACCCTGATCTTGCCCTGATCTTTTCTATGTGATTAAAGCACCCCATCTAGTGCTTGCCTGGAGGTAAGTGGATGGCAGCAGGAAAAATGGAAGCTGGTTCTATAGCTGATGCCGTATGCATCAAAGGAGTTGAAGCTTTTGAAAGAAGGAGGCAAATAATCTGAAAGCGGCAATGTTGAGCAAGGAGGCATCTCCCTGATGCTCCAGTTGGTGGGACACAAGACAGAGGAGGGAGGATAGCCACAGCTTGAGGGGGGTGGCAGAGAAGGAAGATTTAGATCAGGGCAATAATGAAAAGGAAATTAAGATCTGAGAAGGGATGTCCATGCAGGGTCCTTCTGTTTTCCTATATTTTTGTCAAGAGAGTAATTTGAATTTGGGGAGTTCCATCCTGGGTGATTTCCATATTAGGTGGCACATCCTCCCCCTCCAAAACACAGAAGGACATTTGGAGGTTAGGGGAGCTGGTGGGCCCCTAAGGAGCACAGACCAACTCAATCTGATTTATGCTTCTCTGGTTAGGTTTCTGTTGAAGAGTTTTGATATTTGCAAAGAAAATTGGAGTGTACACAATAATTTTCTCCATTAAAAACTGAAAAATAATATATAGATTTCATTTACTTCTGTAGGCTGGTTTGGGAATCCAGATATACAATGAAAACAAGGGTGTGTGTGTGTGTGTGTGTGTGTGTGTGTGTGTGTGTGTTTAGTACATGGTGGGTAGCCAAGGGGTTGGAGTTGCTCTTAAAGGAGGCCAGAGTTTGCTTCTAGGTGCCAATATTTAGTAGCAGTGTAATTTTGTATAAAAAACTAATCTCTTTGAGCTTGTTGTTCTTATCTATAAAATAACATTGATAATCCAACGTACTTGATAAAGTTGTGACGATTCAGTGAAATAATCCATACACAGCACATGACATGGCGTCTGGCATATGGTGAACCTATTATTGTTGCTATTTTGCTATTACTTTGAAAGGAATTCTGCATTGCAAACGTTATGCCAAATAGACCTTGGGCTGTAGCTTTTGCGTGAGCAAGTACGTTTGTATTTAAGAAAAACAGACCAGCAGTGTCTTTGTAGTCAGGGGACTGCTGCACCTAATAGGGCCTATCGATTAGAGGGTAGCCAAGGGCTCTGAGAAGCCTCAGCAACCCTATTTATAAATGGACAGTGAGGCACGGAGTCATAAAATGTTTTATGGGAAAACCCATGAAAACTTCAAGTCTTCTATAATACTGATTAAGAATAATTTAAATCATTCATATTTTAGTGGAAAACATCAGTGGCTATGAGTTAATCAATTTCAAATTGATTTTATTTGTGTAAAATCGGCATTTTAGAAGGTGAATTTATTGCTCACAGTTACCTTTTCCAATGTGGAATTATTGCAATATTAGTAGTAAGTGCACTCTGATTGAATCTCTACCATTAATCAAATATTCCCAAATTGAACTCATAATGTCTTACTAGATCAAATAAAAAGACCCAGAGGATACTGGCTGCTTTTCAAGGCCTCAACCAAGGATGAGGAAATGGTGATTCTAGAGGACATTTGCTATTTTTTTTTTTTTTTTGGCTGCCTGGAGTCTGAAACCCCATTTATGTTGGAGTAATCCCCCACCTGATGAGTGGGGGAGGAGGCAGAATCCTTTCCCTAGAGAAGGTGCAGGGCAACAAGCTGAAAGGCCACGTGTGTCCCTAGTCTCCCCTGGAGCTGGAGTGGGGGTGTGGCTGAGGTTCAGTCAATCAGACACTCCACCCCAGACTTTGAACTGTTGCTAGTGAAGGACAGAAGGAGGCAGTGGAGAATCCATTCTGGCTGCAGAGATCAAAATGGTGGGAGCAGCTCCAGGTCTAAGGCTGGTAGAGGGACAGGGCATGGCAGCTTCAGGGTTCTTTAGCTGTAGCAAAGTCAGTTGCTCTAAGTAGGATGACCATATATCCCACGTTGCCCAAGACAGCCCCAGTTTATGCCTGGGAACCTCCTCATGCTCCCACCAGCAAATATACTGGCCTACTCACAGTTTACCCATTTACTTAACCCTCTTTCTATTTATAGTGGACTGTCTATATGCTTAGTCCAGACCCTTCACATGTGCACTGGATCCCAACCCCTCACCCCAACTCGAAGCTATTGTTTCTTTGATTACGCCCACTTGATCCAGTAGCATCAAATATTTTCTCTCTGCACTTTTTGGCTTGTGCTTTCTGCTTTAACATGGAAGCACCAAAATGATGGTGTGTGTGTGTGTATGTGTAGGCAGAAGCTATCTATGAATCTTAGTATTAATTCTCAAAGGCCTTAACTGTAAAATCAATTGAAATCAACAGATATTTATTTATAATCTATCAAATGCATATATATTTAGTAAGGAATAATGAGGCTTTAAAACAATCTAGGTGCTTATCCTAGGTCTCAGATTATCAAAAGAAGTTGAGATATAAAAGACTTTTACTCGCTATCTGCTTAACTATGTCTGTCTCTGCCAGGCTAACTAACCGATTTTGGATTCAAAAATAGTTAAGTTCCATAAGAACTATCTCTGTCTTTGAATTTGTTTGCAGGTATCATGCGTGAAATGCTAAAAATAAAGGACACAGACTGGGGAGACAGCCCTACCTGAGTGGCTAGGACTTGGGGTTAGAAAAGTCTGGTTCCCCTGGAGAGGTAGAGCTTCTCCTGGCAAATCCTAAGTGGGGTCAGTGCTAAGCAGTGGGTGGTTTTGATCAAAGGGCTGTGGTCTGGTTAAAATTGTTCTGCACGCTAGGCAGACCTAGCTTTGTTAGAAGCAGCCATTGGTCCTCCAAAGTGGCTGCAGCATTTTACACTCCCACAAGCAAAGTAAGAGGGTTCCACTTACTACCTCTCCTTGTCAGCACTTGCGTTGTCAGTCTGGGATTTTAGCCATTCTGATGGATATGGAGCAATGTCTTATGTGGTTTTAATTTGCAATCCCCTGGTTAGTGGTAATACTGAGCAACTTTTCATAGGTTTAATGGCCATTTGTATCGCTTCTTTTGTGAAGTGCCTGCTAAAATCTTTTGCCTACTTTGTATTGAGTTGTTTGTCTTATTATTATTGATTTGGAGGGTCCTTTATATATTCTGGATACAAGTCCTTCACCATGTGTAAGCCAGGAATACTTCTGAATGCAAATAACAGATCTTGGGGATGCCTGGGTAGCTCAGTCACCCAGTTAAGTGTTTGACTCTTGATATCAGTTCAGGTCTTAATCTCAGCTCAGGTTCATGAGTTCAAACCCTGCATTGGGCTCCATGCTGGGCATGAACCTACTTAAAAAATTAAAATAAATAAAATAAACAGAATGTGACTAGTGGTGACTCCAGTAATAGCAACATCGATTACCTGGTAGAAGGTCTAGAGTCAGGCAATCTGTGGCTTACTAAGCAGATCTGCCACCCTTAGCAGGTTGGCTCTTCATACCTGTGCTTGCAACATCGTGGTTGCAAGAGGGCTGTCATTGCTTCAGGCACTATGCCTGCCCGGAAAGGTAAGGAGCAGAGGGGGCATCCAGGGAGGCGATAGGAAGTGGTCCTTGTATGATGCTCCTCCTTTCAATGGAGATAAAATTACTTCTCAGAAGTGCTCTCAAACACCCTTTTATTTCTGTTGTTTTAGTTCTTTTAGTTTCTTATTGGCCAGAATTAGGTATCCTACATGCATGCAACAGGGAGGCTGGGAAGATGAGCATTAGGCAATGGGTCACTACCCTATAGCCATGGCTGGATCAGTCAGTCATGGTTGGTGCGCTGGGGCTGGGCGCACTGCAGGGACACAGGCACCATGAGTCAGAAGAGAGGGAAGCTGCTGGGTAGGCACCTGACGTGTCCATATTAAAACACCCAAAGCTCTATGTTCCTCTCTGCTGTGGTGGGGAGGGTCTCTGGAAAATTCTGAGAGGCCTTGGTAAACTTACAGACAACATGGAAGTATCAGAAAAAAAAAAAAAAAGAAAGAAAGAAAACCTACTCTTTTTTTTATTAAAATGCATAAAACAACAAGAACACAAACTCTCATTAAATACCTGATCTCAGAAAAGCCCTACTGGCTTGAAGACCTGAATGGGGTTGTTAGTTGTGCTCACATTTTATTGCTGCAACAGGAAGACCGGATTCATGACTACGTTGTTCAGGGAACAAGGCCTGAGTCTATTGAGTGCTGAGGGTAAGTGGGTGTTAAGGGGCCGTGCCTCTGAGGGGTCTCCTCTGAAAGTTGAGCCTGAGGCAAGGATGTTTTAGGAAGTGTATTTGGGAAGTGATCCCAGGAAAGAGGGAGGTGCTGGGGAGAGCGCACTGAAGGGGGGAAGGCAATGCAGACGCACAACAAACATGGGTCGTTTCTGTGGACACCTGGGCTTGATTCGCTGGGAGCCTCTGAGGAACTGTATAGAACACATGCAGAATTGTTCTGTATATGCGGCCCTTGAGCTGATTACGTTGGCGTCCCTGTGACTGTGTTATTTATGCAAATTTATGCCCCCCCCCGTTTCTGAATCAGAATGTCTGGAGGGGAGGGATATTACATTAACGACCTCTTCAGGTGACTGTGCACATTCACATTTGAGAACCAGAGGTCTGCTCTCCTGACAGCTCATTTATCCGTCGGCTCACATCCCTAGTGATCAAACCCTGAGGAGAAGGGAGCTGGGGGAGATTGGAAGGGGGAGACAAACCATGAGAGACTGTGGACTCTGAAAATCAATTTGAAGGTTTTGGAAGGGCGGGGGTGGGGGATGGGTGAGCCTGGTGGTGGGTATTAAGGAGGGCACGTATTGCATGGGTGTGGTGCATAAACAATGAATATTCTGGAACATTGAAAAGAAATTTAAAAAATAAATAAAAATTAAAAAAAAAAAAACAACCTAAGGGGTTAACTCCCTTCTACCTTAAGATTGCTTCTGCGCCCAGGCCTCCCTCACCACGGGTCAGACAAGCCCATGGTAGAAAGCATAAGGTTTTCAGCACAGTGGAGGCAGGGTCTGTCCAGGAACATTGACAGTGTGCTAGTTTCCAGCAACAGCTGGAGCAAAGGGTACCCAAAGATTGTGGCCCAAGAGACATCTGATCCAAGAGAGAATAAGAATAGGCCAGTTTAGATTAGGCTCTTTCAAGACCTGAACTTCATGAAGGAGGCCAGAAAATCACTTTCTGAGGCATTAAGCTCTTTATAAAGGGCCTTAAGCTCCTAGAAGGAAATATACCGCATAATTGCATAGGACTTTAGTGTACAGAAAACATTAACAAGACACATGAGAAACAGTAGCTATTTGTGCTGTAGTATATCCTCAAGGCAGGTGGAGTATTTCTATCTGTTGAAAGTGGCCTCAGTGGTGTCTCCCTATTGGGATCAAGTTAAAGAAAATGTTTTTTTCAATTTATTGGGGAAGAGATTCATCTAAACAGAAGGTATTCATCAGCCTTCCTTCGATTTCTTTGGGAATTTAATTCTGTATAGATTTCTAATTTCTTTGATCTCAGGAGAACGACTTCTGTACCAGCCACTGGTTCCCTTCCAGTTTTCTCCTTTCTCCCGGGACCCTACAAATGTCACTGGTGGTCATGATCTGATTTAGATTATTTGAAGACAGGAGAAAAATAGCTTGTCGAGACTAGAATTAATGTGGGCTGGTGGGGCAGGGATGATTAATTGGAGCTTGGAGTCTAGATTCATCCTACAAGTCCTTTGTAAGTGATGTTTGATTCAACACAAGACAGCTCAGATTTGATTCAGAAATACCAGTATGCTGGAGAGGCTGTAAGGTGAGCTGGAAAGATAGAGAGAGAGAGAGAACATATCTGTAGGCTTTTTCTGCTATGGGTGGGAGGTAGTTTAAAACTCAATTTGAAAAATGATAGCCATTGCAATTTGGAATTTCAGAGTTCATGTGTATAGAGATTTCCCTGGGGGAAAATGGTCAACTTTTTCCTTATTTTCACTGCTGTAGGGCTTCCATTCCAGTGCACCTCTCCTAGCGTTGGTGGTGTAGTGGTGAGCATAGCTGCCTTCCAGTGCACCTCTCCTAAACACCAGATGTCTCTGGTGATGACACTTGGTGCATTTCTATTGGTGGCTCCTGAAAGAGTCCCCTGCACAGCTCATGGCAGGAGATGACTTAGGGTCTAATAAGAGTGATAGTGATTTTCCAGCTTCCTTTGAAAGAACAGATGGAAGAAGTAATTCTCCATTGAAGGAAAACTCTTAGATTCATCATCCTAAAATGTACCTTTTCTCATGTTCCCACTCAGTTCTAGAATCTACATCTCTCATAGAATGGCCCAGATGCCAGCCCAGGCCTCTGCCCTCAGGATCTAGCCGAAATGAAATCTGAACTTTGCACATTATAGGGGCCCAATAATGCCCATGGTCTTTGAGCTGACACAGAGGATGGGACTATCACATCAGATTCACACCAATCAGAAGTCTCAGCCAGTATTCAGCTGTATTAATTTGTTTCTAGGATACAGACAATTAAGAGGTAAGAGAGCTCTGGGGCATCAAGAGTGGTTCCCCAGGTCCTTCCTGGGGAAAGCTGGAGAAGTCCCTCTGGCCCAAAATAGATAAGGTCCCCAAGTGCAATCTCCATTTTTCCCTGTAGAGAATGGTACAGATCAAGTGCCAATCTCTAGGGGCCAGACGTCTCATCCAGGTTCTGCCTAGTATTGGAGATCCTTAGCCAAGATATCTTGCTAAGGACATTTCAGAGATGAAATCTCTTTCCCAGCTGTTGGTCCTGAGTTTTGAACTTCTCTGTAGGAGGCTCTTATATCTGCTACTGTGTCCCTTCTCTGGCTGGCCTCCTCGAAGTGGGCAGCATGACTTAGAACTGTAGTCAGAGATGAGTGTCATCCTTTTTGTTCCTTTTATCACAATGGAGGCAAGTCTGTTTTCAAATGAACCATTCATTCTCAAATGAAACAAACAGGGACATACAGGGGAAATATTCAAAACAAGAAGACAGGTTTGCAAAATGCAGGTTTCTGGAATTGTCTCTTGCTGCTCACTTTCAGGCTCCTGGGCTCTTTTACCTCTCCAGTCCTCACCTAAGAAACAGAGTTCACCACCATCTAAACTCCAAGGCTGTCTTCCTCCATAGTGCCATCTTGCCTCCATATTCATGGATCCATCAAATGGCCTACAGGTCTAATAGTGTGGGTTCTGCTCCCTGGGCCCCTCAATACCTTAGAGTCAAAGGAGCAGAGTCTCCCACCTGCTGTCATTTGTCTAGGGCTATGTGGCCACTAAGAAGTTGTATTTCTAAGGAGCAGTCCTCTTTCTCTATCTATGGGAAATCTGTTGAGACTGAAACAATGAATGACCTCAACATTCCAGTGCCACACTCCCTGTATACAGGGAATCCCTTAGAACCTAAGAGAAGCCCAACAGTTTTAGGCTAAAATAAAAATCAAACACCCAGAGCTACTGTGGGAAAGACTTTATCTGGAGATCCAAACATTATAGTCTCTGAGTAATAAAATTATTCTAAAAGAATTAGAAATTATTTTCTCTGTTTTAAATCATACCATTGCCATAACTCATGAAACTCATTTTATAGTCTAGTCCCCCAGGCTGTGATTGATCACTCTATGATTCCACAGTTGTTCAGTCTGACAGATATTTTGGTGGGAAAATGCTCTTTTTGAATAAATCATGAAAATATAATTTATCCTTCTTATTCCTTAGTTTTGCACAAAAAGTCAATTACAAAACTGGACTGGATCTCAACTCTGCTTGGTTCCAAGTTTGGCTTAAAGTTTAGACCCATACTAGCAGTAATAATTAACAACTATCCCAGATACTTCCGAGAGGGTTAGTAAATCTTACCAATCACTTACCCCCAGTGTGAGTTAATATATTTTATCCTTTCTTTATGGTGGGGTTGAAGGAAGAAAGGACAGTGACTGAAGACCATTAACCTGACTATTGTCTTCTTGATGTTGTCATCCTACTTATCATGATGCCTTTCATCTACAATCACATTCCAAAAATAAAATTTCATGAGACCCTCAAAATATTATTGATGTAGCTTGAAAACTTCTCTCTTTCCTTTAATAGGTTAAGAAAGCAGCTTTTCCCCTTTCGAATTCATGACAGAGGGTGATGAAGACATGAATTCTGATTTCTTCCCAGCATCTCAACCTGGGAATAGGATTTCTAGAAATGTGTTGTTTTTATATAGATCCCAGCAGATCAAAATATTTTTCAGGTCTCATAGATTACAGTAGAATGTGATTTTTATGTTGATAATTTCCTGTAACTACTTGAGGCCACATCTGTTCTGGGAGACCCACATCTTGGCCTCCCGGGGGACATGCAAGGGAAAACACCAATAGTGAGGGTCCCAGACACTCCAGAGCACAGGCCGCAAGATGCCCATCCCATAAAAGTATCAGGAACCCTAAATCCTATTGGCAAAATTTCATCATTGTCTATTCAATTCCCGGTGGGACAGATGTGAGGACCTCGGTCATCAGGAAATAAGGAGAATTCTGTCTTGAAAAACACTGATGGGGGAAGGCATTTCTGCAGACACCCCAGATTGATAAATTGTTCTGAATTTGCAGTCAGGATCCGGTCCCATTCATTTCCTGGTCAACCACAGCCAGGACTCAATCCGTTAGGGGAGATTCCATAGATAATAGGCTGGGTGGGTGGGACTGCGCATGAGCAAGGAATGGAGTTATACTTCCTGTTAGCTGATGTCTGTGATGAATGCATGAGGTCTAAAGGCAGACTGGAGAAAAGAAGGTGGTATGGGAGGGCTATCTGCACCTTTCTGGGCCTGCTCCAGGAAGCTTCTCTCTTCCGGTTCCTGAGGAGAAACCACCAGCCCCTCAGTTAATACTTCTATTCTACAAGAACTTGAATATAAACAGAAAAATTGCTTGTATGCCATTTTTTGTTTAACCTCTTGGCAAACACAACATTCTGTTTTTAAACATCATTTGTAACAATTAGGTGAGTCTCCAGAAGTTTTTGTTTCCAAACTCAGGGATTCTCTCAAAAAATATTCACTTATTTTGAACTTCTGAAAGTTTAGTTCCAAGAAAAAAGTGAACATAGTAGGGATCAGGGTAAGGGGGGTAGGAATGGAAAAAAGAGGGACAAAAAATAGGTGAAAAGGATGAAGAGGTGCAAACTTCCAGTTACAAGTAAGTCCTGGAGATGAAAATTATAGCATAGGGAATATAGTCAATAATATTGTGGTAACTTTATAATGTGGTGGATGGAAACTATATGTCTGATGAAATTTTTGTGATGTATGTAATTTTTGAGTCATGATGTATACCTGAAACTCATATAATAATATTGTATATCAGCTATAATAAAAAAAAGTTAAAAATTTTTTTAGAAGGACAGTAACATTAAATGCAAGATCACTAACATGAGTCCTATTGTATGGGTGTATTTTTACTCTCAATGACTCTCAGGAGGCAGTATTTACAGGGAAAAAGAATTCTGGGCTCTAAGTCCATTGATTGTGTCATACCTTCCTAACCAGCTGTGTGATCATCTTACCTGAGTCTTAAACTTCTTTATTTGTGAAAGATGGAACTGGACTGTAGGGTCACAGGAACTCCCTTCTTTTCTCACATAGTAAAAATCCAGATAATTCATTTTACTTTGGATTTTTAAATAACAACATACATTTTGAAAAGGTATTATGTTTAATTTAGTTTAACCTTAAGAAAAATACCTAGTTGTATTTAGTCCATTAATTTAATTTCAGTTGAACAAAACTTCTTAGCTAGGGTATGTCCTTTTGGTGTCATATAACCCTTGATTGGATAGTATCTGATTAGGCATGATACTTCACCATGCGAATTAGGGTGGACCTGTTGGAGTCATGAAGCACTTAGGGTTCCCTTCAAACAAGCCAGAAGTCTAGTTTGTTCTCTCATCCAAACCTTTATATACCTGGATTGGCTCTGGTGTTATGTATCAACTTCTAGAGTTCACCTCCTGTGACACTGAAGGCAAGGACAATAAGACATCTGTCATTCTTTCCCATTTACTGACTTAACCTGTGATGACACTGGAACGGAACCAGGGCATATCCTTCCAGAGGACATGTACCATATTGGAAGATAAATCAGCAGATTAGCTTTGTGGCATGTACCCCTCCCAGAGGAGAAAACATTGCCTTCTTTTCTTCCATGATACCATTTACCAATGACAAAAAGCCAGGCAGGCTTTGTGAATGAGGGGGGTCCTCGGGATCCATTAGAGGAGAGAGACCCTGGCTGGAAGTTAGATCAGATCTTCTAATCAATGGGTCAACTTAAAAAACTCCCTTCTTATGCCTGAGCCCAAGGTGGTGTATTTGTTTTCCCATCCAATAGATGAGTAAGTTAAGAGAATTTCAACATTTTCCTAACTAGAATTTTCCTAAGAGTGTTACACTTGAAGAGTTGCGGGAAATGGTGTCTGAAACAATGTTTACAAAGCTTTTTTTTTTTTTTTTTCCTGTTTACTGCTAGTCTCTACTATGAAGATGTGCTTTTGATCCTCTAATAAGGGAATTAAAATGAATCTTTCCTCAAATTTATTTGAAAATGACATTTTTTGTTTTTTTAAGAAGCATCTTATGACATTAGTGTTCACCAAACTTTTTTCAGTTTTATGAATGTCATCATGAAAGAGTGAACTAATTATTTTAGAAGCAGGGTAGGAACGCCCATTAAACCCAATACCCTTAAGGCCTCAATGAAGATCTACATTTTGGGGGGAAGCTATTCTGCATTTCACTGTTTTCCAACAGGAAACTTCTACTCTCAATGGAGAGAATATTGTCTATGACCCACTAAAAAGAGAATTATCAAAGTGCTTCCAAATCATTTGATGCAAGTTTCCTTGACTTTTATTGGTTCTCTCTCTTCCATATGATGATTTTCCCCTCCATTTTCTGAACTACTACCTAATGTTAAAGTCAATACATGAAAATCTGAATATATGAAAAATTAAAAATGAGAGAAAAGACATTCATAAAATGGAATATTCTTCATTTAAAAAAAAATGGTCCTTCCCAGAGTTTATTTTAAAGAGAAAGAAAGTTGCAGACCCTGAAGGAAATTCAACAATCTCATACTTCTAAGATCTATAATATTTATTAGTTTTTTGTAACCTTAACATTTAAAAGTACTTTTCTGATGCCTCTGATTACACTTCAATTAAGATTGAGATCTTGATTCCCTTCTCTAACCCAACTGGACACCCGTGGGCTGATCTAGCATCTCTAACCTTAGAAATGACACACCTCCTCTTTCATTCTGCTAGTGGCCCCCTCCTGAGACACCCTGCTGGTCAGAGAGGATTTACCCACCAGCAGGGGACCTCTGGCTGATAGACAAGTTCCCAGTTAAAATCTCATTGTCCATTTCTCTAGTCTTGCTTGTAGCTTGGAAACTTATTTACTTTTGGAGATTATCATCCTTCATCAAAAAGTAATCTTTAGATATCATTTTTTAAAAGATTTTATTTATTTATTTGACAGAGAGAAATCACAAGTAGATGGAGAGGCAGGCAGAGAGAGAGAGAGAGAGGGACGCAGGCTCCCCGCTGAGCAGAGAGCCCGATACGGGACTCGATCCCAGGACCCTGAGATCATGACCTGAGCCGAAGGCAGCGGCTTAACCCACTGAGCCACCCAGGCGCCCCAGATATCATTTTTTTTTATCATGCATCTGAAACATATATTCTATTCTGTCAGCTGTTGGAATGGCTGAGACTTTGCCTCCGTGTGTTGGGAAAAAGGTTTCTATTTCAGACAGTTACAATGAATCAAGATGTACACAAACTTGATTTTAAAGGTGTTTCCTGCCTTGTTAATCCAATCGTTATGAAGACAAAGGAACAGTTGGATTGTTGCTATGTTGGCAAAAAGCATTAGCTTTCTTATAAGGGTGATTTGCCAGTTCAGGCATAATTAGGGCACTTAAATGCTTATCTTTGTTAGTCAATGGACTGGGAAGTCTTTATCCTTATCATGAATGATGTAGTTGAAAGAAAGTCTCAGCTCTAAATGGAGATGTTCTTTTCAGGGCAGGATAGTTTCTTTATTTTTCTCTTTTCTCTTCTCTTCTCTCTCTTCTCTTCCTTTCCATCCTTTCTTTCTCTTTCTTTCTTTCTTTCTTTCTTTCTTTCTTTCTTTCCTTCCTTCCTTCCTTCCTTCCTTCTTTTTTTCGATTTTATGTATTTGAGAGAGAGAGTGGGTGGGAGGTAGGGGGAGAGAAAATCTGAAACAGACTCCTTGCTGAGCGGGGAGCCCAACATGGGGCTCTATCCTATGACCAGGAGATCATGACCTGAGTCAAAACCAATTCTGATGCTTAACCAACCCTGCCACTCAGGTGCCCCTGCAGAGTAGTTTCTACTGGGTTGCTGGATATTTTAACCTGTAGACCTAACCAACAGCCTGATAACCTTCCCCTAGAAGATTCACTCTAAAATATTTCTTCAGTCCCTCATTAGGTAGAATTTCATATCCTTGATGATTCTTTTTTGGATGGTGGATGGGTAAACATTCCCTTTTCTAAATTTGTAAATTCAGGGGAGGAGTAGCCAATTAAAATACAAACTCCTGACAGTGAATATGCTTTTCCAGAATATCTTATGCTAGCTATATGTAGTATAGTGTGAGGAGGAGACCATGGCATCCATGCATCCCAGCAGTGCCCACTCTGTGTATAGCTCAGGATTGATGGGAGACACAGCTGATGAAAGATGGTATGTTCAGGTGATTTCTCCCATGACAGTGAAGCATAATGACCTGTTCTTAGGGGAGCAGGGGATTCCAACTCCGGCCCAGGCTCTGTTTCTCAAACCAAGTCTGTGATCATGTGGATCAGTCAACCTTTCAATTTTCTCACAGCAAAGTGGGGGATCTATCTCTCCCTTGCTTGGATACACAGAGTATTGGAGGGTATTCTACTGAGGTAATGAGTTTGAAAGTTACAGATTCTGATGATTAATATGAGCAAGGGGCATGATTTTTTCTTTGTTTCTTTTATATTCTGCTTGACTTATGTGGGAAGAACGCAGCTATTAGAATTGGACACACCTGAATTTGAACTCTAGTTTTGCTAATTACTCAGCTTCCTCATCTATAAAATAGAGACAGTGATCTTTTTCACGGGGTTATCTTAAAGACTTGACTAGTTCTACTACTTGTAATTGTATGATCTCACATTGTGATAAGGAATCTTTTCCTAATTTCTTTTCTCTTTTTCTGTGTTTCAGTGGCAGGTGCAGTTCTGCCAACTCTTTCATAGGTCATTTATGGGACTTAGTTGTTGGGTTGTTGCTTTATTAAAAAATGTTGAATCGTGACAGTTCCACATTCCCTGCTGATCCATGTCTTCGCTTTCTAATGTGTAATTACTTCATCATATAATCTTTTTGAAGACATTTGAAGCAATAATTAATAATCCAAGCTTAAGTTAAAATTTATGACTGGTTAAAACCATAATGAGATACCAACAAAATGTAAAACAAACAAACAAAAAAAAAGAAGGAAAAAAAATAAAAAAACAAGAAACACCCCCAACCACACATACACACACATTGAAAACCAACCAACCAAACAAACAAAACCAAAAACAAATCTGGCAATATCAAGTTCTGGCAAGTACAGAGGACAACTGGAATTCTTTTACACGCTGGTGGGAATGGAAATTTGCACAGCCATTTTGGCAATACCTAGGAAAGCTGCCCATGTGCCTACCTCATGACCCATATATAGATGCGCTTTTGCACCAAAATGTACAAGGATGTTTTTGGCAGCCTTATTTATAATACCCAGAAATTGGTAATAGAATCAACTGTGGTGTATTCATACAGGGAAGTACTATACAAGAATAAGGGGGCAGTAGGAAACTTTCCTGGTGTTGGTGATGTTTTACATTTTGATCTTAGAAGTAGTTATATGTAGATATTTATTTTATAAATACCTGAGGCCCTGAGATCATGACCTGAGCCGAAATCAAAAGCTGACACTTAACCAACTGAGCCACCCAGGTGCCCCAATATCAAAGTCAATTTAAAAAATTCAATGCCAGAGGGCTGGAAAAATTTTATAGTCCATACTTAAATGATCCATCACAATTTCAGAAATCCTAAATATAGGAAAAATAAAAATGCAATTTACAATTCAGTACACATGTATTCAAGCATTTACATATTGTTTTTATTGAGAAATAATTTATAAACAAAAATATATAGATATTAAGTATACAACCCAATAAATTCAGATACATGTAGACATTAAAATAATTATAATCCTTTTAAATAGAACATTTCCAGCACTATTTAAAGTTTCTTGTGCTTCTTCCCAGTCAATAACCCATGTCTTATTCCCAGAAAAGCCAACTATTCTTAATTATAGCCCATTAGGTTAGTTGTGCTTGTCTTTGAACATGTTATAAATAGAATAATGTAGCATGTATATACTCTTGTATCTGGTTTCCTCATTTAATATTATGTTTTTTATATTTGTCCAAATCATTGAATGTGCCAGTAGTTATTTTTTTATTTTATTAATATTCCACTATTTGTTTTTTCATTTCCCTGTTTTTAGTAGTAATTTTCTTTTTTTTTCCTAGTTTGGCGTTATTTGTGAGTAAAATTATAGTGAACATTTTTGCACAAAATTTTCTTGAAATATGTGTACTAGGAAATGTTTGCTTATCCCCAGGCCATAAAGATAGTTTCCTTTTAAAAGCTTTGTTTTTTTTCTTTTATGTTTGTGTGTTTGATCTACCTCAAATTAATTTTTATGTATAGTACAAGTTGGGGATCACGGTTCTTCTTTTTCCCCTATGGCTTATCAGTTCCAGCTCAATTTGTTGAAAAAGAAAACAAAAGAAAGCAAAACTTTTGTTTCTCTATTTGATTACTTTGCCATCATCTGTTGAAAATCAACCAGTCATATGTATAGTGTACATCTATTTAAGGAATTTTTATTCAGTTCAATTGATCTCTTTACTTATACTTATGTTCACAAATTATTGTTTTAGTTACTGTAACTGTGAAATAAGTAAGTATTGAAATTATATAGTGAGCATTTATTTATTTGTTGTTATCTTTAGATAATACCAATGCATTTTGGACCTCTGTACTGTGGAGATAAACATCTAGTGTCCTAGATGGTAACTTAATACTGTGTTACATGGGAAAAAAAATCACTCAGATTTCAAAAACCTTTAGTTGTATACCCTTAATTACAGAAGTGTTTGTGCTACACAATAAAAATTTTACTACTATCTTTTAAACAGTAGTATATGAGTTTCTTATAGCTCTGTTGACATTTCTGCCCTTACCATGAAAGGTGGCTCTGAGTGGTAAATCTGACCATGTAAACAGTGGCCTTGAGGATACAGTAACTGATGAAGGTGTTTTATTTACATTTTGGTCTCCAGTATAACTTTAGCACACTTGACTGCCCCTTCTCTCTTCTTCTTTGCTATTTTTTAATGCTTCACATTTGTCTGGGAGGTTTTTGTGTGTGTTTGTTTTTGGAAAGGAAGGGTATGTTACAATCTCCGCACAGAGCGAATAAAGATTGGCTGGTAAGTGCCTACATGCTCTCATTTCCTTTTCATGAATGATTGGTTGAGAAGTAAGAGTGTGGCACAATTATGGAATTAAAGTTGACTGCAGGTTACTTTGGAGTTACGTGAAAATTTTTCTGGCTGATAAAAAGAAACTAGGGATTGGGGCAAGATAACAGTTCTCTACTGTTGTTATATTGGTCTGTGATACTTGGAACTGTTGCAGCCCTCTTATGATCATGAGGAAAACTGTAAGCTGACTTGTTGAATTAAGCAGAGTGAAGAGAAGAAAGAAATATGAGTCCTCAAAGAAATGAAGGAGCTAAAAACAATGTCCTAATAGATCCCCAGTCTTCTAGTTATGAGATTAAGAAAATTTTGCTCATTGTTCAAACCATTTGAGTTAAGTTTTCCTTATTTGCTTCCTAAAGCGTGCTACCTGTTTAAAGTATTTTGCATTTTAGCACTTCTTTGATGTGCTAAGAACTCATAATAAGAAATTTAAACAAATAAGGCATTATATTGAGAACCATAAGATTAAGGCACAATTTATTGGCGTTTTAGTCATCAAAATGCATGGTTCTAAAAGGGAGGGCACTTAGTTTTATAATGAAAAGATTAGATCGAGTTGATATTGCTGTGTCTTGGGATACAGTTAATCATGAATCAGGTAACTGCAGATGGATAGAATAGAATGTTGAGAGCAGGAGAAGCAAAACCAACTGTAGATTTTGGGAGAAAGTCCATAATCATACATTTCCCCAGCTTGAAGAACTACTGGCCTTTAGAGACTTAAGTAAGCCCTAGGCTTTTAAGAGAGGTTGAATAACTCAAAGAAGAAGGTTGAAAGCAAGGCAGGACCCAGACAGTAGAGCTCTTGCATGGGGTGAGGGGGGCAGGGAGCAGCTTAAGGGTGAAGCTGCCATTGCAAAGAACATCTCCTATCAGGTGTCTATATCAAAGAGTGGGGTGGGACAGTGGCTGTGGTGTTGGTTAACTTCTTCCGTACAGTGATTAAGGCCAGACTAGTTTTCCTGACTTGGGTGAGAAATCCCAAAGGCATTAGAAGCAAGCCAACCTCAAACCCTGTAGCTCCTTTATTTTTAAATGAAGTCATATTTCAAGTCAAAAATACATAAAGAATTTCTAAAGAATCTCAAAAGCAGAGAATTCCAATTCTGGTTGGTTGGAAATCACAGGCAGTCTTTGGGTTTCAATGTCATTAGACATGATGCTCCATAATTTGAACTTCTGATGCTGGAGATTGAGCTGATAACGAGATTCTTAGGTTATTCAGCCGCTGCCGCCTTATTGGCGTGATCATTATTAGCAGGTCATCTTGTCCATATTGAAGGAGGAGGAGAGACTCAGTCCTTGCCTTCGAGGTATATGATCATAATACCAGAAAATGCCTTTTTCAAAATAGCCTGTGCATGGTAGGGAATGGGGCCTTCCACTGGCTTGAGTCATGGTCCTTTCCATTCCAAGCAAAGTGTCCTTTTTGCTGAATTTCTACATTTTAGAAATTCTTCCAGTGGGAGGGGGTCAATATGCCTATCATAGAGGGAACGGCTGCATGGAGTTCATAGACCAAATTGCTTGGGTTCTTTCTAACGATTGGCAGGCAGGGTTAGGCAGGGTTAGGAATTTATTGGGAGGCATGTCTTTCTTGCTAACAGGTTAACGTGACACTTGTCTCTTCATTAATCCATTTATGTGTTTGTAGGGGTCTTTGGAGAAATAACGTGAAAAAATGCTTTCTCACAACTTGTGTTCACCTTACCATGGGATGGATTGAGGTGTTTTATTTTTTTGTTTTGTTTTGTTTTTAAAGTAATGCATTGTTGGCTCATTTAAAAACCATAAGCTAAGAAAAAAGACCCACACCAAATGCTTCCCGTTTTCCAGCTAACACTAGAGATTTCTGTGTTGTTAGCTTCATTTTTTTGTGTGTGTTTGTGCATGTATAGGGAGTGTGCCCTCAGAATAAAGCTTTTCCTACCGTCATTGAGCATATGTTTTAACTTGAAAAAAAATGCTATTGGTTTTACAAAAAATTCAGGCCTTCATCTAACTAATGATGGAAAATTATACGAAAGAGTTCTGCCCTAAAATATATTTGGATCATTCTGAATAAATGCTCAGAACCTGTTCATGTCATGTTGGAGTCATTAATGAAATAACAAGTTAACTTGCACTGCATAATTGTAATGTTGAGTGATAAGTAACTTTTTTGCCCTTATTATAAATTTGAGGCACTTCTGATTCTATTATATGTGAGAGAAAATGAGAATTGTTGTTCAATATTATTGTATGACAGAGGTAAAAATATTGAAGCGTAGGTAAAAGGTAGCCTTTTTCCCTTCTTCATTTTTAGGGAAGTAAGTTTGTCTGCATGACGTGCTTATCACTGTGGTAGGAGGAGGAGCAAATGGAGACATCAAAAGGTTGGACTGGTGGTCACAGGGAGTAGGATGAGGAAAGATGGCGGAGAGGAGTCAGAAGTTCTTCAAGAGGGTTAATGGGAGAGAAGAGAGATTCTGGAGAGAAGAGGCCACAGTGAATAGAACCTAATAAATAGGAAAATGTAATATTTCACGTGTTTTTCTTTGTCAATTTACTTCCACTTTCTGAAATCTTCAGAACGGATTTGATAAAAATTGCCCTTTGCCACTGGGAACAGCCTGAGATGGTTCAGTTTTACACACGTGTGATTATTTATTTCACTTTACGCAAAATATTTCTGCCACTTGTCTTTCAAGTTTCCAGATTGGTTATTGAAAGGTCTCTTGAAATTATTTCCTGATCTTGTCCAGCGATTAGGCAGGAAGTCCTATAGCTTAGTGACAAACTCAGACTGAGCTCGCGGCCCAGATTTGGCCAACTGGACACGAGTGAACTCTGCTGGTGACATCTAGAAAAGATGTTTCCCGGGGCGCCTGGGTGGCTCAGTGGGTTAAGCCGCTGCCTTCGGCTCAGGTCATGATCTCAGGGTCCTGGGATCGAGTCCCGCATCGGGCTCTCTGCTCGGCAGGGAGCCTGCTTCCTCCTCTCTCTCTCTGCCTGCTTCTCTGCCTACTTGTGGTCTCTCTCTGTCAAATAAATAAATAAAAAAAATAAAAAAAATAAAATAAATAAAATAAAAAAAGATGTTTCCCTGACATAGGGAGAGGGTCACAAGGAGAAGGTCTCCTTCTGTCCTGACCACCCTTTGCTCCAGTTTTTTGGTGACTTTTTGATGGCTCATGACTATGAAGTAGCTTTCTAAGGGTGAAGGTCAGCCCAGGGATGGCAGAATGAAAGGATGGAAAGATCTGGGTCCTTATGACACTGTCGAACTATTGAACTCATTCTGTATTGCCTACCTTTGGGGTGTTTTTCCATATCTTGTAAGCCACTATATCTAACTGGTATACTTCTCTATAATCCTCGATTTTGTTCATCAACAATAAATATTCTTATGGGTAAGCCTCTTGCATTTAACTCTTTCCTTACATGCAGCCAAAGGCATTACTAACTGGCACACAACACATTGAAACTTTTGTCGGTTGTAAGCACTTCTTCATAAGATCCAACCAAACGAAACAAAAATAAATCAGAAGTTAGAGCATATAAAGACTTGCAGTTGTCATCTGTAATCTCTGATTTCAAATGTCTGTATTTAACAGAACGATTTGGCCTCCTCAATTGAATTTTTTCACAAGTAAATGTCATAACTGAACTTAAATTGTAAATGTCCAATAAGAAAACTGTGCAATTTATCTGTTATAGAGATTGGTATTCCAATCAAGATTTTATCTGAAAAAAGCTAAAATAATTGAAAAACTACAGCCAAAGCCAAAGAGAAGTAGGGTAGTTGAATGTTGGCTTTTGTGCATCTGTGTGTGTGTTAATCACCACATTCAACGGGTCATTTAAATTTATTAAGCCCCTTTCATATGGGATCCACTGTTCTGGGGGCTAGAGATACAAGGTTAAATTTGACACAGATTCTGACATATATGAGATTTGGTCAGTAGTATCGTGATTTGAGATGAAAACTCAGGATGAAAACTGACATTCATCCTTGAATCACATCTTTCTTAGACGCTCCCTATGCAATGCATCAGCAGATCCCTTTCCTTCCATCCTGGCAGCACTTCCTGGCCCCCACACCTCCCCACACTTCTCATTCCTGTCCCCCTCGCTCATGCCATCTGTACCTCCCACCAGCCCTGCTCTCTAGGTTGCAGGTTCTTCTCGACGCAGTAGCAAGAGTGAGGTGCTGTGTCCTGCCATCCCTCATCCACTCGCATCCAGATATTCTGGTCCCCATTGCTCTTTGTTGCACACACCAACTATGTCCCTTTTCCCTTTAGTACCCTCGTATGGACCTCTCACTTCATTCAGGTTTCTGAATCCCAGGGAGGCCTGTTCCCAACTCCTTTGTATTCTCTGTCTCTTTACACTGTATTGAGTATTTATTCATCTATGATCTTCTTTGTAATTTTTTTGGTTTAAATTCAATTTAGTTAACATATAGTGTATTATTAGTTTCAGGGGTAGAATTTAGTGATTCATCAGTTGCATATGACACCCAGTGCTCGTTACATCACGTGCCCTCCTTCATGCCCGTTGCCTAGTTACTCCGTTCCCCATATCCACTCCCCTCTAGCAACCCTCAGTTTATTTCCTAGAGTGAAGTTTTGGTTTGCCTCCCTCTCTGTTTTTATCTTATCTTTCCTTCCCTTCCCCTGTGTTCATCTTCTTGTTTCTTAAATTCTACAGATGAGTGAAATCATATGGTATTTGTCTTTCTCTGACTAACTTTATTTTGGTTAGCATAATTCCCTCTAGTTCCATCCATGTCATTGCAACTGGCAAGATTTCATTCTTTTTGATGCCTGAGTAATATTCCTGTGTGTGTGTGTGTGTCTGTGTGTGTGCGCGCGCGCGCGCCACCTCGTTTTTATCCAGGCATCTATCTGTGAACATCTGGTCTACCTTCTTCACTGTAACATCAATTCCATAAGGGCAAGGACTTTGATGTTGTAATGGCTCTGAGTGGATGAACGAAGGAAATCGCAAACTTGGGTAAGCTGCTCATCTCATTCTCATCCTGATTCTGCCTGATTGGTGATGCCTTTTTGGCCAGTTTTGTCCACTCTATGTTTGTATTTGTGAAATACGAATTTGTGAAATGAGGGAAAATAGGCCAGGGAGTGGGGAGATTTTCAAAGGAAGGCCTCTTGGCTCCTTTCCTTCCACCCTGCTTGGGTAGTTTGCTACTTTGTTTATGTATCAGAGGAGCCTGTTGCCAGGCAGGATAGGAAACTGGACTACAGGAAGGTGATGACTAATGCAGGAGTCTCTCCCTTTGCCCCATGAGAAGAAGAGCCAGCTCAGGCTGCATGGGCAAACAAACATGGAGTCAGCGATGTTCTCTTCTGGTTTTTTTTTTTTTTTTTCTTTTCTATGCCTTACCCCCCTGTTTCTTCTCCTTCTACTAGGAACTTAATGGAATTCTGATGCTCTGTTTTTTTCATTCTAAGAAGGTGTGTTAGAAAATGTAATGTATCTCCAAGTATTCATCATATAATCATTCTTCTTCCAAGTGTCTTTGCACAGAGTTGTCAGAGGAACAGTGTCCTTGGACTCTGGAACTATGTACATTTCTGGTCAGCCCTGGTTCTTTTCCAGCTGGGTGAGCCTGAGCAGGGGTCTCTGCCTTTCTGAGCCTCAGGAAAGGGACATCTGCAACATGGGCACAGTAGACGCATCTCACGTTTTTGAGACAGCAGTTACATGAGATGATGTGCAGAAGGCATCTAGAACAATGACATCACAGTAGAAAAATATGGGAGCAAGCCGTCCCTGGGCAAACTCAGTGATACCTTGGATCACTTTATCTTTTTAGCATCCTTGAAATCCACTCTTTCTATATTTCTGTTCAAATGAATGGCCCATCTTGCCTCTAAGCTTGGGACTTCGAACTGCTAGAAATGAGGCTAAGACAGATGGAAAACAAGAGGGAAAACGTTAATGCATCCATGCCCCTGGGCCCATTTCAGCAGGGACTGCAGGCTGGTTGGCAGTACCCATATTCTCAGGCTAGAGGAGATTTGAACTCATGGCCAGGTTTCTTTCTTCCCCTCCCCATTGTGATTTCCCTCCAGGAACAGGATCTGATCTGGACTGTTTGTCCCTAACTATAATCTCATCCTGGCTCAGGCTACATGGTGGTTTCCTCCTCCTTCTCCTTCTCAGTGCTGACTCCCCTCCCTCCCTGGAGGGTCTGGGTGGAGGTGGGGAATCCAGCCCACTCGTGATGATGACAGGTGTCAGGCCTGGAGAAACGGGGCAGATCGAGCGCACTATCTGCATGCCCTCCACGCAGCTCAGCGTTGCCTTACCTTGCATGTTTTGAGCTCCTTGGTGAGAATGTGGGGTTGGAGTGGGAGGAGGGATTGCCCAGGAACAGGTGGAGTTTTGCCAATCCCTCTACTTGATTATGAAGTTTGTCAGCAACAGAAAACCTGTGTGGAAAGGCCAAGAATCTGCAGCTTCCTGTCTGTGGGTGGACAAAGGGGTTTTGTTTACCTGGGAGAACTAGTTTTAGAGCCCTGGCAACAGGAGTTTTGGAGCAGAGTTACTCTGAGATGTCTAATTCAAGCTAAGGGCTGGGAGGGCCCTGGATCTACCAGAGAAGGGGAGGCTGGTCTCTGGGCCAGGATGAGGGGTTGGGATTCTACCCAAGGCAAGAAAGGAGAAAGGCCGAAAAGAGAGTCATCTGTGTCCTTACATGTCGAACTCATTTCTGCCTAAGAGACTTTGCCTGTTCTTTCCTTGGAATGTTCTCTCTCCCTCCAAAATCTGCATGGCCTCATCTTTACTCCCTTCAGTGCTTGTCCAAAGGACACATTATCTGGGAGGCCTTCCTGAGGACCCCCTCTCTCTCAATATGCTGAAATATTATCTCCAGGTGTTCTACTTGGAATATTCAACATGCCTGTGAGGTTCTAAGTTAATATTTGACAAATAAAAGAATGAATATTTTACTAGGAGTTCCCCCAACTGCTGGATGTATCTTGCTGGTGCTCAATTTCCAAGATATAAGATGGCTGTCTGAATTCAGAATAAACCATAATAGGGATGCCTGAGTGGCTCAGTCCACTGAAATCTGACTCGATTTCAGCTCAGGTCATGATCTCAGGGTTGTGAGATCAAGCCCCACATCAGGCTCTGCAGTGGGTATGGAGTCCGCTTGAGATTCTCTTTCTCCTTCTTCTTCTGCCCCTCCCCCACCTTTCTTTCTGTTAAAAAAAAAAAAAAGAATAAACTGTAATAACCAAACAATTCACTGCCTGAAGCTTTCATTTGGCCAAAAGGGATAATACCCAGATGAGGCCTGACAAGTGTGGCCTCCTCTTGTTGTGAACTGATGTTACTTATTTTCAGCTGTTTGAAGATTTCCTCTCACATCCTGTATATCTGTAGAATTAAACACAGGCTGCTCTTTTGTAAAGTCATTATTAATCTAGTGTAAAAGGCATCACAGTTATGATTTCCCGTCTACTTGAAACCTCCTTCTCCAAACAAAATAATGAAGACCATTATTAGCAGGACAAGATTCACTTTTTTTTAAACTACAGACACATGGCAAGCTTAGGTAGAGTGGAAATGTTTTGCTTTAACCATCCATGTGCATTTTTAATTAAAGAATTTTAAAAAATGCTGTAGAAATATTAATTATTGTATGTGCATGTCTTATCAGGCTTGGGCAATTACTAACTAATTGAATTGATCACCGAGAGATTGTTTCATTTTGGTGGAGAGAAAAATCAGGCAAACTGGCCACATTTCTAGCTCTTTCATGGACCCTATTTATTAAGCTGTGATTGGCTTAACCACAGAGCCAAGCACATCACAGTCTCATACATCCGCTCCCCAAATAGTTACTGATCACCAATCACATGCCAAGCTTTTCTAGGGGATTTAACAGTGGCAAAAAAGCCCAGCATGTTTGCCTTCATGGAGCTTTCCTTCTAGTGGGGGAGAAAGGCAATATCAAAATGAATGAAATATAGACTATGTCAGAAAGCAACACGTACCATGGAAAATAGGCAGAACGGGGAGATGGAGGTGCAGTGGAAGATGGGGTTGTTGGGGTAGTTCTCAGGTGACATTTCAGCAGAGATTGAAGGAGGTCAGAGGGCTATAGCTGATGGACAGACACGCCAAACAGAGGGAATGCCCAGTGGGAGGACAGCAAGGAAATTGCTGTGTCTGGACCACAGTGAGCAACCGGGTGGAATAGGAGGTAGGCAGAGAGCAAAGAGGGCTCCTATCTCATAGGGCCTGAGCCCACCGGGAGGACCCTTGTGCTTTATTCTGAGTGAAAGCTGAAGCCCATCCAGGGTTTCACAGAGAAGTGACGTGATGTGCCCACAGTGTAAAAGGATTCCTGAACTGAATTCTTTGACAGCCTATGTTATTTTGGTTACAACATCCAAATCCCCCCCCCCAAAAAAGGGGGGGCTTGCAGACAAAGTGACCCCTAGGTACAGTGAGGAGCCTGATGCAAATTTCTCTGCATGCTGCTAACAGACTCTGTGTTCTACCTCAGGAATGCTAAGGCCCCAAACCAGGAGCACTAGAGTTATGAGCCCTGGAACAGTTTTGGCTCCACAAGGTCAAGATTCTTCATCCCCCACTTTTGCATCCCTGACTGAAGAAAGAGGGTGATCCTAGGAAGTGGGACAGGGAATCTCAGCCTGGTACACTTGTGCCAGTGTCCTGCTGGAAAATCCCTGGTTATAGGAAACCTCATCTAGAGAATATTAAGTTAAGATCTCCTGAATCATTTTTTTTTCAATTTATTTATTTTCAGAAAAACAGTATTCATTATTTTTTCACCTGAATCATTTTTCTCTCTTAAACTTTTGGTATGGATGCAGTTGTTCATTTCATGGTTCACGATCTGCTATTTCTGTAAAACCAGGGGCACTTTGTTTAATAGTATTTTTTTAAAAACTATTTTAAGGTTTGAGAAGCAGCCTGGGAGATGTTTGGAAGCAAAATGTTGATGTTGGAATCACTGGCGTTTTGATTTGTCATGAAGACCAAAAGCTAATGAATCCTGGCCAGACCTTTCGAACAGGTGGGAGGGGGCAGGCTGACCTATTTTGGATGTCCTCAGTGAGACAGAGGAAGAAGGGATCTGAAGGCTTCAGGAGACGGGAATGCTAGAGTGGATTTATCAAATGACACTGGCTCACCCATCTCCTGACTGCGTTCTTCCTAGAGGGTCCCAGGGGTACTCCCTTCCCCAAGCTTGGGCAAGCTGTTTATGAGAGGGGAGGCCCAACATCCTTAGAAAAGCTCCATGGTGGCTCTTCTCTGTGGGTCAGGAGGGGCAGCGGGGACTGCTCTCATCAGACTGGGCTCCCTGACTTAGGTAGGGATGATGGGATCTGGGAGCAAGAGTTTTAATTGCCAAAGACAAGTGGGTGTGGTTACTGAAAGGGTTAGCAGAGCCAAAGTAGTAATCAGAATAGTATGACCTTCAGAACATTGCGTTGGCCAGTAGATCCTGATATTCCTTGAAAACCGAAATGGATGGATGGACTGCTACTTGATTGGCACGAATAGAAAAGCTCTGAATGTAGCGAAGGTCACTTGAAGGTCATGGATCCTAAGCCAATTCCCAGACTTGAGGTAGTTCTGAGGCCCAGAGGCCCTCAAATGATAGGGAGGCAAAGTCCCACTGAGGAAATCCTGCTGCACAGCCAACAGTGTACCATGCCAGTCTCCCTCCTGAAGACCCTGTGGCTGCCCAGCGGGGTGATCGTGCATGGGGAAAGAGATGGAGCCAGACTTCGGGAAACTAGTGAACACTGGAGACCCAAATTGCCATGATCGTCCACCAATCAGATGATCGGTGGAGTTGGGTTCTGGTCCACCTCAAAGTGGATCCCTAATTCATTCTGCTATTATTTCTGCAGTTCCAGAAGCCATCATTGGAAAATATACCTCCCCAAGTGGCAGCACCCCCATATCCGTTAGCATTGGTGAGATGTTGAAAGCATCTCTTCTTTCAGATTCCTGAAAGCTGAGTTTGCCCAGTGCTCAGAACACTTCCAATGCGTAGACGGCCACTCACAGATGGCTGCCTCCTGGGGCAGTGTCTGTAGGGGGTGACCACTCTGGCTTTCTAGCGGGAGGCTCACGAGGCCTAGTGTGCTGCACAGCCGAGCATGACGGAGTGCACTGTAGCAGACCGCAAAGGACGGGCTAGAGAACACAGGTCCTGGTTCTGCTGTGACTTTCCTGTGCATTGCTAGGCAAGTTACTTTGTCTTTCTGAGTCTTGGTCTTCTCCTCTTTAAGAAGAAAGTTTGGGCTAGAAGCCAGTGCTTCTCAACCTTGGCTGCATATTGGAATCACCCAGGGAACTGAAACATCACTAATACCCAGGCTCTCCACTAGAGATTTTATTGTAACTGGTTTGGGGTGGGGACCCACCACTGTTGTTAACATCTCCTCTGGTGATTCAAATGTGCCTGCTGGACGAGCTCATTCCTCAGGCCCCTACCAGCTCTGACTGGCTGAGCCTCCACAACACCAACCTCACCAAGGGACAGAAAAAAATAAAATCCAACACATTCAAAGTCAAAGCTCCAAAAGGCCTTTTGAGGAGAAAAACCTGAAAACACCTATCCCCCAAATTAGAATCTGTAGTAGTTCTCCCTCAAGGGGGACATAGGATTGGCCAGACTACAGAGAGGTTGGGTTGGGAAGAGCCCAGTTCTTGGTTCCAGCCATTTCAATGACATTTTGGAGGGCTGATTAAAGATACGTCTACCATGTCTGCCTGTGTCTTGGACACAGGCCCACATCTGTCTTTATGTTTAATGCGTGCCTTGCCATACCACTGGTATTATGTAGATTCAGAAAGAGACACACACCTTCGCCTCCTGAGAAGGCTCTCACTTCTGTGTCTCCTTCTTATCCTCATCTCTAGCTAGCCTTTGAAAAGGGTTGCTCTGTTCTATGAATAGGAATATTGGTTCTGCTTTGTGAGCCTGATTCAACCACAATCTAGCTGAGTAACCTCGAAGATGTCTTTTTCTTCCCGGGCCTCTCCGTTTCCTCATCTTTTAAATGCTTAGCTCCAAAGTGTCTTGTGGATGAAATGCTCTATACTTTTGTGTCTCACAGTTAGATTTTTAGTCTACTTTGACTTTATTTTCGTGTTGTGTATGGTGTAAGAAAGTGGTCCAGCTTCATGATTTTGCATGTAGCTGTCCAGTCTCCGCAGCACCCTTTATTGAAGAAACTGCCTTTTCCCCATGGTATGTTCTGAAATGCTCTATTCTAACATAGTTTTATTGAAACCTGGCTTATCCACCCAGAATATTAAGCTGAGCTACTTTTCCAAAGCCAAATGGACTCCACGCTGTTGAAAACCGATTGTGCGCATTGATAGCCTAGGTGGATTTGTGGAGAGCATCTTTCCAACTTGGTCAACCTTAAAAGAACGGTGGCCTTTTTTACCAGACCTCCTCAGGGACGGATAAACCCAGCTTTGAGGCAGTTACAGCAAGGACTGCTAGATGGCGCCGTTTCCCCAGATTTCTGGGGAGTCTGTCTCTCAGCAGATGGCTGTTGTAGGAGAATTAACAATTAATGTCCACCGTATCAGCCGGAACTGGCAGAAAATATGTTATACTCCAGAAACTACAGAGAACTGAGATTGCTCAAAGACATACTGCTGCCAGCCTGGTCCTCTGCTGGCCAAAAACGTTATCATACACACAGCTCATCCCATCCACAATTTGGTCCCACAAATAAGGGACATTAATGACAAGAGTAAATAAGAAATATCAACATCATTGATTCTTATACTTATTTTTTTTTAGCTAATTGTTTTATTTTGAAAGTTTTCCCTGCATATAACAGAAAACAATCCCTGCCTGGCTGGAGAGTGATTATAAGATAAAACCAAGTCTGATGTGAGTTCACTTTCTCTCATAGCTTAAAAAAAGGAAGCCCACCAGCTGAGACAGGTGGGTGTCTGCTCCAAATTCTTATGGTTACTTGTAGAGTATGACAAGCAGGGACCCAAGGGCTGTGGTGGCAGGTAGAAAAGGTTTCTTGGCTTTCCTGTTCTCCACTTGTCTGTAATAGGCTGTTTGAGTCAAGGATGCACTACAAGGATGCACTGCATCAAAAGGCACAGATGTTCTTAGTCACGTAAGCAGTTAGGGAAGTCCAGAAGAGGGAAGAGCAAAAAGGTGATTTAGCTCCTACTTAGCTCTGCTTCTTGCATTTTCCCCCCATAATTGTTTGCAAGGTTCATCACCAGTATTTCCACTGATGCCCAGCTGGGGTATGGGGAGGCAAACTCCTCTTTGAGAAACAGAGCTTTGGGGGAGGAGGTACCACATTTTCTGCTCCCCTTATGGCTTTTCCGGTGGTCGTGGCCATATCAAGGGGCAGGGCATGGGGCCAGAGCCCAGTGACTTAGGAGAAAGGCAGGGTAGTTAGTTGTCCCTGGCCTGTGGTGGCCTCGTTTGGCTTTACGCAACCCCCACCTCGCACAGCCGTCCCCCTCCTGTTTCTGTCTGGCCCCGAAGTCTCCTCTGCCCAGAAACAGCAATTCTGTCAAAATTAAATCATTTACCGCTCCATTCTCCCCCTGCCACGGCGTTCGCAGCTCACTTTTGCAGGCTGGGGAGACGGAAAGAATGAAACCCACGCATTTTCTTCATGTTTCCCTTTTCGTTTAATTCTGCCTTTCGTGAATTCATGGTGTGCATTGTTTAGATTTAGAAAAATGTTCCCCGTGCCAACTCCTCTGGCGTGCATCTAAAAAACCATTTTCAACCAACAACGTCAACAACTCAGACTCCAGGCTGGCGGGGATGGGGGGGGCTAGGTGGGGGGGTTGCACCACTGGAAAGCAGAACATCTCCCCTCCTGGCAGGGAAAAGTGAGACCCCTTGACCAGAGGCGCCAATTACTATTTTAACCGCCCTCCCCCATCGCCCCAGAGGCAGCTGGAAAGGAAACCACACACTGGGAGTTCCCACTGAGTCTTGCTGGCTCCCTAAGGCTTCCAGGCATTTGCCCATCTGCTGAGGCTTCCAGAGCAGGGGGCCTAATTAGGCGTCATCTGGCCACCTGAGAAGGCTCCATGGGCCTTCCCCCGGCTTCCCCCTCCTCCAGGCAGGACTCCATTCTCCCAGCTGCGGATCTCTGGAGCTCGTTTGGTTGAGCAGCTGCTCAGGCTAATTATTGGCTAGCAAGGTCCCCAGGTGGCTGCCTCAGACTGGAAGAGGGAGGGCAGGGAGAGGGCTGAGGGACATAAAGGGACAAGGAAGGGAACAAGATGGGGGGTGGGCAGAGAGGGGTCATAGCGAAAAGAAACAGAGAGCAGAGTTGGGTGAGCGTTGTGATTCAAATCTCCTGAGCCGGAAGATGAAAGAGTGGATCCCGTGGGTGGGCCCTTCCGTGGGAGACCCTGCTGTGCCCTGTGCCCTCCCCACCTCCCACTACATCACAATAGTCTCTATTCCTGCCCTTTGCTTCCCTAGGAGCGCTGTCCTCTACCCAGCCTCACTCCTTCAGTCCAGGGACTAACCAACCATTTTCCCTTCGAACGTGGCCTTAGAGCCCTCATTTGGAGAGCAGGCTTTAAGAAGAGGGTGGTGTTTAGCTCGAAATTATTCTTTCCTCTTGTCGGACTTTCCGTCTTGCAGGCCTGTCTGTGTTGTAAGGTGTCTCATGCCCCAGTGTCCCTAAACCATGGCAGGTGGCCAGCGCCTTTGCTAATAAGTGAGCAGGGCTCTGCCCACCGCTTCTCAGGCATTTTCCCTTTGTCTTCTGGGCAATCACCCTGTGACATGAGACAAATGGGAAGAATATTGGGAAGAATTAAGGGGAAGCAGAATGGAAAATAAAATCCCCCACAAAGAGTTGTGTTGGCAAAAGATGCAACTTCCAGGCCGCTGTCCCATTGTTGGTTTGAATCCCGGCTTCCTAGAAAACTGAGCGGAGCCACTGAGACACTTAATTCCGGATTTCTTCTCTTGTAAAATAGGATTGTTGAAGCAATAATATGGCAGGGAGTCAGGGGAGTGTCCCTGGACAAGGTCAAAATGAACTCTAGTTTAATTTCTGGTCCTGTTATATGTGGGCTGTGTGATCAGGGGTCAATCACTGCATTTCTTCTTTCCTCTAATATTCCCATTGGAAAATGGAGGGGAATGTTCTGTTAGCATGCTGGAAGTTTTCTGAACATACTAGGATTTAATATTTTTTGTTTCTGGGGGTGCCTGTGTGGTTCAGTCATTAAGCGTCTGCCTTCAGCTCAGTTCATGATCCCAGGGTCCTGGAATCGAGCCCGCATCAGGCTCTCTGCTCTGTAGCGAGCCTGCTTCTCCCTCTCCCACTTGCGCTGCTTGTGTTCCCTCTCTTGCTGTCTCTCTCTGTCCAGTAAATAAATAAAATCTTAAAAAAATTATTTTTGTTTGTTTCTGTATTTGATTTAACAGTGCTCAAGAGAGAATGGCTTTCTTCTGTCCTCTCCCCAAACAGATCGTGTGATTGGAGGCGGTTTTGCTCCTGGAAGGGAATACTCGTGTACAGAGAATGGCCATTTCAGACTCATGGGACGTGCCCCAAACTTCAGAAGGGAGGTGCTGTCCAGATGTGCTCAAAGTAAGAATTGGAAGGGTGGGTGGATTTGCAAGGTGGCAGGAAGATGATCTCAGGATTCTGAAGTCTTGTCTGTTTCCCTCACCACTGGCGGCCCATCCTTTGTGAATCCAGGGCCGAGGTGGGAAGCCCCAGTCCACCATGGAAGGATCCTGAGATTGGATTCATCAAACAAGATGCAGGAACATGAGCAACTCTCTTCAGAACACCGGAATCCTCTGATTCCATTAGATACAGGCTGTGGTCAGCCTTGCCCCCTCCAAAGGGCCTCCGGGTGTAAACCCCGGTACACAGAGCAGATCCAGAGAGGTGAGCAAAGGAGAAGGACCTTCTTACTGAAGGGTATCAGCTTTTGGCTGGGTATAAAATTTCTTCAGGGCTGGAGGAAGAGTCCTTGCTGTAAATGACACGATAAATCCTAGGGGATAATTGTTACTATGTTTTGCAGGCCACGAAGCATGCTAGCTTTGTCCTCGAGCTCCAAGAGAAAATGATCAAATCCTTAATTCAAGCCTATAGATTCTGCAGGGCCATGTGGGGGCCTGGAGAGTTGATCTGGCCCTGCATGCCACTCTGCTGGGCACATCTCCAGTGTCTTGGAGAGATGGAAACTAATCCTCCCCTTGACTAACAACCCCCCAACGCCACCCCCCCGACACCCAACAAACTGCCCAGTGCATTTCACTGTGAGCAGTTCAAGGGCTTAGAGGACCGCTCCTTGCTTTGAACTAGAAGCGGCTTCCCAGAAACTCCCGCTCATCCACTGTGGCTCTGCCCTCTGGAACTACACGGGATAAACATAATCCCCTTTTTGACGAGAGCTCTCCAGATAGGGGAGAGCTCTCCAGATGGGAAACTGCCTCACCGTCCCCCCGTGGGCCTCAGCACGTGCGTCCGTCAGGATCCAGGAAACACTCACAAGGCTTCCAGGACACACAAACTCGTTCAGGAGCTGTTCACAGCTCTGGAAGGACTGAGGGAACAGGCAAATGGGAGATGCAGGAGGCATTAGTAGCTACAGGAATCGGCTGCCCCCCTGCCAGCTGGGGGGGGGCGTGAATGAGGGGAACATCCCAGCAGCGCCCAGAACCGCGGGAGGGCCACCCACAGCAGAGCGGGCATGGTGCCAGGGCCAGGACAGCGGACTGCTCAGAGGGCCGCTATGTCCCTGATGCTGGGGCCACCAACCCTGAGTTGGCCCCCCTGTGGGGCTTGTGGTCAGCTAAGCCCCTCCTTACAAGAAGCAGATGAGGCCAAACCTGTATTTTTAAAAAATGAGTGTTTGGCTGAAGTTCAGGCCCCCAGTGGATCTGTTCCTTTCTTTCTCAGCATACTACCTCTTTCCTCTGGTGATTGTGCCCTTCGGTTTTTTTTTGTTTTTTTTTTTTTTTTTGAAATGGCCCTGCTGCATGCCTGTGGCTGAGCTGTCAGTCACATGACCCGACATGAAGCAGGGAGGGGAGGGGAGGGGAGGCGACCGCACATGAGACTTTACAACTTGGGCGGAGATGCTGAGGGGCACATGGTCGGTGGAACTGACCCGGGAGAGGGCACTTCTCACAGAAGCAGGTGTTTGGGTTCGCTATGGACATCCCTGGTTCTTTCCAAGACCCTGTTGTTCACCTCTCTGTTTACCATTATTGCAAGCACTTCCCAGTATGCCTCCCATAAAGTCCTTTCTTGCCCAGGTTACCTGGGGGTCTATTTCAATTGCTTACAACCCAAGAACCTGGAACGATATGCAGTCTTTATCTCTATTCCACATAGGCAAGGAGAAACGGTCAGGCTCGGTGGAGATCTATCAAATATTGACTCGAAAGCCGGCACACCAGCTATTCCTCTATCTTTCTGTCTTTGCAATATTAGAAGCTCAGTGAATTACTGCCAACCTGGAGATTAAACTCCTCTTGGTGTGCAGAAGGGAGCTCTGCTTATTGCAACGGAGTTTCAAAATCTGTGATGCAGATGAATGTATGGGAATCAGGTCTGGCAAAAACATGTTTATGGGATGACTTTGATTTGGTCATATCAAAATGGGTCCACCAAAATATAAAAATATCTTTTCCATTTCCTAGAAATGTGAATGATGAACATCTCAAAGTGTCATCCCATTCCTGGGTTTGACCTTACCGCACCTCTAAAATTCACTCAGAATCAGGAGGAAGATCAGGAAGTCAGTGTGGATATAATTATATTAATTGGCACTTAGAAAAATTTCTTAAAATTAAATTGCTTTATACGGCTCTCAAAATACCTTCAAAGCAGTTGCATCAAAATAACATGTATATGATTTCTATATATCCATATAAGTCACCAAGAATGTGTCAAATACATGTATTTTTTTTGCAAGAAGGGGACCCCATCTGTCATCACACACTACTTTTCAGATGAGCAGAACTGAGTTTATCAATAGCATTTAGACTCGGTTATTCAACTAGCTAAGAAAACTCTTCTTCATGTAACTGTCATTCAGTCTACATTTATCCACACTGTCCATAGAGATAGTTTGACAATGACTTCTTAAAATCTCAACCCAGGAAAACATTGGCTTCCCTCATGACTTCTCAGCCCAGAAACAAGGTTAGTTTGGTAAAGTGTGTTTGATAAAAACCATGGTGGCATAAGGAATTACATTCAATCATTATCTTTTAAATATTAAAAGATATTTACTCTTTTAAAAATTAGCCAGGCCCTGGTTTCTGGTAAGGAAGCCATAAGAGGAGAGACCCTTGAAAGACCAACTGGCTGCCTTTCTCAGTGTTTGAAGCTGCCACCGTGCTCCTGAGGGGTCTGACCACACAGCCATTCACCCTCAGATGTGTTTGCCTTTCCTATGGGAGGCCCCAGACAATATGATGGAAAAGCTCTATGAGTTTCATACTAACTGCTTTAAACCTTTAAAAATAAATGAGTTTCCAGAAAATATTATGAAAATCATTCATCTTTGGACAACTGACTCTGATTTGGTTGGATTATGGAGTGGAAAATTTGGAGACAGAGTGAATCAAGTGTTTCATCTTTGGATGTTTTGCTCATGGAACTGAAGTTCAGAAAGGTTTGACCAAAAATAAAGAAGGCTAGGAACAATTTCTCTTTTCAAATTTGGCTGTCATTGATGAACAAGAGTTTGAGATTACTTATGTGGTACCATGGTCCAAAATAGAAAAATCTCCAAAGGGGTTCGTGAACTGGTTGTTTTCCAGATGAAACTTGATGGGCCAGCTCTGGGGCGGGGGGTGATCTATCTAAGAGGGCAGTTAATGCCCCTCCAGGTTTAAGCTACCTAAAACCAACTGGTGTTCTCCACCCAGAATGAGGAGCAACCACCAGAGTTTGCATTCTTTGGTGAAATGAGTGTGGATAGTCATGTAGCTAGAAGACAACAGTCTCATGAGAGCCTCAGACTTGTGGTGGCTGTTTGGAAAAATGTCAACTACCAAGTGTCACAGCAGAATATGCTTCTGATTCCTATGTCATTTCACTGTTGAAATAGTTTGCTACTGAAATACGCAGCATTTCATTAACTGCTCTAAAATGTGTCTATTAAGGGACTTAGATTCTCCCAAGAGAGTCTCACTTTTATTTGAAGGAGGTGGTAAGTTAATTACCTATGTCCCTTGCCTTTTTGAAAGCGCCCCCTCTGTCTTTTGTCACCACTGCTTCTGGAGCTAGTTCTTTTGATTTCCCCCATGATATATAAATATATTATGGGTTAGAAATTGTTACCACTACTGCTTGATTTTTCATTTGTTTCAGAATATCTATTCTTCTGTATTTTGACAACTCTTTGCTTTATGACATTTTATTTTATTCCAATGATGATGTCACATTTCCATACCTGTGACAATATTTTAACATTATTTGTACACAATGTCTACCTTTTCATCATGTTTGTTTTTCTGTGATTTTAAACAATGGCTTTGCTCAATAAAGTTTATTTTGTGATATCAAATGTGAGTCATAAAAATTCAGGTCAGATATATTTTACTTTGGAAAAGTATAGTATCATCTGTGTTAATTATGGTTTCACATTAATTATTAGTCATTCTAACTTGGAAAATAATGTAATTAGGTCTTAGTAGTAAAAAACTTCAGAAGAATTGTTTGTTTATATGCTGAAACGTGTTCATTTAAAATTAATATTATTGAGGTTCCTCAAGATGTTGAAAATAGAGCTACCTTATGACCCAGCAATTGCACTACTAGGTATTCACCCCAAAGATACAGATGTAGTGAAAAGAAGGGGCACATGTACCTCAGTGTTTGTAGCAGCAATGGCCACAATAGCCAGACTGTGGAAGGAGCTGAGATGTCCTTCAACAGATGATTGGATAAAGAGGTGGTCCATATATACAATGGAATATGACTCAGCCGTCAGAAAGGATGAATACCTACCATTTGCATCGACATGGATGGAACTGGAGAGTATTATGCTAAGTGAAGTAAGTCAAGCAGAAAAAGACAATTATCATATGATTTCACTCATATGTGGGATATAAAGAATAGCACGGAGGACCACAGGGGAAGGGAGGGAAAACTCAATGGGAAGAAATCAGAAAGGGAGACAAACCTTGACAGACTCTGGACTCTGGGAACCACACTGAGGGTCACAGAAGAGAGGGGCTGTGGAGGGTGGGATAACCAGGTGATGGGTATTAAGGAGAGCATGTGATGTGATGAGCACTGGGTGTTATACACAATTAATGAATCACTGAACTGCATCAAAACTAATGATGTACTATATGCTGGCCGATTGAACATAATAATAATAAAAGAAAAGAAAATAATTTTAAAAATAAAATTAATTTTACTAACTTTACTTCATTTTATTTTTATTTTCATTTACTTTTTAAAGTTTGTATATTTTAGAGGGGGGAAATGGGGAAGGGGAGAGAGAGAGAGAATCACAAGCAGACTCCCCGCCGAGCACAGAGCCCTGTGCGGGGGCTGGATCCCACAACCCTGAGACCATGACCTAAGCCACAATCAAGAGTCAGAAGCTCAACCGAATGGGCCACCTAGGCATCTCAACTTCATTTTAAATCACTACTTAAAAAAGATACTTGGAACACCTCTTTGTTTTAAGGAGATATTTATGGTTACAGAAATACTTGCTGTAATAAAAGTCTATATATCTGTAAAGAAATATTACCAGGTCTGGAAAAAAATTTTCCTTTAACCTTTCTGTAATCAACCCATTTCCTTCCTTCCTTCCTTCCTTCCTTCTTCCTCCCTTTCCTTTTCTTTCTTTCTTTCTTTCTTCCTTTCTTTCTTTCTTTCAACTGGAGCATGTTCCTGTTCTCCAAAATGCAGCTGCTTACACCCCACATCTTCCTCTGTGGGGTGGGATGTCATTTGCCTCAATGCATCTAAGTGGCCAGATGTTTTCCTATCTCCTTGCTTCTCCCAGGTTTCAATTTTCTACTAACCATATTTGTTCTAGCCTTCCCAGTTTGAAGATCACTTTCCTCAAAGAGAAAGCAATATAGGAGTTGAATTGCCCTGCTTTTCTCTGTGAGCTTTCAATATGACATCATTTGCCCCCAACAGGCCCTTCGTTCTTCGCTCTTCCTGCTCTGATCACAGCCCGAAACCCCCTTGCAAAACCCATACACTGATTTTTAAGCCTCAGGGAAATGGGGACTCTGTTTTTCCTTCGATCATTAGGAAAGACTAATATTCCTTGGTTATAAGTACTTCTTTCCAGATTTTAGGCATTTCTTTATAAAATCCGGGATTATTAGAGAGCTCTCTGCATGTTTGTTGTTATTGTTGTTGTTGTTTGCTTTTGCTTTGTTTTTTTTTTTTAGACACTTCCCCTTTTTCTTCTTGATCAATGTCATTTATGGTTATGGACTGAATGTTTGTGTCCCACTAAAATCATATGCTGAAATCTAATCCCCAGAGCAGTGGTATTTGGAGATGGAGCCTGGGGGAGGTGATGTGATTTCAGGGCAGAGCCCTCATGAAGGGCATTAGTACCCTGATAAGAAGAGGCCAAGGGGCTGGCTCACTCTCTCTGTGTCACAGGAGGACACAAGGAGAAGCTTGCAGTGTGTCACTCAGAAGGGGGTTTTCCCAAGGACCTGACTGTGCTGGTACCTTGACCTCTGACTTCCAGCCGTCAGAACTGTGAGAAACAGATTTCTGTTGTTCATAAGCCACCCAGGTTCTGATACTTTGTGACAGTAGTCCAAATGGATGAAGACATTTGTGATTGTTCAGGTAGAATTCTTTCCTGGGAAATGTCTTTCTTCTTTCAGCCATTTTAACTTTTAGAATGTTGCAAAGGAGTCATACCTACCTTTTCTCTGGACAAACTATTTTTTTTCTTAAAATCTAGAATTTATGTCTAATTATGGTCAATTCTCCTGCTGGGGAGCAAGAATGTCCTATCACTTTCAAGATCCTTCCAGCCAGATTGAGAATCAAATTGACATGAGACAGATTAACAGGAGATAATCAAATTTAGTAGTGTTCATATAGGGAATCCACACAGACGCAGAAATCCCAAAGGTGGGCAAAATAAAGTATATATATATCATTCTGGACTAAGGGTCTGAGACTTCTTTTGAAAGGAGGAATGCAATTCACATGAAGGAAATTGGTAAGCAAATATTTTCTGTTTGGTAAGCAAATATTTTCTGTGCAACCTGGAAACAATGGGACATAGAGGATTTTAATGAAACAGATCCTGTTAGGTTCCTCCCATCTACCGTACCCTGTTTATATCATATTATAGTTATTTATGGTGCTAGATCTCTTCCTGTAAATTCTTGTATGGCAAATGAGGGACGGTAAAGAGCTTTTCCTCTATCTGCTGGGTTTTGATTTCTTTTTAACTCAAAATAATCTTCATGCTACAGTGGCCCATCTTGGGGTGGCCTGCCCTTGGACCCCAACACTTCCTTCATTCTTTGGCTGTTAATAGTTCCACAATGATGATAGTCACTTTATCTGATTATTTATTTGACTACGGTAGGCTGGTTGTGCCTAAGGGTTAGTAGGAAGCCTTCAAGTAATGGCTGAAAGATCAGGGGGGCCTCTGAATTTGGCAGATTTGGGTTCAAATCTCCACAGATCTGCTGAGGATCTTAAACCATCCACTTGATCTATCTGACTCATAGGATTAAAAAATTAAGTCAATTATACAACTTTGCAGGGATGCTTTTAAAATTGTTAAGAATGTAAAATTAGCTCAGTAAACGGTATCCATTACTATTACTGCCTGTATAATGTTCTTGATCTTTAAGGATACTTTCCTGCTCCAACTTAGTGCTAATATATGTGCATGAGCTTTCCCTCCTCATCTCCTGCCATCTTGGTGGCTGTTCTCGGTTGGCGCTCTCCCACACCTAAGGCAGGAAGATGGGGGCCACAAAGAGGATAAAAAAGTCTCCAGAGTCAATCAACTCTAGGCTCCAGCTTGTTGCGAAAAGTATGGAAAGTATGAAAAGTTATGGGAAGTATGCTCTGGGGTACAAGCAGACTCTGAAAGTGATCAGGCACAACAAAGGGAAATTGGTCATCCTGGTCAACAGGCACTCCACCTTGAGGAAATCTGACATAATACTGCACCATGTTGGCCCAAACTAGCGTCCATCACTACAGCGGCGATGACATTGAACTGGGCATAGCACGTGGGAAATGCTGGAGAGGATGCACACCCACTGTCATTGCCTCAGATGACTGCAATATCTTGAGGAGCCTGCCAGAACAGAGTGCTGAAAAGTAAATCATGCAAAATTTTTCTCTAATAAAACAGGCCAGAGCTTGTTAAAAAAATGTGTGTGTGGGTTGGTGGTGTGAAAAAGTAAAGCTGTGATAGGTAACATGAGGGTTGAATGGAATATGCTGTGTTCCCATTTCCTTATCTACAAAACAATTCTAACTCATTGATTGGTTATAAAGATTTGAGTAAATACATGTAATGGCTCAGAATATCACCTGGCACATAGTACTTACTAATGTCAGCCCTTCTTATTATCACGCTGAGGATGTCATGGTATGAAGACAGAGCTGAGCATGCTGAAAGCTCCAGCTTTCCCACGTCAACCAGAGAATCTGAAACGACACTGAGAAACTCTCCGAGATAAACAGTGCTAAGGAAATGGACAAAAGAAAGTCACTGACAAATGTTCAGGAGAACACTTAGATTAAGAAGTCCTTCCATTGGGAAACATCTAGACACATCTGGAGGACACAGTTTCAGAGTCAGGATGCTGTAAGAGATTAGGTCATGAGGGCAACTGAACATTCACCATCAAGGTTGGGGTACATCCTGTTGAATCACTACCACCCCCATCTGAGTGGGCTATCCGGGTGCCCCCTGCCCTTCTGGAGGCCTGGAGGTGTACAATGTTCTCCAGGATGGATTGTCAGTGGTCTAGGGGGTAGGCAGTTACACATCTTAATAAATGCTTCTCCTCCCCTCTGTTTTTTGGCAGTCAGTCAATCCAGCTTTTACAAGATGGGCGCTCAGAGGCTGCACTGTGGGATTAAAGTCAGAGATAGTTGCAAAAAGGAGAAAGTGCTTGAGGCAAGTTCTGTGCCCTTCAGGACTATTTCTTAGACTTAGCACTGAGATTTAAACAATGCTCAGCGCTGAAATAAACATGTTTCCCAATGGGAGAGACTCTCCTTGGGGAATGAGGTTGTTTACCAGACAGAAAGAGACTGATAAACATATATCCCTCCTCCTTCAGTCTTGTAGTAGGCACGTGCTTACTCATAACCTGATAATGTGATGTCCTTTCCTTTCAAAACAGAATCGTTTATGCACCCTAGAGAATACCAAGTCCCTTGTCACATATGATCTTTCTAATATTTCCCTTTCAGTGTGGTAAACGGAGTCAGATTCCCCAAATCTCCAACCCTGCCAGCTTGTCAGTGTGGCCTGTGGTTTAAGGGAGCACACCTTCAGTCTGAATCTTGTCTCCAACATTTCCTACCTGTTACACCTCAGCCAAGTGTGAGTGTCATTTTAAAACTGGGCATGGTAATAGTAACACCTAACTCCAAATATGTTTATAAAGATTAAGTGAGTTAATACAGTGCCTGCACATGGTAAGCCTTCAACCCCCTTTCCTTTATCCTTTGAAAGCTATTGAGGAACTGGTGGTTAAAAATGAGAAGCTTTTCTTTGTTCAGGAATCCCTCTCTCTGCCTTCCTTAAATATTCTTGTTTATTGAAAGTAAAATTCGAGGTGGGTTTTTGAGAGATTCTAGTCTATTTAAATCCAAGTTCTATGTAAGGTTGAATTAATTCAAAATTCTACAGACTCCTCAGAGTTGACCAAAACACCATTTCCTCTAGGAAGGCTCACCAGCTCTTCTGAACTGTATACTGAGCCCCACTCCCGGTTGCCCATTGCACCTGCGGCCCAAACTTCATAGGCTGAGAAGTGGCTGACATCACATTTTGTGCTTCCTTCTCCTGTTCCATCTGAATAAATCTTTTGTCCCGAAATATATTCCCAGGTGATTGAAGACAGTATATGCTCAGCATTTTAAAAATAGAATGAATGGATTTATTTCTCTTTTGTAATCCAAGTCTGGCAGACAAAGGGCAAACTGGGTGGTGTTATTTTAAAATCATCATCAAGGGGCACCTGGGTGGCTTAGTTGGTTCAGTGTTAGACTCTTGATTTCAGCTCAGGTCGTGATCTCAGGGTTGTGAGATTGAGCCCCATGTCAGACTCTGCGGAGTGTGAGCCCTGCTTAAGATTCTTTCCTCACTCTCCCCCAAAACATCATCATCATAAAAAAAGAGTCAGGCTAGGGTGTTCGCATTTAAGGTCTGATTCCTCTTATTTTGCTCTAAGACATTATTCAAGTTCTTTAAGCTCTCTGAACCTTGATTTCATCATCTATAATAGAACCATTGGGCAGAATTAGATGGCGTAAACCACATGCTCAAGTGCCAGGACGAGCGGGTTCTGGTCAAATGTTGGTTCATAACCAGAGTCAGGAGACCCCCCTCCTCTTGGTCCATCAGACAAGCTTAAGTGCCACCCACCCCCTCATGTCCTAATCAACTGATGGCCCAATTGTGTGATCAGTTTCCGAGAGCTTTTTGTATCAGTCTTAGATTTTGGTTGGTCTTTTGGTCCTCTTTTATGGCCCTTTTCAACTCTTAGTGGTTTTTAAGCTGTATAATGACCAACACTACCTGAGTGCTTAGTGAGAATGCAAATTCCAGGGCCCCAGCCTGGATGGTCCTGATTCCTTAATGCCAGAAGGGGCTCAGGAATCAGCATTTTCAGCATGTGTTGGATAATGGCACCAGGTAATTCCCATGCAAGTGTTGTAGGAAACACACTTTAAGGAATTGCTAGAGAGGTTTCTAGGTCCTAGAAATACACTCCCCATCGGTGTTATCAAAAAAGCCTCCAAGCCAGGGTGTGTACACAGACGTTATGCACCCTGTGAGCTCCCTGAAATTGAAGGCAAGTCACGTGTAAATACATTTGTTTGGGGAGATGCTTAACTTCAGCTTTCATCTTATATACTTTCATAAACCCTCTGTCCCACAGATCCCTCTCACCAAACCAAAACAAAACACTCAAGAACTCTGTCTCCATGCAACAGGCCAGTTCCTATCCAGTCCTTGGGGGCTATCTATCTGCAAAATAGCCAACGAGACAGAGCTGGGCCAACAATTGTCCTATCCTCCCAAAGACTTCTCACACCGAAGTCTCATCGCTTTCTATGGCCAACAGGTGGCTCTTTCTATGGCCAACAGGTGGCTCTTCCTTGCCAGGCACAGCTGCATGCCATGGGGAGGAGTAGAGCACACAGATGTGGCTTATCTGGTCCATCTTCAACAGTTCTCCAATTGGTTTACACCCCTACAGAGCACAAGTCTTAAACAAACCCTGCAATGGCTCCGGGGTTGGCCCTACTGGGTGCCTAAGGAAGGCAGTCCATCAGGCTTCTCTGGATTGAAAAGTGTCTTCGAGTTCCACTGTGCGGAGTTCTGGTTTTCACAGGTTGCTCGTGGAGTTTTTCTGTGGAAGTCCAAGTTATCTACACTGAGGGAGGTCTGAGTCCCCGTGTCAACCCGGTTATTGTCTGTCTGGGGAAGCGAGCTATACTGAAGCTCCCTCGGGCACCGAAGCTAGCTCAAGGTAGGATTGTCTTTTCTCTGTACCTGGGAACAGAGTCTGAACAAATCAGTTCTTTGGTGGATGGTGGAGAGCTTGCTCTCTGCTGGTACCCATTGTCCCTTTAATTCTATTTTCTCTACCCTAAGCTTATGGGGCACAACCGGTCTGGACCAGTATCCATTTAAGAACCTTGTCTCCTAAGCGCTTCTCTTATTAGGGAAACATCAAATATCATCTCTTCACTACCACCACTGCCACCAACGCCTGATTCACCCTTTATGAGAGTCCTCCTTCCCCTCTAAAGGCCATTGATATTGTCTGGGGCTTTGGGACATCTATAAATGGCTCAAGTTATTTGCTGGTGATGCATGGGTGGGTTCTTCCTCTGAGTGCTCTCCTTCCCAAACTTTAGAGCTAATTACCTCTGGATTTCATGTTGCGTGGTACTGGAGAGGGAGGACGATGCAGAGGAGGGCAGTGGGACACTGGTGCTCTACCTGATATCCCTCCTGATCTCTGAACCACCCAATCCATCACCTCTTTGGTCCCTTTTGGTCCTTTACTCTCATGATAAAAGCTTCCCTGGAGAAGTCCAACACTTATTCCTATGTGGCTGGTAAAAATGTCACTCTGGGTCTGGAGATGGTGGTGTCTTTTGTATTCACTCACATGGTTTCCGATCGCTCTGTTCTGCTGCCTAGTAGCTTATCCTGTATGAAGAGCTTAACAGTGCTGGGCTCTGGAAGAGAGCAGGCAAATATGGTGATATCAAATGCTAACAACAGCAGATGGCAGGAAAATTCCCTTTAAATTCAGATGGGCTGTTGCTTCTTCTGGTGGGTTTTTATTATTAAATTTATTTCCATCATTTGGCTAGATAGGTCTATCCTTGTGCTCACTTATCATGTGCTGAAATCATCTTGCTTTTAATATCTGAAACAAGGCGCTGTTCATTATACCAATTATAAATATATCCTTATGGTCCCATGTGGAAATGTCAACTCAGTTACACAGATGTAGCCTTTGTGTTTGAAAAGAGCGAATGCTCACCTTGTCCTGGAGAAAATAGTAGACTTCTGAGATTTCTAGGCTTCTACCAACCATTTTCTTTAGTGAGTCTTTCCAGGGGCCAAAAGTTATTGATCCTTTAATTGATTTCAAATACTTTATCCTTATCCTAGACCCTGAGGTCCTAGCTCTAATCTCTATCTTACAACTATTGACACACAGCACCCTTACATTAAGCTATCTCTGCTCCCTCTGTAAATCTGTGATTTTTCATTTCCAACATCTATTAGGAGGAGCCAGAGCTCATCAAGTTCTTTGAAAATTGAGTTAAAACGATTCTTTTATCGTTTGGTCTCTCTGCCAAAGTAGAATTCCTCATTATCACCGTTCTCGGGACCATCCCCCTGATCACCGAGGCCTTCCCACTCTATGGTTATTATCATCGGTATTGGTTAATTTCACATGTAGCCAGAATGGTGTCAGATTATGTATTTTTTTACGATTTCTAGGTCAGGAATCCTAGAATCCCAAGGACACAAAGAGACCTCCGGAGGTCCTATAACCCAATCCTCTGCTTTTCCAAAGAAATGTTCAAATCATATGGAAAGAATTTATTTTCAAGCAACAGATTCTCTGCGTTAAGGTGGCTACAGAAAAGATAACAGATATTGACAGGGCATTGCAATGAAATGCCTCCTCTTTTTTCACAGGATCTCTAGGTAACTAGGAAGGGAACTTCAGTGCCAAGGGAAGACCATCCTAGGCAATTTTGTGACCCCAGTGATAATCCTGTTGAAGAGAGATGTGCAGTGAACCTGATTATATCTCAAAGGCCTGTCATTTTCCCAAGAGCTGGCATTTTCAGTCTCTTGAAGAATGCCAACCACTGTTATCACAGCTCTAACTGGAGCAATCAATCAGGGGTTTGAAACATTAAACTCAAATACATAATTCAGAAGGGGATAATTTTAGCAAAATTCACCCCAACTGAAGCCACTTCGGTCAGCCCTTCTCCAACAAGAGGGTCACTGCCTGCTCTTCTTGGCACTGACAATTCCCTTTCTACACTCTCTCCATCCTCCTTTCTAGCCAGAGGAAATGGAGGTGTCAGGCCATGGATTTAGGGGATCCCTGAGAAAAATACCCAGCAGCCTTGAAAAAGGGGCAAAAATAGTCTAGTCAGGAACTCGCAAGAGCAAGAAGTGACTCCCCCTTGTAGCATTGCTATGCGAGCTGTGATTTCCAGGGCAAGAATATCAGAGGCAGGAGTGGTGGTCTGGGACATACTTCAGACCCTATCAGGTGTCATAAATGATAGAACTTCTGCTTCAGAAATGCAACAAACCAGTTTAAATTTAAATTCATTAGTTATTATTCTCATGGTGAATCACATAACCCTTATTTCTTCTTAGCTGGCCAAGGGGAAATTTTTGCTATAGCAAACACTTATTTTTTTTTCTTTTTTTGTACCTAAATAGAACCCTATAATTAGTGTAGAAAAGAAAGCACCATTTGGATCTCAAGAAGAGACCATTTGGAATTTGGGACATGTTTTCATGGCCTGGATTTGATCATCTAGGTCCCTGTGTTCATGGTCTATTACAAGAACTAAAACCCATTTTTGTTCTTGTTTCTGGTAATTGCCTGTGTTGCTGTTGGCTGATGCATCCTGCCCAGAGTTATAAATGCCACCGTGTAGCCCTTGTCTTGTCAGAAGTGAAGCTACTTGTTCTGCAGCAAAAGGAACAGTATCGCAAGCCCTATTGCCGCTGTGGACTAGTTCCTGGAGCCTCTTCCACCTCCTAATCAGCAAAAGTCCAGCTATGGCGACCATCTGAACATTTGAGATGAATATCCTGTAGCCCAACTCTACGTCTGTCCTTGGCCAAAAGGGGTAACTGAGGAAGGAAAGCAGCCCTGAGAGTCAGGAACTCGCCTGGGCTTGCCAATGGGGCAGTGGTGTTGCAAGGTGCTTCCTGTCATTTAGAGCTCGGCTTTGCTGTGCCCCCTTTGACCACAGGCAGTCTCAAAGGACACTAATCCCAGGCAAGGCCACTCAGAAAAGACACGAACGAGATCATTCTGTAACCACGTCAGAACACAGACAAAAGCAGACACATTGTCCCTACCACAACATGACCCAACTTCACCTCCTCCTGGATCACAGAAGCCTGATTTTTCATTACCAATCTCTGCCTCAATCTCACTGCATCCTTTATGGCCTTCTGGGTAAGCATAACAGGTACCCCATCATAGAATTACCCCACATCCTGACTGCTTCCAAAGTAGACCAAACACCATTTCCCTGTATAATCAGCAAATCACCAAAAAGAAGCCCAAATTCCACCTGCCCCTTCTAACACCCTCTTACTGAGGTCCTCTACCACTCCCCATTGTGTGTGTTCTTTAGTGGAAACAGTCCGGTGCCCTGAACTGGATTTAGTTGCAGATGTGTCCCTGGTGGTGTTTGGCCAAAGGGCATTGGTACCCGCTTGTACTGTTCTGCATCTCGGTCATCTTCCTCCTCCCATCCATTCCTAGATGGTCAGGGACCATGCAGTCATATCGCTGTCTTCCTCCTAACCCCATACTGCATCAATCACAGAACCCAATGCCTTTACCTCATAATAGCTTCTCATAACCCCTTCCTTCTCTAGATCTTCAAAGCAAACCCTGTCCTCCAAGTCCCAGTCATCTCTCACCTTCCCTACTGCAACAGTCTCTAAACTAGTCTTCCTGCTCCCATGACTCTCTCCAATCCACATCTCATACTGCAGCCAGATTATTCCTTTCTAATGGGAGACCTTACAGAGCCATCCTCATGTTGAAAGCACCGTAATGTTCCCCAAAGCCTCAGTTACTTAACTTGGCCAAGAGCGCTGTAAGAAGTCTGACCAGCTCTTGCCTCTTAAGCCTCATGTCCCGTCATTCCCCACACATCTGAGCCAGCCACATTGGCCTTCTCTTATTTCTTTGAACACCGCATGCTTCCCGCTACCACAGGGTCTTTGCACATGCCATCTCTCTGGAAGTTCACTCCCTTCCTCCTGCACTGAGTGAACTCTTCTTCACTTTTCGGATCTCATTTCAGCTGTGTCTCAGGCGAGCCTCCTTTGACCACCCTATGTCAGCTCATCTTATTTGTGTCTCACAGCACATACATCTCTCTGTGGGAGCACTTTTCATCGTCGTAATTTTATTTGTATTGGTGTGATTCTTAGATTACTACCTGCCTCCTCCATAAGACTCCTTATACTTCGTAAGTGCTTAATAAATATTTATGCAATGGGTGACAAGTCTCTGCTCTGCCACTGGTGAGCTCCCTCCTTTTGAACATGTCATTTAATTTCATTAACTATCTTAGTCTGGTTGAGCATTTCACAGACTGGGTGGCTCAGATAATAGAGGCTTATTTTCTCACAGTTGTGGAGACTGAGACTGTAAGATCAAGATGCTCTCAGAGTTGGTGTCTGGTATGAGCTCTCTTCCTGGCGGGCAGACAGCCATCTTGCTGTGTTCCTACGTGGTCTTTTCTCTGAGCACATGGAAAGAGAGAGGAGAGGGAGAGAGGGAGGGAGAGATCTGGCATCTCTTCCTCTTCTTATAAGGACACCAATCTGTTTGGATTACAATGCCACCCTTATGACTTTATTTAATTTAATTACCTCCCTAATGGTATCTCCAAATACAGTCACACTGGGGGTTAGGTCTCCAATATATGCATTTTGGGGGACATGCTATTCAGTTCATAACATTAATCCTTAGATCTCTCTCTCTCTCTCTCTCTTTTATTCTGTATGGAGAGGAATCATTGTCTCTAGATGTTAGGAAGGTAAAATGGGACAGTGTCTGTCAAAGTCCCCAAAGTCATACGAAGTCCTAACCTGTGGAGGGTGGCAGAAGTCCACTCTTCCATCAAGAAAGATTGTGGCTAACGTCCTTTCAATGTAGAAGACGTTTATAGATAAGAAAGCCTCTGCTGGGGTGGGGATGGGGATTGTTTTATCTTACCGTCAGAAACATAATAGGCAGAGTTCTGGTGTTCAGCAAAGGGCTGGGCTTCTTGGACTGTGAGTGCTCATATCTGGAAGGCGTCGCTAGGACACTCAGTGGAGGGGGAGGCTGGACCAGGAGTCTCCCATGTTCTCTTCCAACTTCAAGCTTTGTGCCTTGTCCTGTGCTGCGTGTTGCTTTTATCTTGTTACGGACGGCACAGAATCATTTTCTCCGCCTGTGCACATTAGAAGTCAGCAAGCTTTTGAAAAGGGCCACATAGGAAATAAGTATTTTAGGCTTTGCCGACGATGTGGTCTCTTTTGCTATGACCCAGCTGTAGTCAGCTCTAGAAGGAAAGCAGCCTTAGACACTATATAAATGAAAGAGTATGGTCGGGTAAATAAAACTTTATCTATGGATACTGAAATTCAAATTTTATATGATTTTCATGTGTCATGAAATATTATTCTTCTTTTGATTCTTTTCTCCATCCACTAAAAAATGTAAAAACCATCCTTCTTTGGTGAGCCTACAAAAACAGGCAGCGGGCTGCTTTGTCAACCTGTGATGTATATCATTAACTCGGAATCTGAAATGCCATTAACTTCCTGGCTATCCTTAGACCACCTAGGCACACTGATTTTCAGGCCTGGTTGGAAAAATCTACTCTTCTCTAATTTGACTCACTGGCTGGACAGAACATTTACTTTATTGTTTCCATAAGTTTCATTTTACTGCTGGCTGTGAAAAAATTACTTACCCATTTGCCAGGTTATAACAGCTGATGCAAAGTCTCTTAAGCCAAACCTGGCCTCTCCCACACGCCCTCTGCTTCTGGCCAGCCTTAATCCGGCCATATTCTCCAAGCCCCTTAGCCGCCGCCAATGCCAAACTCCCAACCTGCAAACCAGCCTCTTCCAATAAGTATTTCCAATCTCTAGATTTTAAAAATACCCTGATGCCATATTTAGATTCAATTACAAAGCATAGACAGGCATAGAGAAGAAGAGAAGGGGAAAAGTGACTGATGTTCTACCAGCAGCTCTTAGGTTACTTGGCAAGAATGCTGCATCCGATTTAAGAACTGTGGGTAAATGGCACCATCACATTTTCCCAAATATCCTGAAAGTAGAATGTGCAAAGGCTTCTTCAAATGCCCAACTGGGCATAATTCTTCCATGACTTTTTTTTTAAGGTTTATAATTTTTTTTTGAAGATTTTATTTATTTAACAGACAGAGATCACAAGTAGGCAGAGGGGCAGACAGAGAGAGAGAGGAGGAAACAGGTTCCCTGCTGAGCAGAGAGCCCGATGTGGGGCTCAATCCCAGGACCCTGGGATCATGACCTGAGCCGAAGGCAGAGGCTTTAACCCACTGAGCCACCCAGGCGCCCCTTCCATGAAGGTTTTTCGTGCTGGCATATTATTGGGTGATCAAGAGATGTGTGGGAACTTACGCTTTGAATTTCCTCTTGGCTACTAAATGCTTAGCTCTGTGCTCAAGCCTACCTCTCTTTAATAGATATGGGACTGCTAGGGGGATGTCACGGGTGCCCAGAGCAACCACCATGGCCCATGATATATGTTTTGTCATGGAAAAAAGTACAGGATTGCTTCTGGCTGGCCCAGGGTAACTGGATTATCCCGACTATAGAGCTTGGCTTTGTAGCTTTGGTCTTGGGGCTATTCTGAGAAAAACTACCAAGCTCAATTATTGATTGATATTTGTGGATAATTTCCCATGTTCAGTGTTGTGCAAAAGGCCCAATTAGATGGTTGCCTGCCCACATCCTGATTTTAAAGGTGCCAATTTGTGTTGCAAATTTGTGTGTGTGCCCATCTCAAGTATTACCGTTACTGCAATCACTTGAGGGAACTTCTCAGACAATTCTTTCCCAGGCACATTTGCGTGATTCATTCATTAATTCATCCCATCCAGCGTTAATTCTGTCTTACACATTGTATGAATTCTTTCAACTGATATTCTGATTATGTACCAAGTACAGGGAAGTATCGGATATTGAGGATAAGAAAAAAGATGTACCGATGCAGGCCCTTGAGAAAACACCATCTGCATTTAGCGGTGGGTTGCGGGGGAGGGTCAGGCATTTTTTAAAAATATTTTATTTATTTATTTGACAGACAGAGATCACAAGTAGGCAAAGAGGCAGGCAGAGAGAGAGGAAGGGAAGCAGGCTCTCTGCTGAGCAGAGAGCCCATGTGGGGCTCGATCCCAGGACCCTGGGATCATGACCCGGGCCGAAGGCAGAGGCCTTAACCCACTGAGCCACCCATGTGCCCCGGGTCAGGCATTTTTTAACGGATGTCAGTTCAGTGTGAGAAATGGCACAGCAGAGCTATGGAAAGGGATTGAAGTTTGGAGGCAAGGCAGGTTATGGAAGACAGGAGTGTGAAGGATGAGTGGTCCAACACGGAGAAAATGGGAAAGAACATTCTAGGCAGAGCAGACAAGACAGGCTCCTTACTTTCCCAGAGGTGCTTTTCTCCAGCCCAGGTCCAGTCATGTCTTCACTTCATCCGTAACCTGCTGGCCTCTGTCGGCTACTCTCCTTTCATAATCCTTTCCTAGCTAGGCTGGCGTACGATGAACTTGAGTGTGTAACTAGTGGAACACAGGTGTTATAGCAGAGGGAAGGACTTGAAGGCCAAGCATTTTTAACTTTTGGTCATAGACAGGTTTCGGAGCAGAGAAGCAAGTTAATGTCAGCAGTGTTGCAGAATGATCAGAAGAATGGCCCTTGCAGAAGGGCCCTGGTATTGGAGGGAAGTGGCTGGATTTGGGATGTCACCTAGGAGACTTTGTAGGGGATGGGCTTTCTGCCTCCCAGAGCACAACGCAGGTCACACACGCCGTGATGGATGCACTTGGTGATGGGAAAGCCGGACATCTGCATGCATACTCCACTCCAGCTCCAGGAGCGACAGAGAACAAGGCAGAGCCTTGGAGGGAAAATTTAACTTGCAGCTCCCTCAGCCCTCCTGGGAAGAGCCTGGAATTGTTTAGCAATCAGGGGAATTCGGCCAACATGGCAGATGGGCAGGAGCAACACTTGTGCTTGGCCCGAGGTCGAAAATGAGGTAGGCTGCCATCAAGCTGAGCCGGGATGGGAAAGCAGAGGCCCACAGGAAGGAGGCAGTGAAAGCTGCCAAGGTGCATGTCAGGCAGGACTCACAGAGTTCCAGAAGCCCGAGCCAGGAGAAGTGATAAGTAGATACAAGGTTCCCCGCGGAACCCTGGCAGGTAGAAGAGTGTTATCAGGAAATACCCTCTTTTCACCTTAGAGGGAAATTTGTTACTTGCCAGGCCCAGATATTTCAAAAGCTCCTTCCCTTGAAAGAAGAATAGAAATTAAGATGTCAAGTGATGACAACTGTGCAACACCGCCTTTGAACAGATAAACAAATTGTAGAATTGCTTTTGGATCCCTGGGCGACCATGGGAGGCAGTGGGGGCAACAGACCTGGCTCAAGCCCAGCTCGTTCCCCCAAATTGCCCTGACTGGGGGCGGGGGGGGGGGCAGGCCACAGAACTTGCCAGACCTGTTTCCTAGTGCATAAAAGAGGGAGGAGGGATGTCTAACTAAATCATCTCCAACATTTCTTTCATATCTCAGTTCCAAACATTATGGTGGTGTGTGTAGGTGTTAAATTATCTAATTTAAGATGATGGGAAAATCCAAATCACTGTTAGTCGGGGAAAAAAATAAACACAACTTACTTGGAAAGCAATTTGGCAATCTATGTCAGGAGCCTTTGAAATGTTCAAACTCTTCCAAAAAGTGTTCTGAAATTCAGAAAGAAAAAAAAAATTCATTCTATTATTATTTTTAATAATGAAAAGTTATCCAGGATTGGAGAGAATGTTTAATTGATAGTCTATACAGTGGATCTTTTTTAGTCATTAAAAAATGATTATTGAATACATAAAATGACAATTTTAAGTCATTTAAATAGTAAACAGGGAAATTATTGGACTAAGTAGGGGAAAGTTTATATTAGAATATTAAGTTTAAAACAACCAGAATCCCAAGTTATATAAAAACTAGAATCTCAATTATGTAAAAAGGCATAAACATATTGGAAGCAAATATTCATTTTAAATGTTCTGGGATTATTGATTTCATTTCTTTCCTCTTTGTTCTAATATTCTATAATAAGCTTGCATTACTTTCATTATAATAAAGACTGAAATAACTCAAGTTTATGATTATTAGTTGATAGTATATATTAAGCTGTCAGAAAAAATGGAAATAACCACAATTATAGAACTTCAGCTGTTACGCAACAGGACGTGATGTACCGTGGAGCTCAGTGGTAGGCATGTTAGTGCAAGGGTCCCTGACCTCACAGTCAAAGCTGGAAATCATACTGTAGTTCTCGTATTTCATGGCCCTGGGGCCTGTAAGTGTGTTCTGTCTCTGAATCTCAGGCGTATTATCTGAGATAATATGACAATAGTCCTTGAATTCCTACCATGGCTAGGTATTTGTGAAATGCTATCATGGTACACCCTTAAAGAAAACATGATTCATGCTAATGAAAGATGCTTAAATTAATGGTTATCTTCACTGAATCTTTAAACTCAAACAAAAAGAGGAAGTTAGTCAAAGAAGGACATCCTAGAGAGAAGGAACAGCACCCACTTCCAGGGACTGTCTACCGTGTCTTCTGGAGGGAAGGGACCCGGCAGCACCCCGTCATGGAAGCCCAGAGGCGCAGCCTCATAATTCTGTGTTCATATCCGTGCTTTGTCTCCTACTGGCTGTGTGGCCTTGAGAATGCTCCATCTTTCTGTGTTTCATTTTTCTTTACTTTAAAATGGAGATGAGCGACACCTGGGTGGCTCAGTGGGTTGAGCCTCTGCTTTCCACTCAGGTCATGATCTCAGGTTCCTGGGATCGAGTCCCGCACCGGGCTCTCTGCTCAGCGGGGAGCCTGCTTCCCCGCCCCCGCCCCCCACCGCCCGCCTGCCTCTCTGCCTACTAGTGATCTCTCTCTCTCTGGCAAATAAATAAATAAAGTCTTTAAAATAAATAAATAAAATGGAGAGGATATTAGCTACATCTCACAAGTCTTGTGATATTCAGGGACAACTTTTATTTTAATTTTTTATATTTGCTTATTTATTTACTTATTTATTTAGAATTTAAATTTTAGGCAGTTAACATGCAGTGGAGTATTGTTTCTGGAGTAGAATTCAGTGGTTTTTCACTTACATACAACATCATCATAAGTGCCCTCCTTAATACACCCGCCCACCTAGCCCATCCCCCATTCGCCTGCCTCCCTTCCAAACCTCAGTTTGTTCTCTGTCGTTGAGAGCCTCTTATGGCTTGTTTCCCTCAGAGACAATTTTTATAAAGTAGGTGACAAAGCCATGATCCATTTCTTCAAAAAGTATAAAGGGAATGCCCCGTATGTGACACATGGTGACATACTAGCTCTTCTATCCAGAATAAATGATATTATTATTGCTATTATTAATATTAATACTGTAATTATTGGACAGATGTTCTCAACACTTTCTGTGTGCTATGTAGTCCTATCACTTTTCATTACTACGGTGATTTTCAACTCCTGGGCACATCAGATCATAATATCAGACACAATGATCTAGTTGTTGGAAGATGTCCCGCTCAGATACCCTGTCATGCCTCTTCCACTTTGCTGCCCCTCTTGGGACACTCCCAAACCCCCATCAGCCAGGGCTGTCACCCAGTCCCGAACAGGAGAGATGGAGGAGGGAAAAAAGCCAAACGCAGACTCCTTCCAGAGGGTTCTTTAGAGACGTAGGGAGTAATTATGGCAAATGTTTCAGCAGCCACAGGGGGACGTGAAGGGGGAGGAGAAGGGCGGCAGAGGGGAGAGGCTGGTTAATTACGGAACAGATGCCCAGCAGCACCTTGGGGTGAATGCATTAGGACAGGAGCTGTCATCTCACTCACCCCCTGGCATTTATTCACAGACTCTTGGGCATCCAGCTGGGGCTGGTTTAGTGTGGGTTTTGCCTCAGTAGGAGAAATCTACAAGTTCAAAGCCTTCTCCTGATTTCCAAATGGGATCTCCCTCCCACCTGCTCCCCCTTCCTTCCCCACTCCGCCTCCCCGTCTTAACTCTCCTGCACCCCATGGTGCCTCCTCTGCCTGGAGACAACTTTAATTGCTTTGCATGAATGGCTGCAGGAAAGCTAGCTGCAGACCTTCCGGCACATGGGAAGAGAGGGCTTCCTGCTCTGGCTCCCTGGCCACTTCCCCTCCTCTCTGACCTGCCCATGGCCAGGACCAAGTGCACCCAATAGGCCCACTGCACAGTGCGCCTCCAAGGGAAGTCTTTGGAACTCTGCTCTAGAACCGCTGCTCCTGCCTGAGGCCCAGAGAAACTAAATCAAATGGTACCAACACAGAGAGCAGAGGCCCCAGTGCTGTGTGTCCAGCACTGCCCTTTGCTACCCCAATATTGTGCAGTCTGCACCCTGGGCACAGTGGTGCCAAGGCCCACGTAGGGATAGCAAACAGGGCCTTGGGCTATCCTGGGTTCACCCCCATGTCTTGCATTGCCATTCCCCACACATTCCAACTGTGCCAGGCTGCCAAATGGCGATAAAACCTGGAAATCCAAAGAGGAGAATGACTTGCCTTTCCCCCTCTCCCCTCCTCCTAGAAGTTTCCAGTATGATTCACCTCCCCCAGGGCTGACTCCATCTACCTCTGTTATGAGAAATATTCTAACTCCCTTGGCACCTCTCCTCCCTCTTTCTCCTGAATTTGTCCCTACGTTAACACTGGTTTTTCTGCTAAGGTGGGAAGACCCTTTCTCTCCCTGGCTAGATTGTCAGTTTCTGGAGCATGTTGCCCACTTCCAAGAGGTTTTGATTTAATCTGGGGAAACACATCCTTTCACACAGCCTGTCCTGATGGGCACACCTCACCCTCTGTGTAACATTTTTGAGCACTAAAGTAAAAGGCCACTTGTATTGGGCACATCTATAATCTCTAGCACGGACATCAAAAAACGGACAGAGAGATAAGCAGGCCCTACTTTTATTTCATCCTCCATGCCCGATTCAGTGATAAGGTTTCCTACATAAATGAGATGATTGAATACTTTGAGTAATTTAAACCAGATAGCACAAATGAACTCACTGGAAATGAGGTACTTCATGCATCATTGGTTTTATCATTGTTATGCTGTCATTATTCTCATAATTTCAAGATGTGGGTTGTCAATTAGATTCAGGAGTGACCTTTGAGGGCACATAGTCCAATGTCCTACTCGAGAGACAGCCCTCAGCTTACAGAAAGCGGAGGCAAAATGCTAAGTCTGCTGAGGAAGAAACATAGGAGGAATGTGAAATTGGTGTGAGGCACTTGCCATGCTGTGGAGAAAGTCCAGGGTCTGGAATAATGGGCTCTGTCTGGCTCTGCACTCAGAAATCTATAACCTTTCATGAGACCGTTTAAAGCAGTAGCTGCAAATTGGCTCCTCAAGGCTCGTCTCCCACCTGCCAGGTTTGGCCTGTATGGAATTTATTTATTTTTTATATGAGTGAACGTTTAAAAATCAGGAGAGCTTAAATAAAACAAATCAGGTGTTTTTTTTTTTTTCTTTAAAAAGTAGATTTGGAAACAATGGCCTTGCAATTGCTTGGAAGCAATTAGCTGGATGTTTTCTTTAGATCTGGGCTGAGCTCTAAATTTACCACAGTCCTCACCATTCCCTATTATCCTGTTGTCCCTGAGGCTAGGTGTCAGTTGCCACTTATCCTGACGCTTATTTTTAAATCCCTTCTTCTTCCTTCCTTCTTTTTTTCATTTCTTTCCTCTTTCTTGTCTTCCTTTTAGCACAAATGGGACAACAAAAGGTAGATGAACATTATATATCCTTCAAAATAGTGTCCTATACATCTTATGCTTTCCTTCTATAACAGTTATATTCCTATTACTCGCTTTATGCTTGTCTCTCCTTCAGACTATGAATTCCAAGCTATTAGACTTGCACATGGCTGTGCCTGGCAGAGTTCACATTCAATATATGTTGTTAGTCTGATATCAAATTTCTCTTATTCTTCTCTTAATTACAAATACAGGAGTGAGACGTCACATAGGGCGGGAGTGAAAACAGTAGTTTTTTTAGTTGGTCTGTGCTGTCACAAGGAGATAAACATGGAAAGACTAAATGGTCACATATCCGTCACTTCCTCACGGACTCTCCCCACCAGAAGGTAAGAAGCCAACTCCTCTCCATCTGAGAATGGGAGCTGGTACAACATGGGAGCCAACCTTCACTGGAGATGTCCAAATACCCATTATTACAGTAATGCTTTCTTGGGACCCATAATCAAGGGGTTTCAGTGAATACTCAAGTTGTTGCTGGTCATTTTGCAATAAAGATCTTCCATCTTGACTGGCTGACCAAGGTGCCCATACAAGTAGCCCAGTCCTTGATGTCATCTTGTTGTTTTCTCCTTCCCTGACTTTTAAACCTTAAGACACAGCGGCTTGTCTCCAGCCAAAGCAGAGAGCTGCCCCAGAGCAGGAACACGTGTTTCTTTGGTCCACTGTGCCCTCTCCAGAGGGGGTTTTCTCTGCCTGACCCTCCTCTCCAGCTCTGAGCCCTGAGGGGTCTGCCTTTCCCCAGGGGCCTCAAGACACCCAGTAGGAACCCAAGTAGGGATAAGAGAGTGATCGGCCTTCTCTCTGGTAGATGTTAGGAGGTTTCACTCCTTCCTTTGGGATTTGAGAAGAGCATGATTCCTGAGAGGCTTGTCTTAGAACCTGCTACCATCTACCATTCCTTGCCTGAAATGGTCATCTGGCCCTTGTACCATCTCGCTTTCTCCTTCCTCACTTTTCTCCTTCAGGCTTCGCTGAACCGTGGTCAGGGACCTGGCTGGAGCTTGTGAGGACCACTCACTCCCCAGCCCCAGGTCCTTGCTCCCTCCCAGTGCCAGCGGAGGCTGCTTACTTACATGTAGATATGTAGTGTCTGCTGGACCCCCGCCCTGTCACCTTTGTCTGATTGCAGCGACCATCCAATGTTGGACCCTCCATTCCAGAAAACCCAGGGGAAAATGATCCAAGCTGTTTTGGCTGTCTGCTTTACCATTCCTTTAAATTAGGAGTTTTTTCCCTTGCCTATCCTTTAGGCCCCCTTTTTTTTTTTTTTTAAGATTTTACTTATTTGACACAGAGAGAGATCACAAGTAGGCAGAAAGGCAGGCAGAGGGGGAGGGGGAAGCAGGCTCCCCACCCAGCAGAGAGCCCGATGTGGGGCTCGATCCCAGGACCCTGAGATCATGACCCGAGCTGAAGGCAGCGGCTTAACCCACTGAGCCACCCAGGCGCCCCCCTTTAGGCCCTTCTTAACCCAGCATCTGGGTGGCACATAAGCAAGTCAGTGCTGAGGCCAGGGGTGGCCAGCCTCTCCCAGGGGCTGGCAGTAGGCTTACGGAGGCCATGGCTGTGACTGACAGGACAAATGCGGGCACTTAAGGAGCAGTACACTGCTTTAGTGATTCTGATGACTCTATGTACTTTTCTAGCACCAGCAGCAGTGATTGTGCATCTAGAGAGAGCAAATGGGCCAATTTTGATAATCCAAGCTACCCAGCAGGCTTCCTCGGTTTCTACAAGCAGGCAGTAGAAATCTCACCATGCTAGGTTGCTGCCAGGTTTTTCCTAGGATTCAGAAGTCACTTGGGGGTATCTCTAATCCTTTCTGATACGGCATATGCCTTCCACTCTCCCTCTCGTGCTCCCCTTCTTCCCCAGATCCTGCCCTGTCAAGAACCGCCTGTTTCCACGGTGGCTTTATCAAACCTCACACTGATGCACTTAGTATCTTATTCTTGTCAAAACCTTTCACAAAACCCCTGCCTCAGCTACCTTGAGTCTGTTCCCACAGAGCACAAACCTTCATCAATGCCCCATTTCTCTGATGAGATCCCCCCTGCCCTCCTTTCTTCATCTGTTTAATTTGCTTGCTGTGCACTTTGAACCCTTCCCTTGGAAGACATGACATAACACCATCTATTTCTATTTAAGCCGTTATTCGGGACATGTTTGAAATGTGCATTATTCATGTATTATTCATGGGCATTATTGGAGATCAGTGTGCAAATCAGCTTTATTGGGCACCCCAGAGGCTGCCGCAGAGTCCCACGTACTTATAAATTGCATAGTATCATTTCCTGAAAAGCGGGCCTGCTCTGCCTTCTGGGGGAAAATGACAGTTTCATGGAACTGCCGAGAACAATCATGCCTTTGAAAGAGATCATGCGGTCATTTCATTTGTCATTTGATGCACATACTTCCGCCAGCCAGGAGAATGCCTCGGCCGGTGCGATTCGTGTGATTTTGAAACCTTATTCAGACCCCGACTTTGGTCAGCACCCAGGTAAAAGTCAGGGTAGAGTTGTGGGTATTAAAAAAAAAAAAAAGTACTTGGTCCCTTTTGCTTAGCAGGGGAAGGAAGACTCTTGTAGAGAAGTTTCCCAATCTAAGGATACCCACGAGCAGCAGAAGGGAAAGATGTGGTTGTGAAGGTTTGGCAAGTGTCACTTTGGTGCCCTGCTTCCCTTTCCAAGCCTGTCCTCTGTTCAAAGTTCCTTCACCCTCTGAGGACCTCTTGTCTTGGAGAAAGTGATCCAACCACTGAGTTGTAGAGGTTCACCCTACTGCCCCTTCTAGGAATACACGCTGTTAGAAAGATTAGTGTGGAACCCCAATTTGGATATTTCTTTGGATGGAGATGGAGGATTATGGTTCTTGGGCGTGGAGCCATTTGGAGGACAAGATGGCTTTCCTCAAGTCTCTCTAAATCAGATTGCATGTTTAGGATTTAGGTCCCTTCTGTGCTTTGAGAAGGCAACCCCCTCCCAGCTGATGGGGAAGGCAGGCTCTGTGCCCAAGTCAACTAGAACCTCTGGTTCCGTGTTCTCGGCACTGGCATTCTATATGCTCCAAAAGTCCCCAGGGGTAAATTAGGGTTTTTTGAAAACACTCACTCTTCGAGGCTTCTGTACAGGTGTGTACTAGACAAACTTTTTTATTTATGAGAGGGTTGGAGTCTGAAGACTATTGACGATGATTTGTCCCAAGGGTCCAAAGTGGCGTAATAAAAACAGCTGCTTATGCCATCGATGGGTGATGGGCAGGGTTCACGCACCTCTGCCATGGGGTCTGGCTTTGTTCCACCTGTAGAAGTTCTGATGTGGAAAGTTTTAATGGAGGGCTTTTGTAGAGGAAAAATAAAAATGAATGGCTCCCTTAAAGATGCGAAGGGGGGGATCTAGTTCCGTGTGTATTTAACTCCTCACACTAACATCTCAAATTCTCAGAGCCCAGTAAACCTAAAACTTTTGGTTCGTTAATTCATTAATTAAATAAACATTTTGTAAATGTTTATTCTGGGCCACTCTGGACTAAGTGCACAGGATAAAAACAATGAAAGGTAGAGTCCCTATTGTGTGTATGTGTGTACCCCCCCCCACATGCACATGTGTGCACACACATGTTTGCAGGGCACTGGTGTGACCATTAGGATTCAGTGGAAGGAAGGTGAAGATGGGAAGAAGTTGGGAGTGTTTGGGGAGTGAGATGAGTAAAGCAGCTCACTCGGTGCTGGGCGGGGTGACTGGGGAGATAGGTCAGAGGGACTGATGGCTTGAGTTGGTTCAGGAAGGATGATGAAGATCTTTGTAGGGAGAGAGAAAAAATAAGGTGGTCAAAGCAGAAAGAGCTTTGTGAAAAGACACAAAAGCAAGAGGAGAAGAGGCTGCTGAGGGAAACAGAGTAGTTCTATAGCTGGGATGGCTGAAGCCTGTAGGATGCTGGCAGGAGAAAAGGTTGGAGAAAAAAACTGGACTCCAGTGCAAGCTTCCAGGCATGCCATGTTGAGGAATTGGGGCCTTATCCTTAAAGTGGCGGGAAATGGCTGCTGATCTCAAACGACACCTTACGCTTTGACCATGTGATAGTAGTGGAGGCTGGATTAGAAGAGAGATGAGAATCAGGGGGCCAAGGAGGGTCCTGTGGCAGCAGTCCAGGTAGGAAAGGCTCAGCAAGGATGGTGGCAGAGGGGGCTAGAAAGGAGAGGGACCAGAGAGTCAGTGAGGAGAGTCACTGCAAATGATTGACCTGATGGTGGGGACCAGATGGTTCTCAGGCTTCGCTCTGGTGATGGGAAGGTCAGTGGACCATTCCCTGAGTTGAGGAAATAGAGGAGGTTCCTCCTTTTGGAGAAAGAGACTGATATTGGAAGAATATGTATCATCTCAGGGAAATATATATATATATATATATATATATATACAGAATTAGCATGTATTAAGAAAAGAGAATTTTTAAAGATATAAACAAGCAGCTCCCGACAGTGAGTGCAAGTTCTAGGCTCCATGGAACTGCACTCTTCAGGCATCATCTCTCTCCATGGGAGACAGAGACCAATGATATTTAGAATGATGACCTTGAGGCCTTGTGAATCATTATCCAGGCTGAAAGATTCAATTATTTTCATTAAAGCAGAGAACTGAACTCTGGCATTTGAATTTGAATTTATTCCAACTCTGCATGCTGCCCACTTTGGAAACAATTTGAGATAGTTTACAGATTCGGACTATTCAGGATAAGATGTTTTTGAGGAAAATAGAAGGAGTAGGAGCTTTTCAGACACTACAGTTGCGCACACATCACCATTCAGTGATAAAATATCCCCAAAGTGTTGCATTCTTTCTACTGAGGTTAAAAAAAAAAAAGGACTAATTCCTTTTTGATAATAAAAAGCTTGCACTTTCATCAGTTGTGAAATGTGTTTCTAGACTAAAATTTAAACAGGATCCATGAATCATTATTCCTAGTAAGGTAACCCCAGTCCTATCGCCATTCCAAGACTTAAGTGGAGAACTTTTGTCTTCACCCCCAAGACCAGAGAGACATCCTTTAAACAATCTCTAAGTTTCGTTTCCTTCTCCTTCACCCCCAACCCATGTGCCTGGACCATTGCCATCCTCCTGGGCCTTCTCCCCTTCATGCCCTGTCCTCTCTGACACCTCTTTTGTGTGCCCCTGCTCTCTCCTCTATACACAGATGACATCCTCGCTTATATTTCAGCCCTAACTTCCTCCCTGATTCATACACCCACCGCTCTACTCAACATCTCCATAAGGGCCGTCTGTGACACATCTTCACCCGAAGACAGCCAGACCCAGCCTGCTGATTTCACAGTCCGTACTTGCCCTTCCTGCAGTCTTCCCATCTCAGGTAACAGCATTTCCATCTTCCTGGAGCTTCCTGAAGTTCTTTCAGCAACTTCTGTTGGTTCTACCTTCATCATACATCCAGATTCCTGCTATCTGTGCTCACCTGTTCCCTAACACTCCAGCACAAGTGATTTGTCACCTGGGTCACAAAAAACAAACAAACAAACAAACAGACGACAAACACCAAAACACAAACAAACAAACAAACAAAAAACTACTGCTACCGGGTCCCTTGCTGCTACACCTGACCCCTGCAGAATGTTCAGAGTAGAACAGCCAGTGATCCTACTACTCTGAAGGACAGGCTTGTGTCCATCCTCTGCTCAGAACCCTCCAGCAGTTCCCGTCACACACATAGTAAATCCAGAGTCCTCACAGTGGCTCTTGTGCCCCCTTAATCTGGTCTCTGGCCCTTTTGCTTATTGCATTTCCTACCAGTCTCCCCCTCACTAACTGTGTTCTAGCCACACTGGCTTCCTTTTTTCCATAGTTTCCAAACGCAGGAGTTCTCTGTCCCTTGCTCCAATCAAGGCTCATTTTGCTCTCCCCTGGGTCCTTTGTGCTGAGCCAAATCTTCCTCTTACTTTCAAGCTCAATTCAGGCTCACTTCCTTCATGAAGACTGCAGGACATTCCCACTATCTTCCTCTTTTTCAGACCCTCTTGTTATTTTTTGACCACTGTGATCAGCTCCTCCCTCATGGGAAATGGCCGGGGACCCTAAGCTCAACGATGTAGCGGGTTTGGTGCTAGCTCAGCAATAGGATGATAACTTCATTGAAGCCGAGAACATTTCTTTTGTTTCCATCTGCTAACAACCCTGAGTATCATATACCGGCTCATAAGACACTTTAGGATTCAGTCTGCATTTGCCTCTGTATCAGACTAGGAGAAAAGGTGCAGGAGGGCTGACGGACATGTCTCTTGAAGTAGTTCTGATGGTTACTTAGCAATGGGGAGGCAGGAACTATGGAAACACACAGTAACATAAATGCAGCTCGAATGCTTCAGGTGAAAGAAGCCACACCCACCCAAAAGGATACATGGAATATAGTCCCATCTATGTGATATTCTGGAAAAATCAAAATGACAGACATGGAGACCAGGGATTGTCAAGGGTTGACCCTTCAGAGGATCATCATGAAGGAGTTTGGGGGTGTGTGGATCTACTCTGTATCAGCAGTGGCTGTGAACCCATGATTCCATGCATTCGACAAAAGTCATAGAAACTATACCTCCCAAACAGTGAATTCTACCATTTGTATGCTGAAAAGAAAGTTTGGGGGAAAAACTCAGAACCAGCCTAACACATTTAAGTGTTTAATAAATATTTCTATTGCTACAGAAAAGAAAAGCTTGCTTTGTAGAAAATGAGGAATATATTAATGCCAAAAAATCAATTTACTTATGGAGTACTATCGAAGCACAACATAAGATTGGTTGCAAAAATATTTCCCAGTTTGCAAAATATCCAGTTGTATTTATACTGTATAGGGACAACATTTTATCTTTAAAATAATGAAAGAGAAAATCATGAAAATTTGCAACCATGTGCTAATTATTTAAAACAATCCAAAATAAAACCACTATTGTATTGTTGTTTGAAAAATGTTCTAATGGTCAAGGACATACATTTTCACTGTTACAATGTACACACGCACAAAAGACACAAAGTTTGGGGATACACATCTACACAAACATAAATAACAATTACCTCATTTACTTGTGCCAGACACTATTGCATTCATGAGTTCTAATAATCTCCTGAGGGAAACAATATGACCCCCCATTTTATAGATAAAAACTATGGGGCCCAGAGAGGTTAAGAGACCAAACAAGGATTACAGGGCTGGCAAGCGGCCGGGCCAGGATCCCACCGGGCCTGTCTGACTCAGACGGGGCCCTTGCCACGGGCATCTGCTCCTTCTAGCAGTGCAGATGGAAGGCGGCCAAGGCCAGCAGCTTACATCATGGAAGCTCCAGCTTGAACAGCAGGCGTGTCTCTCAAGTCTGGCCTCTGCTGAGGACCTCTGTCTGGCCGCGGGACCTATAACCCCAGGGCTCCTGCCTTGTGAGTGGCCTCAGTTCGGGCAACACGGTGAGGAAAATCTGTGCCTTTGCAAAGTCACCGAGGCGGGGCCGGGATCTAAGTCCTGTCTTCCTCAGCAGCAGTGCCAGCTCAACAACAAACAGCCTCTTTGGGGGCCGTTCTGTCAGGAAGATAAATGCTGCCTCATTGAATCCCTCACCAAGGAGCTTGTCCGAAACGGCAGCTGCTAGACTGAAACGCTTTGAAGATTGAACCCAGGAGTCCAGTTCCAGCCTCGCTACTGTCTTGCCGAGCAATTCAGACTCGCGCTACAAATTTAAGTCTCTGTCGCAGGGTAGCCTGGAAACTAAAACGAATGAGGAACACCACTTTCCCAGGGAGAATCTTAGTTGCCAGTCCAGGCCTGATCCCCCTGGATGGATACTCCCCTGTCCATAGTTCTGACAGTCCCCAAGGGTCTACAGAGTTCTTTATAATGGACTTCAAGGACAAAAGGAAATCCTGACAGAAAATGGAGCCAGAAAGGGGGAAAATGGAAAGTCCCTCCTTTGCAGGAGATGGTAAAAGGTGAAGGGTCACTTAGGATTGTGTGTGTGTGTGTGTGTGTGTGTGTGCACATACACAGATATTAGAGTATCAGAAGTTGTTTTTACTGTCCCAGCCCATGGCATCACCCCTTCCCTCTCACCGACCCTCTGCCCTGTGTCACTGTTCTGTGTAAGCTGTTCCTCACAGCAAGAGTCGTCAGAGGGCAAGGGCTCAGGGAACTACCTCCCTAGTCCTCAGGTGCTGGGGAGGCGGCATAATGCTCTGGAAAAGATGGGGGTGGGCACAGGGGCCCTTGAGCAGCCCGCATTCTACCCCGCGGGTCACACTGGGGGAGACGACTGCAGTGACTGGTCTCTCCACCAGGTGGCACTCACAGTTTAGCTTTTTATATCTATTTCTCTTGATGGAGAATTTTGCCCTACTGTCCCTGTCAAGGAACAGAGGACCTAACACTTCCTACTTCATGTACTGATTTCATGTATTGTCGTCTTTTGGGTTCTATTGTCTTCTGTACAATTACAGCGTTTTCTTTCCTTCTGGGACCTTGGTAAGGGACACTGTAAGGGAAGAGCCATTACATCCTGAGTAGAAAGGGTCCTTTTCATCACAGACGCACACACACACACACAGAGACTCCACAACTACTTTAGGGATAAATCCTGCCATGTTTTTTTTTCTATTCCAGTTTTTCTTATCTCCTGCCTCCCTGCCTCTTCCCTGTTCCTTCCAGTCCAAGGTTAGAATGGTGTGACCAACTGGCACACTTTGGTTTACTAGAACCCAGCACAGGATTACCTTTTCAGTATTCGTGTCCATCACATAGTGGCCAAGGCTTGAATTATAGCCTCAAGAAGTGCTCACCCCTGAGTCTTAAAGGTCAAAGGCCAGAGGGGAAAAGATGATGGTAAAGTTGGCTTTGATGGAGGACGTCAGAACCGTTTGTGTCTGACATGCTCCGACTGGATTTTACATAGCCATTCTCTCTGGGGAAGCTGTCTGTAGGGCTGAGCTGACTCAGATTCTTGGAAGCCCCATAACTAAGGTTATTGGACATGATCCAGTTATTAGAGTTCAAGGCAAAAGATGTACGATATTGTCCCTGTCTTTGAAGAATACAGTCTATTTGGGAATATAAGAAATTTAGTTCCTATGATAGAGTTGTTGGCGTAAGGAATCTCTGCTAAGAGATTCATGTTCAATATATTTGCTCTGAGAATTCTTAAGAAAGCCTGTCACGGGGGCTGGGCAAGCTTTCAGGGAAGGAGAAGCCTCTGGTGGGTCTTGATAGGACTCTGGGTGGAGAGGGCAGACCCAGGAAGGAAGTGAGGAATCTCACGAGAGAGGCATAGGTGGAGAGCCGGCGAACCACACCTAGCCGGCGCTCAGTTAGTTGGCATCCTTAATGATAAATGGTTCCTTTAAAAATTCTATTTTATGAAATATTCTATTTTATTGTAATTGTACCAAACCACAGATAATTCCCCATTCCTACCGCATGGAAAAATGATATCTCATAAGCCCAGAAAAACTATTCATCTTTAAAGTAATATTTATTTTTATTCTTGTTAGGTACAGAGAGTGACCTCATTCATTCAACACATATTTGTGGGGTATTTTTTATCATGCTGGCTGTTTTGTGGGAAACCAAGATATATCAGACAGGATTGTTTTCTCTGGAGCCTTTATGCTAGGAGGGACGGCAAGAAATGTGAAAAACTATAATGTCAGGGAGACAGACAAAGTCTCAAAGGTTAAGTACAGAAAAATATTATAGGAGTTAGGGGTAAGATAACAATTATTTTTAGCTGGGGGTTCATGGTAGGACAAGTTCATATAAAGATAAGAGGTGGGGGAGGGGTTTTGCAAGGAGAAATGGCACGCACAAAACCAAGAGGTTGAAAACAAAAGCCTGAATGAGAAAGGATGTTCAAAGCTTAGGCTGGGTCCACATGGTACTCAGCCTTGCATGGCAGGCTAAGGAGTATGAGTTCAGCAGGAAGCTGCTGTGTACTTTTGAGTAGATGGAGACATAGATCTTTTTTTAAAAAAGATTAGTACTTGGCACCAACACACAAGACAGACTGGCAGGAGAGGGAGGAGGATGGAGAGAGGTTCTGGTTAAAAGGTTATCTTTCAGCTCTGGAAGGAATATGGCTTTGTAAGTTGGCATGTATTCTTATCATTCTGGAAACTAGCAACATTCCAAAAGCAAAATTAGAGAAACAAAGACCTGGAAATGATTTTTGGTGAAATTGGGAGACCTGTAAAATTCACAGATCTTAAAATATGTGTCCAGGGTCACCAAGAGTAGCTGAGAGCCAGGAGAAATGGTGCACGAAGTGAAGAGAGAAGATATGGACAAGAGTAGGTGGTAGCTATTTCAGATGTACCAGCATCTCTGAATGGAGGGATACACCCTCAAATGCAGAAACTATATCTTTTGTTTACAATAGTGGATGTAGGAACTGAGTTATTCAGAGGTGTTAGCAGAAGCTGTCACAAAAATGGATTTGGCAGAGAGAATCAGAGGATGGGGGCTTTGTAGAGGACTGTACCAATATGCCACATTTGCATAGCTTATGTTGCAAATGTCTGCTAACGTGCCCCTTCCCCAACATATAGTATTCCCTCCAATAAAGGGAATTTCTGCAAAAAGCTGGCCCAGGGATTCAAAGAGGACCAAGAAAAAGAAGAGCAGGTACTAATTCAATGCAAAGGTACTTTAAGAATAAAAGAAGCAAGAGGGCATCAAAACTTGCTAACTCGAATTGCTAAGGAAATGTTGAAAAACAAAAATAAAACTGGGGGTATCACATTGCCTGATTTCAAGCTTTACTACAAAGCTGTGCTCACCAAGACAGCATGGTACTGGCACAAAAACAGACACATAGACCAGTGGAACAGAATAGAGAGCCCAGATATGGACCTTCAACTCTATGGTCAAATAGTCTTCGATAAAGCAGGAAAAAATATACAGTGGAAAAAGGACACTCTATTCAATAAATGGTGCTGGGAAGATTGGACAGCTGCATGTAGAAGAATGAAACTCAACCATTCTCTTACACTGTACACAAAGATAAACTCGAAATGGATGAAAGACCTCAATGTGAGGCAGGAATCTATCACAATCCTAGAGGAGAGCATAGGCAGTAACCTCTTCGACAGCAACTTCTTTCAAGATATGTCTCTAAGGCAAAGGAAACAAAAGCGAAAATGAACTTTTGGGACTTCATCAAGATCAAAAGCTTCTGTACAGCAAAGGAAACAGTCAATAAAACAAAGAGGCAACCCACGGAATGGGAGAAGATATTTGCAAATGACACTACAGACAAAGGGCTGATATCCAGGATTTGTAAAGAACTCCTCAAATTCACAAACATGAAACAGATAATCACATCAAAAAATGGGCAGAAGACATGAACAGACACTTCTCCAAAGAAGACCTACAAATGGCTATCAGACTCGTGAAAAAATGTTCATCATCATTAGCCATCAGGGAGATTCAAATCAAAACCACGTTGAGATACCACCTTATACCAGTTAGAACGGCCACAATTAACAAGGCAGGAAACAACAAGTGTTGGAGAGGATGTGGAGAAAGGGGAACCCTCTTACACTGTTGGTGGGAATGCAAGTTGGTGCAGCCACTTTGGAAAATAGTGTGGAGATTCCTTAAGAAATTAAAAATAGAGCTACCTTATGACCCTGCAATGGCACTACGGGGTATTTACCCTAAAGATACAAATGTAGTGAAAAGAAGGGCCACATGTACCCCAATGTTCATAGCAGCAATGGTTGCAGTTGCCAGACTATGGAAAGAACCAGAATGCCCTTCAACAGATGAATGGTTAAAGAAGATATGGTCCATGTATACAATGGAGTATTATGCCCCCCTCAGAAAGGATGAATACCCAACTTTTGTATCAACAGGGACAGGATTAGGGGAGATTATGCTGAGTGAAATAAGTCAAGCAGAGAGAGTCAATTACCATATGGTTTCACTTACTTGCGGAGCATAAGGAATAACATGAGGACATTGGGAGATGGAGAGGAGAAGTGAGTTGGGGGAAATCAGAGGGGGAGACAAACCATGAGAAACTGTGGACTCTGAGAAACAAACTGAGGGTTTTAGAGGTGAGGGGGTTTGGGGGGGTTGGGTGAGTCTGGTGGTGGGTATTAAGGAGGCACATATTGCATGGAGCACTGTTGTGGTGCATAAACAATGAATGCTGAAACACTGAAAAGAAATAAAATAAAATAGAAAAAAAAAAAAAAACCAAAACCCTTACTAACACATGAAGATTTACCAGAAAAATGTTTCCAGAAAGTAGAAAAAAATGTGATCAATACTTTACTACAAATCAAAAAGAGAGAGAGAGAAAGAGAAACCCACACAAAGCAATCACCTCTACAAATAAAGAATTCGATGGAAAAATATAAGAACTTGGGAAAGAAATGACCAGATAATAAGACAAAACACAAGGAGTCAGATCTCAGGAGACAAGTAGAAAATGAAACAAACAGCATCACAGAAATGAAGACAAAATTTTAAGAAGCACAATGGAGAATGTACCCCATGGAAAACAGTTACAGGCACAGAGAAAGAAATTAAAGATGTCATAAAAATGAGTGCAACTCAGAGAAATAGGTGCAGATTTAGCTACAATATTGTAATTAGATAGAAATGGCGAAAGAGATTCAACATTTGCATAGCTGGAGTCTCTTAAGATGAAAGTAAAAAATGGAAAGAAAAAATATTTAAAACATGTAATTTAATGAAATTATACTTATGTCAAAAGTTCATACCATGAGGTAAGAGACATTGACCTGGAATGGTCAATGTCGAGACAGAGTCAAGTGTATTTGTTAGAGGTAAAGATTTTTAAAACATTCTCCGGGCATTGGAGCAAAAAGATCAAACCTACTTAAAGAAATAAAAATTAAGCAGGCTTCAAACTCCAGTACGACAAAATTCCATGACCAAGTCATGGTGCAGTACTTAAAAAAACCTCAAGGGAAGAAAGTATAAGTCAAGGATTTTCTATGTGTCAGAATTGTCCTTCAAGTATAAAGGTTATGCACAAAGGTTATGAACATGCAAAAAATAAGGAAATAAAGTTATCATGAGACATTTTTGAGGAAACTTCTAGAGGATGAACCTATGTTAGCCAACAGATGACTAGGAAAATTACAACAAAAGGCAAGGAAAATTGAATATATTTCACTCCAGAATTAACACTAGTCCACATTTGGAGATGAGAGCATGAACTATAACATAAGTCTTATTTGATCTGACAATGTAGAAATGCTATAATAAGAAAAGTTTAGATAAAGGTTGAAAGAAAGTGGGGATTAAAGTAGTTTTGCTCACTGTCTCACTGAAGAATAGTCAATAACTATTATTTCATGCTATTAGAAAATCAACATAATTAAGTGTACAAAGGTAAACATAAAAAAATATGAACTATAAAAAGGTGATCAGGGAAAAGGAAATGTGTCAGATTTGTAGCTCTTCTGAATAAGGAATTAATATATACTGTCTAAAGAAACAAAGTACTAAGAGGAGCCTATACAATTATAAATAAAATTTTTATATATCAGAAGAAACATGCCCCAAAATTGAAGCAAAAAAAATATACCACTAATTAAAATGAAAGCGAGAAAGAGGAGAGAGAATCTAAAATAGCATGTCTAAGATAAATATACTTTTCATATTAATGTAAATAGACTAAACTTACTTACCAAAAGAATTTCAGAGTAGAAAAGAAAAACAAAGGTATATGATGTAGGGCTACGATACCAAAACAAAATAATTCAGTAAAGTTGAAAAAAAGAGGTGAGGAAAAGTATACTAAAGAAATGCCAGGGACACTGGGTGTCTCATTTGGTTAAGTGTCCAACTCTTGATTTCCGCTCAGGTCATGACCTCAGGGTTGTGAGATAGAGCCCTGCATCAGCTCCCCACCGGGCATGGAGCCTGCTTAAGATTCTCTCTCTCTCTCACTTCCTCTCCCTCTGCCCTTCCCCCACTTTAAAAAATGACCCAAACTAAAAAGAGCCAACCAAATAAATAAATAAATAAATAATTCCCCCAACTCTCTAAAACAGGAGCACCCCCCAAAGTAAAGGAACAAAAAGGGAACTAAATAAGCTTCATGCTCTTAATATTAGAAATGGTAGAATTCAGGCAAAAACAAGGGGTTAAATAAAATAAAGGCAATCTTATCCTATACTGTGTAACTCCTGAGTTGTTAACAATTTAACAATTATGCTTACCTACACATCCAATAACATGACATCCAAGTTTATAAAGCAGAAATTACAAGGAATAAAAAGAAAAGGAGAAACATAAATAATAAGCAACTTTAGTTCACCTCTTCCAATCTTTGATAGTACAAGGGATCAAAAACATTGAGAAAAACAAAATAGTTTGATTCACATGTAGATGAGATGGATATATGTCAAACATTATTTCTTAAAAATAGAGAATAAACCTTTTTTTTTATGTGCCTCTTTCCTCTTTCTCTATATCCTTGCCAACATCTGTTGTTTCCTGAGTTGTTAATTTTAGCCATTCTGACTGGTGTGAGGTGATATCTCATTGTGGTTTTGGTTTGTTATTTCCCTGATGCCAAGTGATATTGAGCAATTTTTCATGTGTTTGTTGGCCATTTGGACGTCTTCTTTGGAGCAATGTCTGTTCATGTCTTCTGCCCATTTCTTGATTGGACTTTTTGTTTTTTTGGATACTGAGTTTGATAAGTTCTTTATAGATTTTGGATAGCAACCCTTTATCTGATATGTCATTCTAACTTCTTAAATGATTAAGAACAAAAGGAGCCTCTTTTGTTTGGTCTTTGATCCACAGAGGACTCCTGAAACCTTGTGATTTCCTGCATGATAGCCATGTCTTTTATTCTAATGAGGTGAGTCTTGGTGGGCTCTTGGGTGGGAGTTGGTCACCAGAAAGACCAAAACTCGATTAGAAACTTGGAATTTTTAGCCTCCCTCCCCACCCCCCCATCCTCTTGGGAAGGGAGAAGGGTTGGAAATGGAGCTAATGATTCATCTTGCCTACATGATAAAGCCTCCATAAAAATCCTAATAGTAGCATTCAGAGAGCTTCCAAGCTGGGGAACACATTCATAAACCAGGAGGGCGATGCACTCCTTCTCCATGGGGCAGAAGCTCCTGCACTTAGGACCCTCCTATTCCTTGTTCTATGTATTTCTTCATCTGGATGTTTATCTGTATCCTTTAAGAAGCTAGTAAGCATACATAAGTGTTTCCCTTCTGCAAATTGCACTAGCAAATTAATCTAACCTAGGGAGGGGTTGTGGGAACCTCTGATTTATAGCTGACTGGCCAAAACCATAGGTGCCAACCTGGACATTTGATTGGTGTCTGAAGGGGGGTGGATAGTCTTATAGGACTGCACCCTTAACCTGTGGGATCTGACTCTACCTCCAGGTAGGTAGTGTCAGAATGGAGTTAAGTTGTAGGACACCCAACTGGTATTGCAGAGAATTGCTTGGTGGGGCCCCAAACCCCACATATTTGGTAATGAGAAGTGTTAGAATTGCTATAAACATGGTACTAGTATGAGTAGTAAGAGGAGACACACAGAAGGAAAAACTTCTTTTTCCCAAATTTATAAACACTAATTTTTCACAATGCAATAAGAATAAAATTTAAGAAAAGGAAAGTCAGACAATGCAAAGTATCTTCCAACAGGAAAAAAAAAAAAAAGAAAGCTCTCACAATTTCAGAATAAATAATGACTTTCAGAATAAATAATGACATGTAATCAGTGCATAATTTCTTAATAATAAAACACCCTGATTCAGACTGCTTGACATATGAAATATAGTCAGAGAAATGACCAAAGGAAAACTCATAGTTTTAAATATATATATATGTCAATAAAAAGAATAATGTAGTAAATTAGATATCCAATTCAAAAAGTGAATAAAAGAGATATAAACTGAAGAAAAGCATAATAAATTATTATAAATAAAATCAGAAATTAATGAGTTGGAAACTGAAAAGCAACAGACTAGAACTATAACCAAAAAATAGGATAAAATTACCAAAATATTGAATAAATAAAATTGTAGGTAATTCAAAGGGGAAGAGTATCTTTTTAGGAGAACAGATAAACATATAAAAAATGATAGAAGAAATTACTACAAAATGATAGGAAAGTTCCAAATCTGACTATTCACTCAACTTTATAGAGAAAACTCTGAAAATTTGGTTTACATCCATCATTTTCTAGAAAAGTACAATTTATCAAAACTGAACCCAGAAGAGATAGAACATGTATTATCATGCTAATTTGAAAAGAAGTAGATAAACTCACTAGGTTCTTTTTGTTTACTTAGAAGAGTTCTGTGAAACTATTAAAGAATGTTATTTCAGCTCTTCAAGAATAAAGAATAAGAAGGAATAAATCCTCATATTTTTAATGAAGCAGGAAAGTGATTGACATCAAGGCCTGATAACAATTGTATAGAAAAGAAAGTTATAGGGGTGCCGGGATGGCTTTGTTGGTTAAGCCTCTGACTTTAAGCTCAGGCCATGATCTCCTGGTTCTGGAATCAACCCCTGTGTCAGGCTCTGCGTTCAGTGGAGCGTCTGCTTGTCCCTCTGCCCCTCCCGCACTTATGTGTGCGCTCTTCTGCATGCACTCACATACACACTCTCAAATAAATAAGCAAAATCGTAAAAAAATAAAGTTATAAATAACTTTCTATATAAATCTCTATGAAGATTAATGTAAATATCCCCCCAAAAATCACTATTAAGGATTTGGTACCACATTAAAAGACTCAAAGATGTGAGCAAATAGATTTTATTCTAGTAATGCAATTAATGCAGTGTCTTCAGTATTATAACACATGCTCATAACCTACTGTAATAACTGGCCCAAAGGGAAAAATAGACACAAAAATATTTGATAAAAGTTAACATTTATTATTGTTTAAAATGATAAATCAATGGTATCTTCAACATGACGATGTATATGTGGCTTAGCTTTGGGCTAAGCATCAAGCATGATGTAAGCTTAATGAGGGAAACACATAAGATATTTCCACTTACATCAGAAACTAGGCTTGGATGTCTACTGTGAGTATTTTCTAACATTCTATGGCAGGTGTTAGTCAATGAAATTGGATAAAATGAGAAATTAGAAGTCTGAACGTGGTGAGGGAAAATAAGCCTATAAAAATTTGGATTTGATATGATGAGTAATCTAATGTAATTAACAGAAATCTATAATAAACAATATGAAAATTCACTAAGGTAGTGGAGTAAAAAGAAATAATGTGCAGAAATTTTACAGCTTTCATATATATAAACTATTGCCTGTTAGAAAACATAATGGAGGAAATAATCCCATTTACAAGAGCAAAGAAATGGTAAAATGTCCTGAGTAAAGCTAATAAAAAATGTACTGACCTATAGAAAGAAAACTTTAAAACAGTCCTAGAAAACACAGAAGAACAAATGACCAAATAGAAAGAGGTATGATAGTATATTAATTCTGTTGTGTTACCTGTCATAAAAAATTGAGCCTAAAATGTCTAGTAAGTTAAGTATAATTGAAACTGATTTCTTGCTCAGTCTGAGGCAATGGCCATCCACAAGTGATTAAAGGGACCCATGCTCCTTCCACCTTGTTGACTTCCTGTCTGCTAGAACGGCCTGGTCTTCTGATTCCAGCTTGTACAGGGAGAAAGAGAGCATGGCAAAGACATACTCTTCATAAATACCTTGGCCCAGAAGTAACATAACAAACCTACTTTCTTTTAGCTTCTTTCTACTCCCCATCCCATGACCACCTGCAGGTAAAGGTGGACAAAAAATGTAGTCCCTCCCTAAGCTGCCAGTTTTTAGTAGCAACTTTGGAACTATTTTGGTGAACAGCTAACCATCTTTAACACTCAAGTCCTTATATAGGCAGACTTAATTGTCTCATATTAATTTTTAAATTTAAGTTAGTCAATATTACAAATGTTTTTTTGAAACTGTTTTAAAACTCTCATACCAAACTAAAAAATAAGTGTAGCTGGAAAAACTCAAAAAAAGAGTATAAATGAGGTGTAAATAATTTTATCACATATGAAATATTATTATTAAATCCTAGGGATTAAAATCATGGGGTATCTGCATGAATTGATGAATGGACCAAAGGAAAATAGTTGAAAGTCCCAAAATGGCTTAAAATGAGTATGAGAAAATTTAGAATATAGTAAGTTGGAGAAATGATAGAATACTAAGATAAACTCCAAACAGATCGAAGATTTAAGAATAAGAAGTAAAACCATAAAAATAAAAAGTAAAATGTAAGAACATTTTAAATCTTAGTGTGGGGAATATCTTTCTACTTATAATTCAATACTCATGAAGTACTGAAAAAAAGTTTGGTAATTAGACCACAAAAAAAATTTTTTTAAAAGTCCTGTATGGTATTTTTGGTCTTTTAATGACATGCTTTTCATTTCAGGCCTGACAAATTATTCAATTTAATTGAAGTAATAATAATAGAACATTTATGACCAAGTCCATGAACGAGCACTCAATGGCGGCTACATTACAATTGCCTCCTGGTTGATGGTTTTACCACTGGTTATAAGATCAGAGATCTAAAAGAATTTTGAAATACAGGGTAAATATCAGTGACATATGTATGTACACTAAACATACTTGTATTACAGAAAGTAATGCGAGTATTCTGTATACCAGTTTGAATCAAAGTGAGCAACTACCTGCTAACTGATCATTGACAGCGTATTTAGGGTCTCAAAAGATTGTCATAATAATTTGTGTATCCTTCATTGAAAGATTATATTTGTAATCTTATCTAAAAAGAATATATCAGTAATAATCTTTGGCATAATCTTTGCTCTCGGTTAAAATTTTCAGAACATTTGTCATCCTCATTTGCTAAACACTAGATGCTGTTATTTGGTATTTATTATTTTAAAAAAAACGAGTGGAATTACGTTGTATTGACTATTTACACTCTTACACACACACATGCACATGTGTACACACACACACACACACACTCAGGAGCATGTACACAATACTCTTTCTCTCAATATGTCCCAGGTCTGAAAAGGACTAATCATGTCCACAGCAGGGAGGAATAAGTAAGAGCATATTCATGAATCAGATTTCTGTTTTTAGTTCTATTGTGATGGGTAGTTATTTACCATAAGTAACAGCTTATGCCTTGGTTGCAGTTTTCAGCATGGAGAAATATTAACTGTCTTTATCCCTTCTGTGAAATACAAGCTTTCCTGACTTACTCTTGAATAAATCTAACAGTATCACATAATATCAAATATCAATTACTGAAATAGGACACAGAAGACTTTTTTTGTCCCAAATAAGCAGCAAATATTATCAACAGAAGAACACAGGATAGACCTAAACCACTGGTCCTGTCAACCAGAACTTTACCCAATAGGACCACGAATAACACCAAGCTCATTTGAAGATAAGCTCACTTGAGAAGTTGGACTCATGGTTTCTTTTCAAGATGACTGACTGACCCTCAGGTCATATTTCAGGCTGGCTGGCTTGCTTGCTTTCTTTCTTTCTTTTTCCAAATGCCCTTTAGGATCACAAATTTGGTCCTAATCAATGCTTTTGAAATTTATTTTGGAGTAAACAGCATGTCATGGGCAGAATACCAAGAAATTCTGTTGAACCTGAAGAACAACTTGCTTGGCCATCAAATATACATGTTAATTGTTGTTTTCTGCCATAGGTCTTAGTTCTGCTTTTGTCCTTCACTTACGCCCGTGTGAAACGCTGGTTATAAATCTCAAGAACTAGGAACGTGGAGCTGATGGCTCAATTTATTGCATCTAATACTAACAACATAGGTCTTCCAGAGGTGGATTATAAATATTGATTTTCAAATGGAAACCACCCAAAAGCATATAAAAACCATTGTAAAAACACAATTTTGTAGAAAAAAAAATTTTTTTTTAAATTTGAGGACTCAAAGAAATTTACTAGTTGAAGGTGATTGACACCCTCTTTGCCTTTGTTTGGGCACTGGTGGCCTTCCAGTCTGTTGACAGGGCCCTGCTGCTAAAGAGTTAACCCTATTGGTATGTTTGTCATACCCCTGCCTAACGATCCCTTAAGTAAGCCACAAATCTTCCTTGCTCTGGATGACAGTTAATGAACTGTAAAAGTCTTGTACCAATATTTCTACTTCATCTGCAAGCTTGAAGAAAGCAAGTTTGTTTTTCATCCTCGAAAAGAACCAACTGTATTTCTTAGGCAGACAAGGATGATTTGTCTGCATGGACCTCTTTTTAGTTAGGAGGACATCTTTTGAGTTTGGGAATTTGATTCGGACAATCACAAGCTTCTAATTATTCTCAAGATGTTTTATGTGCTTGGATGTGTTTTATTAGCTTAACTGTTCTGCAAGCTCTTCTAATGAAGTAACTCTGTGACCTTGAGCAAGTCACTTAACCTCTCTGGGCCTAGTTCTTCTGCTGTAAAATGAGAATTTTAATACTGTATCACAAAATTCCTTAGGAGACCAAATGAAATATTATTATGTTTTTATAAAATATCATTAAACATTGCCCAATTAATGCTCAGAAGTTTATTTTTTTTTTTATTTTTTTTTAAAGTTTTTAATGCTCAGAAGTTTAAATCTGATTAATCTTCACACAATGTATGTACATATACAGGCATGCACACATATTTATATAAATATATATTCTGTACGCTTTGAGGCAATTCTACAAGGTATAATTGTTTTGGAAGACTAAGCAAAATGAATTATAATTTGCATGAGAAAACAGCGATTTAGAAGCGAAAGTCATAATATATTTTTAAAAGCATCCATTGCATATTCTGGAATAATTTTTATATGCATGCCCTTAGTCACATTACCCTTTGTCTTAGATTTTGACTGGAGCTGCCTCACAAAAGTTCTAATGTCCTTCCAAATTGTTCTTTCAATTGAGCTCTGTTTCGTATTTACAAAAATGATACTATTAGAAATGCTGCTAATATTTTACTCCATTTCTAATTGACCCTCCTGTAATTTTTAAAACCTTTTAAAAAAGATTTTATTTATTTATCTGGGAGAGAGAGAATGAGAGAGAGAGAGACACAGAGACAGAGCATGAGAGGGGGTGGGTCAAAGGGAGAAGCAGACTCCCCGCTGAGCAGGGAGCCCAATGAGGGACTCAATCCAGGATCATAAACTGAGCTGAAGGTAGTTGCTTAACCAACTGAGCCACACAGACATCCCTCCCACCTTCTGTGATTTTAGAAAGAATTCTGGTTTTTCAGTTGTTCTTACTTTCCTTATCCTACTCAGCTGGGATTGGGCAGCACAATAGTCTTAAACAAAGTGTTCCAGACGATTGTTGATGCATTTTCTGGGCTACTCATCTTTTTCAGGGTTCTACTAATTCCTTTTTTTTTTTAAATTTAAATTAAAGTAGCCAACATATAGTACATCATTAGTTTTTGATCTGAGTTCAATGATTAGTTTTTGATCTAAGTTCAATGATTCTTCAGTTGCATATAACACTCAGTGCTCACTCCATCATGTGCCTTCTTTAATGTCCATCACCCAGTTACCCCACCCCCCACCCCCCACATCCCTATCTGCAACCCTCAGATTGTTTCCCAGAGCCAAGAGTCCCTCATGGTCTGTCTCCCTCTCTGATTTCTTCCCACTCAGTTTTCCTTCCCTTTCCCAATTGTCTCTGCACTATTCTTTATAATCCACATGAGTGAAACCATATGATAATTGTCTTTCTGTGATTGTCTTATTTCACTTAGCATAATACCTTCCAGTCCATCCGTGTTGATGTAATGTTTTCTTAATGATGTTGTTGTTTTCTCAGGGTGGGTATTCATCCTTTCTGATGGCTGAATAATATTCCATTGTATATATGAACCACATCTTCATCCATTCATCTGTTGAAGAACATCTTGGCTCCTTCCACAGATCTACTCATTTCATTATGAAATGTACCTTGCCAAATCCTAAGTTTCCTTTAAAGCAGATTTAACTCCACTTTCGTGCTGGAGGATTTGGTTAATGTAGATTTTTTTTAGGTCTTACTGCAAATCACAACTCCCCCCCCCACCAAATCACAACTTTTAGCTGTGCTTAGAATACAGTCCACCACCAGATAGAATTCTTTACATTTGGTGTAGAATCCAAAGAGCTTCTTTGTCTGGCAGAGTTGTCCATTCCTGTGGCTGAGTCTTTGTCTTTAAAATGTTATTATTGGTAAGGCTTTTGTCATTGGCTATCCTCTCTTCCAAAATTTCTTTATTCACTTTGAAAAAAAACTCACTGAAGTCCATACTTTATTCAGATTTCTTTATCTTTTAGTCTTTTGCCAGTATTCTTTTTCTGAACCAGGACCCCATTCAAGATACCATATTATATTTAGTTGTCATGTCTCTTGGGGCTCCTACAGACTATACTAATTTCTCAGAATTTCCTTATTTTTGATGACCTTGAGAGTTTTGAGGAGTACTGATCAGATATTTTGTAGAATACCCCTCAATTTGGATTTCTCTGATGTTTTTCTCATGATTGGAATGAAGTTATGAGTTTTGGGGAGGAAGACCACAGAGGTTATAGGTATTTTCATCACATCAGGGTACATACTATCAATTTGATTGATTGCTATTGATGTTGACTTTGATCACCTGGATGAGATGGTATTTGTCAGGTGTTTCCACTACAAAGTTACTCTTTCCCCTTCCTGTTTCCATATTTTACTCTTTGGAAAGAAGTCACTATATGCAATCCACACTTAAAGAATAGAGAGTTACTTGTTACTTGTATGTATAGAAATGATTAGAAATTCTTCAATATGGCAGATTTGTCCTTTCTCCCTCAATTATGTATTTATTCAATCATTTATTTATGTCCATGAGTCCATTATGTCCATGAGTATGGACTCATGAATATTTATTTTACACTTTGGGTTATAAATCAACACTTTTTTTATTCTGGGGTTCACATTTTTCAGCTTTGGTCATTGGGAACTCTTCAAGTTGGTCCTTGTGTCCTATTGACATAACCCCTATCGTTTTTTTAAAAAGGTTTTTAAATTTTAATTTATTTGACACAGAGATAGATAGTATAAGTAGGCAGAGCAGCAGACAGAGAGGGAGGAGCAGGCTCTCCACTGAGCAGGGAGCCTGATGCTGGGCTCAATCCCAGAACTCTGGGATCATGACCTGAGACGAAGGCAGATGGTTAACTGACTGAGCCATGCAGGTGTGCCTTGTTTTGTTTTTTAAAGCTCTTACTTTCTGACATCACAAGATATTCCAGGTTCATCTTCTATATTTCCCTCACCAGTCCTGGAATAAGACATTTTTCCAAGGAACCTTCATTCTATTTATTGCAGAATGATATTAGAAACCAAGATGTGGGCACTAGGTATACTGATTGGGTGGTGGTGTTTCTTTTAGGGCATCTCTGTTGACAGAACAAAGAATTATATTTTTACATAATAAGTAATATACATACACTTATTTTTAAGTATTTCTGTATTTGACCCTCTGTATCTGTATTAGCAAAACAGGACTTCATACTGATATCTCCAACTCTAACCCATTACCACATGGATCATTCTAGACTTCTCTCCTTCTTATCTGTCATCTCTCACTCCAATGGTGAAGAACATGGCTCCCACCATCTGCCATTTGTCTACTGAATTGTTCCAGTGGGAACGTACAGGAATGTATACTCCAGTACACATGTAGAATAGTATCAGAATTGTTAACTCATACTCTTGTGGGAACAACCTTATCAATCACAATACAGTGCTTCTTAATATACAGTTTATCCTGACATTAGTCTTATAATCTTTATTTATTTCCAAAGTTGCTCAAGTCCTCACCTTTCCCTCACCTCCTTCATTAATGCAGTTGTATTACAGTTAGATTTGTTTTGTTTTGTTTTGTTTTACATTCTTCATTTCTTCCTGTGATCTCTTGGGTCCCTTAATGATTTTTAAAAATTTGCCTTCATTCAATTTTATTCTTTCGAAACTGTATGACCTATCAAAATAGATAATTTCCTACACATTTTTATCCCAAGTTTGTTGGGTTTTCTGGCACAAACCCATATACATGCTACTACTTCTTTACCTGAAAAATCAAGTACATACAAAGCATATACTTTCTGTATTAGTCGGTGTGCTTAGTTGTAGAGAAGAATCCACTCCAGGTAGAGTTATAATGAAAGACAATATATAACAGCAGAAACTACAATCATATAATGACTAATAATGTATTTGCTGTGTGTCAGATTGTGTTCTACGCTTTACATGTATTCGTTCTTTTATACCTCACAGGAACACTATAGGATAGCGACCTCTTTTCTCCATTTTTTGGACAAGGAAGCTGATGCATAAAACAGTTAGATACTTGAGATCACACCATGAGTCAGTGGTTGAGGTGGGGCTGGAGCCCAGGCTGCTTTCTCTGAGTCCCAGAGGCACTGGAAGGGGTAGAGGGAAACTGGAGGCTGATTTCCAGAGCAGTTCCTAGAAATATCTTGCAGAAGTGGCCTATTGAAGGAGCTGCTGTGGCTGTTGCCACTCTCAAAACCACACTGCCCCAGACATGATCCAAAAGTGGCCTCTGCTGCTGCCGCTTCTACTTCCAGTCATAGAAACATTCTTCTGTCACTACCCTAGGCTGCAAAGTAGAAATTGCATCCTTGCTCATTTTCTTACTTCCAAATCAAGTGGGTCTCATTGGAGGAACTTAAATCACATGTCTGAACCTTAGTTCATACATGTACTGAACCTTAGTACCCCAGGAGACTTAGTACCCCCAAGACTTGCATATATTGTACTAGGCCATCATATTGTTAGTGCTGTTCAAAGAGTGGTGATCATCCTTGTAATCAGACAGCAGCAAGAATATGAAGCAATGTGGGCTTTCACACACAAAAAAATTATTAAGACTTTGTTTTTTTAGAGCAATTTAAAGTACACAGCAAAATTGAGAGGAAGGTACAGAGATTTCCCAAATACTTCCAGCTTCCATATGTGCATAACCTTCCCCATTATCAAAAACTTGCACCAGAGTGGTACATTTTTTTTTTTAAGATTTTTAAAGATTTTATTTATTTATTTGACAGACAGAGATCACAAGCAGGCAGAGAGACAGGCAGAGAGAGAGGAGGAAGCAGGCTCCCTGCTGAGCAGAGAGCCCCATGCCGGGCTCGATCCCAGGACCCTGGGATCACGACCCGAGCCGAAGGCAGAGGTCCCAACCCACTGAGCCACCTTGAGATAGAGATAGCAAGAGAGAGAAAGAGAGCACAGATGGGGGCTGAGGGGGAAGCAAGCTCCCCACTGAGCAGCGAGCCTGATGTGGAGCTGTATCCCAGGACCCTGAGATCATGACCTGAGCTGAAGGCAGATGCTTAACCAACTGAGCCACTCAGGCATCCCCAGAGTGGTACAGTTTTTACAATTGATGTACCTGCATTGACACATCATAATCACCTGAAGTCCATAGTTTATATTATAGTTAACTCTTGCCTGTTGTACATTCTACGAATTTGGGAAAATGTGTAATGACATGTGTCTATCATTATGATATCATAGAGAGTATTTTCACTGCCCTTAAAATCCTCCGTACACCACCTCTTCACTCCTCTCCCATTCCAGTCCTCCCACTCCAATCCAATCCCACTCCAATCCAATCCAAAAAAACTGTGTGGGTTTTTTTTTTTTTTTTACTGTTTTCATAATTTTGCTTTTTCCAGAATATCATGTAGATGAAATCATATAGTGTGTAGCCTTCTTAGGTTGGCTTCTTTCACTCAGCAATATGCATTTCAAGTTCTTCCATGTCTTTTCATGTCTTGATAGATCATTTCTTTTTATTTTATTTATTTATTTATTTTTAAAAAGATTTTATTTATTTATTTGACAGAGATCACAAGTAGGCAGAGAGGCAGGCAGAGAGAGAGGAGGAAGCGGGCTCCCTGCAGAGCAGAGAGCCCGATGTGGGGCTCGATCCCAGGACCCTGGGATCATGACCTGAGCTGAAGGCAGAGGCTTAACCCACTGAGCCACCCAGGTGCCCCAGATCATTTCTTTTTAGTGCAGAAAAACATTCCATTGTCTGGATGTGCCATAGTTCATTCATCCATTCACCTGCTGAAGGACATCTTTGTAGCTTCTAAGATTTGGCAATTATTGGGGCACTATTAAGCATCTGACTCAATCTGTTAAGCACCTGGCTCTTGACTTCTGTGCAAGTCATGATCTCAGAGTCGTGGTATTGAACCTGGCATGGGGCTCTACGCTCACTGCAGAGTCTGCTTGTCCCTCTCCCTCCACTCTTCCCCCTGCTTGTGCTCTCTCTCTCTCTCTTAAACTAATAAAAAATAAAATCTTAAAAAAATAAGATTTGGCAATTATGAGCAAAGTTGCCGTCAACATCCATGTGCAAGTTTTTGTGTAGGTACGGTTTTCAGCTCCATTGGGTAAATATAAGGGAGCATAACTGCTGAATTTAACGGTAAAAGTAGGTTTAGTTTGTAAGAAATCTCCAACTTGTTTTCCAAAGTAGGTGTACTATTTTGCATCTCCACCAGCAATTTATGAGATTTCTTCAGAGCAGAACATGTGTCCATGGGAAAGGGGGTTCCCATCAAGAGAATTCTGAGTCTGTGATCCTAAAGCAGGCACAGAACAGTGGAAGGAGACATAGCAAGACCTGTGTTTTCAGACTGGATCCACTAGTGGCTTTTCTAAGCTCTGACAGATCCACTCACCTCTCTCAGCCTCAGTTTTTTCTCTAATCCACCATAGAGGGTTGATCTGAGTCCAATGAGACAGTACGGGTGAAAAAGTTGTAAACATTATGGAGCACTATGTAAGCTAACATTGAAGCAGAAAGCATATTCTATTTGTACTAGGGTTCTTCAGAGAAACAGAACCAATAGGAGGCACACACATACACACACACGCACACACACATGAGGTTTAGTATAGGAATTTACTCATGTGGTTACAGAGGCCAGGAAGTCCTATAATAATGTGCCATTTGCAAGCTAGAGAAGCAGGAAAGCTAATGGTACAATTCAGTCTGAGTTTGAAGGCCTGAGATCCAAGAAACTGTCAACGTCTCAGTTCACATCCAAAGGCCCAAGAACCAGGAGCAGCAGAGCGCTGATGTCCAAGGGTAGGAGGAGATGAATGTCCCAGTTCTAAGGAAAGCACATTCGCCCTTTCTATACCTTTTTGTTCTATTCAGGCCCACAGTAGTTTGGTTGATTCCCACCCATGTTGGAGAGTTTTACCATCTGGACATCCCTTAGTCCTGTCATGGAAATTAGGGCTACATAGTTTTTCCAGCCCCAATTTTAGCTTTACTAAGAAAATGTCATCAGAGCATTGAGACAGTTTTCTGAAGGTCACATTCACGTCTCTGGACCCAGGGACCTGCTTCTTCTTACCATTCCATCATATACACGTTTCCCTATTCCTCCAAACTGAGAACTCAAGTTTCAACAAAAACTCTATTCTGTTCACATTTCCAGATCAGACCAAAACTGAGTCTCCTACAGTTCCACTCAGGTGTGTAGTCTTTCTCCCCCTGACAGTGTACCCTTTGGGTGCCTTTCCAGGCATGTGGGTGGGACAGCTCTGGCTGGAATGCTCTGGGAGGGAAAAGTCAGCACTCCTGATAGGCTCTGCTTCTCCCAGGCCCCTCCCACTGCCTTCTGCCTTTGACGTGGTCATCAATTTTGTGTTTTCCGAAATATGTTCCTCAGGTTACCAGGTCCCCAAGGGAGTCCATACTCAAAAAGCATCTGGATTTGTATTAGTTTGGGAAACACGGATGTGCAAACCCCCTTATGGGGAGTGATAATGACTGTTAACATACCAAAGGCCTTAAAGATCCTAAAACAAAGAAAGGTTGTTTATTATTTACTATTATTTAATCCAGAAATCTCAAAATGTAATTAGCATTGAAACACTCCTCTTCCGCATGCCCCCGCCCAAGAAACACCTACCAGTATCCTGTTGTTTTTGTTTTTGTTTTTGTTTTTAAGATTTTATTTATTTATTTGTCAGAGAGAGAGAGAGAGAGAGAGAATGAGCACAAGCCGGCAGAATGGCAGGGAGAGGCAGAGAGAGAAGCAGGCTCCCTGCCCAGCAAGGAGCCCGATGCGGGACTCCATCCCAGGACCCCAGGGTTATGACCTGAGCCGAAGGCAGAGGCTTAACCCACTGAGCCACCCAGGTGCCCCAGAATCCTGGTTTCTAATGTGAATGAATCTAACCTTCAAATCCCACCCCCTCTAACCCCTGTATATGGAGGTCCAGAGGAGGGAGGAGACTTCTATGCATTAGAACCGCCTGGGAAACTTCAGACTGCTGATACCTAGGCTGCCCCATACTAATGAAATCTCCATTTCTGGGGGTGGGTCCCAGGCATCAGTACTTTGTAAAGCTCCCCACCCATGGGGCTCTGACATAAGGCCAAGGCTGAGACCCACTGACATAAAGGAAATCACTTTGACAATGACATTCAGGGCCACAGCCTGCCGCTGCCAGGTGAGTTAGCCTTTTACATAATAAGAACAAGCTTATTATCTCACAAGAAGTAGGAAGAATGTAAAATTTTCATTTTGACTACGTGGAAATATCTACTGAAGGCAACTTTTATTTGCAAATGTTCATATGACACATAAACGTGTGTTGCACTTTACATATATTATCACATTCAATTCTTGGCCCCATGGGGTAAAGCATTTTTCATCACCATTTTACAGAGAAGGAAACTGAAGCCCTGGGGGATGGGGCTTAAGCTAATGAAGAACCTGCCTACCTAATAAGTGAGGAAACTGGGATCTCAGGGGGTGTCCCTCCCAAATCCCTAACTAGAGCTGTTCTCCCATCCATGTCCCTCTGGGTAGCAAGATGAGACTGGTCACAGAAACGTTAAGAAAACATCCCTGATAGCTTAGGTAGGGATCCCCAATATCTCTTCCCAGCCAACTGAAAGATCCCCCGGGGCTCCAAGCACCCCAGAATGGACCCCTTCTCAGGAGGAGACCCCCGGACCCAAAAACCAAGCCGAGTCCACTGATCAGATGCAAACAGCACGAGGTTTATTGAGTTGACACAGGTACCTGCGGGCGGTCAAGTCTTAGGAAGACTCGCGCGCCAGCCCTTTGTTCAGGGCCTTTTTATGGGGTTTGGGGAAGCAAAAGCATACGTACAGAAGCAGAAACATAGTTACAAGGTTCTTATTGGCTGGTTTGAATGTAAGGCATACTCGGTGTTTGTAGATTGGCTTTGAAGGACCCCGGCGCGCGAAGAGAAAGGTGGGGAGGGGGAGTGAGGAGGGGGAGTTGGACCTTATTACTCAGCAGAGAAACATCCTGCCTACGTGACTAGGCCCACGTACCTAGGCGACCCCCCTTGCCTACATGACTATGCACATAAAGTATCCTGTTGAAACAGGAGACCAGTATCACCCCCTAAAAGCCAAGTGGTTACAGAAAGGCAAGGGAGTGGTTAAACAATTAACTGGGGGAGGGGTCTAACAGGGGAAGGGCTAGCGATTACAGAAAAGCCAAGAAGCAGTTAGTTAATCAATGGCTGGGGGGGGTGTCTATATGCGGAGTCTTTCACAACCATTCGTCTTCATCTCCAGGAACTAGACGCAATTTCTCACTGATGAAACCAGCAAAATAGAGGACCAGAGATCACCCTTCTTCCCCCGGGAGATCAGCAGAAAACTGGACAGAAAACCTAAGTCTCTGATGTTCTGGAGATGTGTGGGGTGGAAGCATGGCAAACTGCCTGGAATCAGGAGCTGTGGGAGGCCTGGATTAATGTGGGGAGAGGAGAGGGTAAGTAGCAGCACATCTGATCAGTAATGGGCAAAGTAGAGAGGACTCCTGGAGAAGAGCTGTAAGCCACACAGGGGGACACTCCAGAGCAGTCTGGCCCAGTGCACGTTCAGCTTTGCCTCTGCCCACGGAGGGGTGTCGGGGGAGGCGCAAGGCAGGTGAAGTGGAATCTAGAACAGTGAGGGCATGAGTGGGTTCTACCATTTGATGGTGACTTCAACCAAGTAATTGATCCTGAGCAGGAGCTCCCTACAGACAACGATCCAAAAGAGAAACAAAGGAAGTCAACCCAATTCCCCTTTACCGGGTGAGATCAGCATCGAATCACCTGGAAGGCTTGTTACGGGACAGATGGCTGCGTCCCACCCCCAGTGTCTGATTCAGCAGGGCTGGGGAGGACCAGAGAGAAGCATTTCCAAGTTTTCAGGAGATTTCCAAGATGGTAAGAGATCAGCTACCCATGTCCCTGCAGAGGGTCAGGGGATGGGTCTGGCAGTACCATTTGGGATGCACTTTGGAAAAGCTCCTCTAGTCCAGTCCTGCTTCTTTGCCTCCTGTGACCCCCGCCGGGAAGGATTCCCTTGCTCCTTCCTGCGCTCTCCCTCTCCTGCCCTTTCCCTCACTCATTCCCTCACACCAGTCAGTGCCTCTGGCTTTGTACTCGAAGCTTCTAACCTCACGGGTCTCCAACCACCCTCTGCATGAGGAGTCTGGCCGGCAAAAATGCTTTCCTTTCTTTCACCACAAATCCTTCTATTTTCTAAGACAGGAGGAGGCCCACAGGATTTGGGGGTCCTACTCGCTCAGGAGAGCCAGAGTTCCGGAACCCACCCTGCTTTCCAAGGAGATTTTAGCTTGAATTCGAGACTGTGACTAAACCCCATTCCCACCCACAGGTCTGCCTCCTAAAGTTCAGAGGGATTATGCAAACGAGGCCTTGAGGCCAGCCCTGAGCTTCTCAGAGTTCCCCCAGGCAAGTATGCAAATGGAGTGGAAACCCATTTGCATACTTGGGAAATAGTGACCCCTGGTCTACATGAACAATGTCAAAGCTGGCTTCCTTTACTCTGTGCTGCTTTTCTCTGCCTGCTTACCTCAGTGTCCCCACCTGGAAAAGACACGTGCTTGGTGTTAGGCACCAAGTAACTATCCTGACGCTCGCTTTGGCAGCTGCTAGTTAAGACTCATGTTACATTATCGTTCCCTGCACTGTATTATACACGAAAAACATATGTCAGTGCGCTTCGAGAGCAGGCGGGAGGCCTGAAGGGGATAGCCTCAAATGGGAGAGGCAGAATGGAAAATCGCACCCTCACCACAGAATTCTTAATTTGTAGTTTATCATTCAGGATACTCCGCCTTTCCGAGGCACTTGAAAGCAGACAGCCTGGAATGCAAACAAAGAGATAAAAAAACAAAAAAACAAAAAAACACCAAAACCTGCAGGGTGTATCCTCTGCCTTTCCCAACTGTTGGCTAGCGTGTCCCCTAAGCCTCTAGGATGAAAAGAGAGATGAGGAGGCTGATTTGCTGATTTGCCGCCCTGTGGTTTCCTTCCAGGCTAGGCGACAAAGAGGGGTGTTTGCTTGGTTCTTTATCCCCATACACACAAGGGGCCCAACAATGCATTGGGCTTTCTGTAAGGCACTGTACTTACATAGCCCATTCGGTCTTTACAATGTCCATCAGGAAAGTATTCTTAGTTCCATTTTCCAGCAGAAGAGCAGAGGTGGGTCACGTGCTGGAGGTCACAATCAGTAAGCTGCAGAACCTCCGTTTACAGTCCTATAGGCTTCAGGCCATCAGCAGTGGCCCCTATGCTAATTTGCCTTCAGTGTGTTTCCAGGTCCCATAACCTGTGAGTTCATCTTCCCAATAGCCTCCAGGTTCCCTAAACTGGGCTGGTCTCTTCCAGAATTCCTGAAATCCCACTTCACTGCCCACTACCTCTTCCTCTTCCTCATCTCTTGGGGCACCCCCTGTGACGGCCCTGTAGGGGTGTCTCAGTAAGGATGACGAGTAGTAGCTTAAAAAAGACCTGTGGACTAAGGTCTTCAAGGGGTCTAGAGGGGAAGGAATGCAGAGTCCATGGTTCTCGGGCCAAGAATCTTGTTCTCCTCTGAGAGAAGAGGGAGAACAAATTGGAACAAATGAAAATTTTGTCGGGAAATGTGAAGAAAGAAGCTGGGGAGTTCAGTGTCTCATGGCTTCTATTTTCTTTGAGTAATGAGAGCCACTGTTTCTTGTGGCGTCTCCTTTTAGATCTCGTTTCATTTGAGTATCTGTCTTTAATCTGTGTTTTGAGCTTCATGGAAGGGAGGCCCTGGCTGTGAGTTCTGAGTTCTGCTCTTCATGCTACTAAATGTTAGCCATCAGCTCCCCTAACGGAGTCTGTAAGAAAAGTTTTATTCGAAAAGATCACACTAAACCACAACTACACCTCACATGACCAGGGAGAGAGACCGTATGTCCAGGTAACTAATGACTCATCTGTCCAGCTTTTGAAAAGAAAATTCAACATTTTAGAGCAAAATATTTCTTCAATACATTGAAGACTTCACTTTCTCTTGAAAGGAGCAGAGTAAACTGAAACACATTCTTGTCCATTTATGGACCAAGGTTCTCCTTATATTCATTCAAATCCAACCGGGCTGTGAAGTTGGGAGCATCTCAAGGGTCTTAAGGTTTCAAGGCTATGAAGTATTTCGGCTTTGTGTCAGCTTTTTGTAGTTTTGGATCTCCTCTCTGTGGTCATGCTCTGTATAGTGTGTAAACAAGTGTGCATGCGTGTGTAGATAGAGAAATCTATATAATGCATGTTGCTATGTATTTTAATGGCAAATTTTTATTATAATAACTATTGTTTTTCTTGAAATTGTACATGAGTTTCATGGCCCCCTTTTCTTATCTTTCTCTAAGCAGATACAATCTGAAAGATTGTTTATAGACTGCCTAGTGACTCTGCAAGTTTTTAATTGCTTTTCTTTTGGTACCAACAAGTGGAGGCGCCATTTTTTCTTTGGATAACACCAGGGCTTCATGCCAGTAATTGATTTTGTAATCAGTCCTTCTGGTGGCACTTTAAATTAATGTTCTCACATATGGATTTAATTGGAATTTAATAAGACAGTTAGCGCATAGTAAGTAAAAACCACGTGATACTCAAAAAACATATTTACTGAAGATTAACCACCATGGAGACACAAATCTATTATGTGGAAACCCCAATAAATATTTTTAGAATGCTAAACCGTATGTAAACACTGTGTATTGCTTCAAGTAAATCCAGACCGGCAGCTTCATTTGTCATTCTCTCTTCTAAGTAAATATAGCTGTTTACTACAACTAAATTCATTTTCATCTTATATAATCGGTTTAGCAAAATTCAGAGCGAAGGGGAAAATAGAGTCAACCTTAATGTAAAGCAGACGTTCTTACTCAGTTAAGACTGGGGTGGGGCCCGAGAATTTGCATTTCTATCAAGTTCTTGGGTCCTACAGGGTTCTGGTGACCACACTCTGGGGGACAGCACTGGTGTCAAGCACTGTCTTGTTTTCAAGATGAAGAAAGACTTTGATTTCCTCCGCCCTAATTTAATGTCTGGTCTTAGGTAAAATGTACAGTGATAGTTTGAAGATGACCACACATTTTTGTCACTGTCCCCATTGAGAAGTGGAGCTTATTTCTTCTTCCTTTTTAGCTGGACTAGTTCTGTGATTCCTTAATCAACAGAATATGGAGAACGTGACGCTTTAACAGGATTGGTAGCTTCTACTTCCTCACTCTTGGGGGGCCCTGCTGCCATGCTGTGGGTTATTCCAAGCAGGGAGGTTCACATAAAGAAGACTTGAGACTCCTGGCCTCCACCTTGGCTGAGCTCCCAGGCAGCACGGAGTACCAACTTGCTAGCCACATGGGTGAGGTTTCCTCAAAGCACTGCTGCCTCTGTTCACACACATGAGCAGAGACAGACCATTCCTACTGAGTCCTGCCCAAATGGCAGAATCGGAGAAAATAACTGGTTTATTTAGAACTGTTTTGGGATGGGTTATCGCACAGCAATGAATAACCGAAATTTACCTGCCTAGAAGAGGAGGGAGGCCCAGGAGTCTTTCCAGGTAAGTCAGGCATAGATTTTGACTTTTCCCTTTGGAGAATGTGTTGTAACATCCAAAGAATAATACCAACCAGTTGAGTCATGAGTGAGCAAGTGTTCACTTTAGGATTTTAGTTTTTTTTCAATTTGCCAGTCCCCATAGACAGTTTGACTTTCTATGGGGGTGAACAAGGGAATTACTTCAGAGTGTTGGGCAAAGCTTCCCATCCCTTCACATACGAATCCGGGGGGTCACTAGTGCCTGCATTTCCACAAGAAGACTCAATTCTCTTGCCTCGAATAAATGACGCTTTGCTGTTAAGATGCAAAGAACAATGGTTGATTTACCACCTTAATTCTTAGTGGCCATTCACAACTTAAAATCCCTGCTCTATTTCTTCTTCCCTAAGAGTAGACAGGTCCAATTTCTTCGCAGGGGGCAAGCATGATCCCTTATCACCAGTCAGAAGTCTTGTGTGTATTTATGTAGGAATTGTGTTCTTTCAGTATAGAAGAAGTGTCCCTGTCCTACCTGCAGCAGATTCCATGCCTGGAAGAAGCAAAGAAGTTGAAAATAGATTCACTTATAAAATAAAGGTCATACTTGGAACAGTTACACTATTGATCAAGAAGTTTACATTCAACTTTTTATGTGTATGCCCCTAAACACTTATTACTTAGCAGTTATCATTTACATAAACACAGTATGCCATGTATTTACTATCCATATTTGTTCAAAGAGACAATGAGGGTATCAATTTCAGTGTGATCTTAGATGTCCAATTCAGGAAAGTAATATATTGTTGTGCTCTGTAATATGTTCCCACTGAATTTCCATTACAACCACCAGAAAGCAAAGCAGTATTCTTATAATAAGGGATGTTCTTCTTAGTCCCGCAGCTTATTGCCCAGAATACCCATTGTGTGTAAGACGGTCTGCTGTGCACTGCAGGGGATTGAACGATCTCCGTGATCTCAATCAAGTCTAGTTGGTGTAATAAAAACAGAATAAAAATGACTTCAATTCTAGCCAGACTACTGGCAACGTCAGAAGTATAAAGTATTGTAGGTTTTCAAAGAAAAAACTGCTGTTATCTAGTTGGGGGAGACCGAGACACCTCCTTAAAGGATTCGCTGCAAATATAATAATAAAAACAAGGTTCCCTTATGCTAATATTGCAATTTATATCTTATGAAACACTTTTGCATGTATTAGGTTGTTTGACTTCTGTAATACAGAGGGCAGTGAGGGATTCTAAGAGCATGTGCCTCAGACCGGCAGCATCAGCATCTCCTGGAAGCTTGTTGGAAATGCACGTTCTCGGGTCCCATATCAGACCCACTGAATCAGAAGCTCTGGGGTGGCATACCCCCAATTCCCACCAGCAATGTGTGTTTTCACAAGCCCTTCATCTGATTCTAACGCCTGCTAAAGTTTGAGAACCACCGATGTAGGATCCTTTTGATTTCAGAGTATTCTTTTGGTTTCACATAGAAAATTAAGAATTATCGAAGTTGCACTTGTGCAACTTCTAGAGCGATTGCAGAAAACCCAGTTCCAAAGCGATTTCGGGTTGAAGGTACATCTTTCTTTGGAATTGAATCTTGAAGAATGGGGAAGATTTTCACAGGTGAATATGACTGAGTATTGGGAGTGTGGGGGAGGTTGGGATTATTTTGATGGATGGACAACTAGCCTTATATCTTGAAAGATGTATTTGGGGAAATCTTAGCTTTTAGATTCTTCCCCCCAAGAAATATGTCCTTGGATGTCTGTTCTGTGTTTTTATTACATAAGTACAGAGTGTAAAAAATCATGTTGTACTTCTTTTATTGCATTTGGACTAGAATTCATGTCCTCCAAATTCTTGAGTCTCTGCAGGCCTTGTGCACCTTTTTTTTTTTTGGGGGGGGGTGGGGGGTGCTCTGTTACTTTGAGAATAGGTCTTAAGAACCAGGGGCTAATCCTATCTCTCTCTCTCTCTCTCTTTTTTTTTTTTTTTACTTCAATGGAGCATATACTTTTTTATTTGCAAATTACTCATAATAAGGGATCAGAAGGTCTTGACCAGCTTCAACACATGCAGGGACTTTATGCATTTAGTCTTCAATTAATGGGAATCAGACTGGGCCAGTTCCAGGCAGACTGAGGCAGAGACCTGTAATACTAGCTGGAGGTGTTCCACTGTTTCTCATGGCATCTGGGACCCTGAGGCTTTTCTGAGATATCCTGAAGATTGGTCTAACTTCTCAACTTGAGATTTTGATAACTTAAATGATTCTTTAGGGGAGAGACTATAAAAAGGGAAATTAGCCTTGGGTCACTTTACCAGAGCTATGTTGATGCAGGATGAAATGTGGCCTGATTTAAAATTTCAAACTGACTATTGCATATTGATCTTGACTTTTATCAGCCTTTTTCATAAATTTTTAAACTTTATTTTACTTATTTTTAAAAATACAGTAAAATTAACTCCTTGTAATGTACAGTGCTATGAGTTTCAACAAATGCATATAGTTATTTAAACACCTTTACAATGAACATATAAAAGTTCCATTACTTTAAATGTTCTCTCACATTTTGCATCAACTCCTTGCTCTATGTCCAACTTCTAGGAGCCAATATCTGGTTTTTATTCCTCTAATTTTGCCTATGAAGTTTGATCTTATAAATGGAATCATATAGACTGTAGCCTTTTGAATCTGCTCCTTCCATTTATATATGTATTTATTTGAAATTCATTCATGTTGCTATGGGATCCATAGTTCATTTCTTCTTTTATTGCTGCATAGTATTCCATTATATGGCTATACTGCAGTTTGGCTACCTATTCATGAACTGGATATTTGGTTGTTTAATTTTTTGGCAATTATAATGGTCTTTCTGTGTGTACAGACTTTGTGTGAATATATCTTTTAATTATTCTTACATAAGTACTTAGGGGTGAGACAATTGGATCATGTGGTAAGTGCTTATTTAACTTTATAAGAAACTGGCAGTTTTCCAAAGAGGCTCTATGATTTTGCAAATGTTACTGCCTCATCCCGAGTTACAGTACTATGGCAACTGGTCTGTGTCTGTGCATGAGATGATCTCCACGAAACCAGTTCTATCCCTGTGGTCCTATGGGAAGGAATTTGAATGTAGATTGAAACCAGAAGTTCAAGGGTCCAGAGATGTTATCATACAAAATGGTAGGAGTAGTAGGAGCCTGGGGACACAGAGAGGCTAGTACTTAGGGGACAGAGCTGAATTGTCCTGAGCATACAAAGAAGTGGCTTGACATCAACCATTTGTGGGCTATTTCTTCTTCTTCTTCTTCTTTTTAGGTTTTCCCTAATGGCCTCATTTTACTTACTATATTTTAATTTTAATTTTTTAAATTATTTTTTATTAACATATAATGAATTATTTGTTTCAGGGGTACAGGTCTGAGATTCATCAGTCTTAAACAATTCACAGCATTCAATTCACCAATTCACCACAGCATTCACCTCCCCAATGTCCACTACACAGTTACCCCATCCCTCCCACTCCCTCCACTCTAGCAAACTCAAAACTCAAACCTGAGATTGAGTTTCTTATACTTTGTCTCACTCTCTGGTTTCTTCTTGTTTAATTTTTTCCTCTCTTCCCCTGTGATCCTCTGCCTTATTTCTCAAATTCTACATACCAGTGAGATCATGAGATAATTGTCTTTCTCTGATTGACCTATTTCGCTCAGCATAATACTCTCAGCATTGCAAATGGCAAGATTTCTTTTTTTTGGTGATTACATAATATTCCATTATATATCCATTCTTTATCCATTCATCTGTTGATGGACATCTAGGCTCTTTCCATAGTTTGGCTATTGTGGACCTTGCTTCTATAAGCATTAGGATGTATATGTCCCTTTGGATCCCTCCATTTGTATCTTTAGGGTAAATACCCAGTAGTGCAATTGCTAGACTATAGGGTAGCTCTATTTTCAACTTTTTGAGGAACCTCCATACCATTTTCCAGAGTGGCTGCATAAGCTTGCTTTCCCACCAACAGTGTAGGAGGGTTCCCCTTTCTCTACATCCTAGCCAACATCTGTCATTTCCTGACCTGTTAATTTTAACCATTCTGACTAGTATGAGGTGGTATCCCATTGTGGTTTTGATTTGTATTTCCCTGGTTTTGATTTGTATTTCCCTGATGCCAAGGGATGTTGAGCACTTTCTCATGTGTCTGTTTGGCCATTTGGATGTCTTTTTTGCAGAAATGCCAGTTCATGTCTTCTGTCCATTTCTTAATTAGATTATTTGTTCCTTGGGTGTTGGGTTTGATATGTTCTTTTTAGATTTTGGATAGTAACCCTTTATCTGATATGTCATTTGCAAATATCTTCTCCCATTCTGTCAGTTGTCTTTTGGTTTTGTTCACTGTTTCCTTTGCTGTGCAAAAGCTTTTGATCTTGATGAAGTGCCAATAGTTCATTTTTGCTCTTGCTTCCCTTGCCTTTGGCGATGTTTCTAGGAAGAAGTTGCTGCTGCTGAGGTTGAAGAGGTTGTTGCTTGTGTTCCCCTCAAGGATTTTGATGAATTCCTTTCTCACATTGAGGTCCTTCATTCATTTGGAGTCTGTTTTTGTGTGTGGTATAAGGAAATGGTCCAGTTTCATTTTTCTGCATGTGGCCATCCAATTTGCCCAACACCATTTGTTGAAGAGATTCTCTTCCCATAGGACATTCTTTCTTGCTTTGTCAAAGATTAGTTGACCATAGCGTTGAGGGTCCATGTCTGGGCTCTCTATTCTGTTCCATTGATTGATGTGTCTGTTTTTGTGCTAGTACCATACTGCCTTGATGATTTCAGCTCTGTAATGGAGCTTGAAGTCCAGAATTGTGATGTGTGGGCTACTTCTTAAATGGTAGAAATACCATTGGTACACTTGGTAGAATTTCTCATCTGGGTTATACATAATGGTACAAGAACAACTATATTTGTATATATACCAGTGGCTTTAGTAACTTCCCAGTACTGTCATTGCATAGAATCTCTTTTGGACACCAAATTGTCTTTTTTTTTCTTTCTTTCTTTCTTTTTTTTTTTTTTTTTTTTGGTCTATTGTCTAATCTTTAGTCCTTGATAACTTAGAATGTCAGATTTTTAATAACCTTATGACCTGAATCTCACCATCTTTATTAATTTGTAAAGATACTGACAATGATGTGGAGTAAAATTGAATGTTGAGTAAATGCTTTCTTGTGAAAAGTAAATGCTTTACTTTTTAATATGACCATTATATAACTATCTCCTTGGGCCATACCATTACTTGAATAGTGTTCAATCAGATTTGGCTTTGGAAATTACTGAAGTAAGGCTGCAAAGTGTTGCTGTCGGTAGCAGCTTTAAGCAACAAGCTTTGATGCTTGAAAGGTCTTCTATTGGTTCTTCATCTACCCAGTTATACTGATGCTTTAAACTACTGAGTCCAGCAGCCAATACTCAGCAAGGCTGGCACTGAAAAAGCAATGCATATGGCTCCACCTGCTGGTCATATCTACTCTAGGCCTGGGTGTGCTCCTTGGTCACTGACATTTTCCTTCAGTTGAGTGTTTAACCCAATCTTTGTCATGTTTTTGTTTTGTTTTGTTTTGTTTTGTTTGTTTGTTTTAAGTAAGCTTCACGCTCAGCTTGGAGCCCAGTATGGGGTCTGAACTCTTGACCCTGAGATGAAGACCGGAGCTGAGATCAAGGGTCAGACTCTTAACCGACTGAGTCCCCCAGGAACTCCTTTGTCACTTTATATAATTGGACTCTTTTTATGCATGTGCATTTCTTGGACTGAATCTTGCCATCAGCTGAAGCTAGGTGGAGATCAAACATACTGTCTAGCTCTTACCAGCCCCCTCTCCTAGAGCTGGTTCTTGTACCTCACTGGCTTGGATTGTCCTTCTGTCTCCACTTGGGGGCGGCAGAAGGGTCTTTAACCAGAGTATGGGGCCCTCCCCTCATCTACTGACTGCTGCACTTGGAAGGCAGTATCTATACCTTACTGTTTGACCAGTTTCTTCCTCTCCATGGATCATGGGTGTTGACTTTTCCTTTTAAAGCTTTGCCACAAGCAACCCACTTCCCACTTAACAAGAGGAGATTTATCATATTTAACCAAAAGATAAGATGTTTCTATGGTATACCCTATATCAGCAGAAGTGCTGTTCCAACTATCAGCACCTCCCTGGACATCTCTTCCTCTACCATCACTGTACAGTAACTGTGGGTCCAGCTTTCATCCTCAGAACATGACCCCAAAAGGGCAGTTAGACACCACAGTCATCTGCTGAGATGATCTCCTGCTACTCCAGCCAGTTTCCTATGCAGGGCAGTTCAATGGACCAGTTCTGTTGCCATTCAAACAAGCTCTTAGCCATCTAGTGATTGGTCAGTTTGAGCATCCGATTCAAATATTTCTCAAATTATTAGAAAGCAAAGAGGGAATAATAAGATCAGATATTCCAATTAAAATCTGGAATTATTTGTGGGTGTGGAGCTCCCAAACCGGTAAGATTATTTGTGTCATCCAAAGATCTGGATGCCTTATTCCTTTTTAAAAAAATCTTTAATTGAGATGTCTCTGCCATATCTCCACGAGAGCCAGACTCATTTCTGTGTTCAGAAGCTTATCCTAAAGATTACAGTGGATAACACTTTAGGTACAGAAAAAAGTCCATGTGTGCATGTGCCCATGTGTGTTCCATGTTAGAAAGAAACCTTGAAGTCTGCTATAGGATTTCAATGCCTACTCTTGTTACTGTCTGGGAAATCCTATTATCCTGTGGTCTTTGTCAGGTACTCATTGGATGCAGCTACTGGCTGAGTTAAAAACCAGATTGGTCAGACCCCTGCGCATTCCAATATGGGCCACTCTCTGCTATGCTACAGCAGTGAGCCAGAGCTTTTGGTTTCCCAGTCCTGCCTCTTCCTGCTTTCCTTTCTTTCCCGCTAAGCCTGTGTTGCCAAGGTCCTGGCAGCCTCATACCTAGAGACAGAACCAGTGAGTCAATATCTCGTGTCAGAAAGGGGGCACACCATAAGCCACTTGATTGGCACCCATTTGATGGTCTATTACGGCATTTCTGGAATCACGGGTAACAGAAGTTATTTTGCAGCTAAGTTTGAGTTCCATTTCCTTTCCTTTATATCTTCCTCATTCCTTTCTTCTGGGGAAATAAAAAAATCATATATATTTGCATTAGAGGCAAACAAATTCAAAATGCTTGAAAACCACATTTTTTCCTCATTTAAGATGAAAACAGATTTAACAAAACCCCTAGACAAATAGAAAGATTCCCTGCTTTATTCAATAGAAAAAATAACAACGAGCAAAATGGCTGTGCTTTTTAGGTGCTAACATACTCATATCCAGGTATATTTGCAAGATAAGACTATAGACACAGCTTTCTGGTTTCCATTCTGATACTAAATCAAAGCTGCGCAGAACAGTGGGGACTTGGGGTGAGTTTTATTCAATATATTCTACATCAATGTCACCTTAGTCTCTAGTTAAACACTCAGTTTCCCTGGCTTGTCTTCTGAACATGGGTTAAAGATCAACAACCTGTATTTCTTTAAGGCAGTGCCCCAGATTACTCTTGGAGTCTGCCAAATTAAGGGAACACTGTCCTAAAGGAACCATGCCTGAATCTTAGAGTTGCAGTAGTGTTGAGGTAGAATTGTCTTGTAGTCATCCCTTCACTTATATTTCAAACACAGATTCTGGGATACTGGGAGCACTTGGACCTTGCTCAGAACATCGTGCTTATTGGCAAAGAAGCTGTCTTGAGAACCTGGGTTTCCACACTCCTGGTGGGGGTTGAGTTTTACTTCTGCGTGACCACATTCCCTACCTCAGGATCGCTCCAACCGACTCACATTCTTGGTACCTTCATGGAGACCAGAGAAGGACCAACAGCAAAGTTTTACTTTGAGAGAACTTTCCTTTCTAGTAATATCCAACAGGCAGCTGTGGGGAATGTTCTGTACCCAAAGAGTGCTATCTTACCTCAGAGGGCTGTGCAAATGGCACCGAATTAATCCTTCATACCTGCACCCAGAGAGAGAGAGAGATCGTACTGTCGACGGTCAGTCTGGTGCTACTCAAATTCCAGGTGGATTCTGAAGGGGTTCCAAGAACCAAATTTGCCTGTGAAGATACAAATTCAAAACACTTAAATGTGGGCACCTGGGTGGCTCAGTTTGGTTGAGTGCCAGGTCATGATCCTGGGATCATGGGATTGAGCCCAGCGTTGGTCTCCTTGCTCAGCTGGGAGCCTTCTTCTCCCTCTCCCTCTGTCTACCTCTCTGCTTACCTGTGCTCTCTCCGTGTCAAATAAATAAGTAAGAAAATTAAAAAAAAATCTTTTAAACCCCACTTAAATGTGTGTGTCACGTGTGTTGAGGGAAATAATAGTTATTAGGAATAAAAAAGTTTCTCCATCAGCTCAGTCTCAGAGACTGGATGGCTTACATAACAGAAGTTTATTTCTCACAGTTCCGGAGGCTGAGAAGTCCACCTTCTGGTGTCTGATGAGAGTCTGATTCCTGGTGTACTGGTGGCTGTCTTCTCATATCTTCCCATGGTGGAGAGATCGTCTTTCTTGTGTCTTTTCTTACAAGAGCACTAATCTATTCATAAGCCTCCTCCTTTGTGACTTAATCACCTCTGGAAACCCCCAACTCCTAGCATCATCACATTTTGGTTTGGATTTCAGCATATGAATTCTGGCGGGGGGGTATGTGGTGAACAAACATTCAGTTCAAAGCAAATGCAATCCTGCCAACAGAAGACCCCTTCGTAACTACAAAGAGAGAAACTATTTATTACCAGGTAAGTGTTAATCAGACTTACACATATGTAAAGTGGCAGAGAAGTGGCTATGAGCTCTGAACAGAAAAGCTCGCACATTTATATAATAAATAGAAGAATAACGAGAATATCTCATCTCTATGGAAGGCAAGCAAATACACCTCACGAGTGTCTCCTAGGCATCTCAGGAAAGACTCAGTTTTGGAGGTATATGCTTATACTTTCAAGAGTCATTGGAAGGGGAGGTGAACCATGAGAGACTATGGACTCTGAAAAACAACCTGAGGGTTTTGACGGGGCGGGGGGTGGGAGGTTGGGGGAGCCAGGTGGTGGAGATTATGGACAGCACGGCTTGCATGGAGCCCTGGGTGTGGCGCAAAACCAATGAATTCTGTTATGCTGAAAAGAAATTAAAAAAAAAAAAAAGTCAGTAGGCCTGTGACCTTGCTTTGTAAAATCAAGTTCTGTAAAAAAGTTCTGTGACATCTTAGTGTTCGAGGAGACCTCCTCAAGAAGTGAGTACAGGGGGCGCCTGGGTGGCTCAGTGGGTTAAAGCCTCTGCCTTCGGCTCAGGTCATGATCTCAGGGTCCTGGGATCGAGCCCCGCATCAGGCTCTCTGCTCCTCGGAGGGCCTGCTTCTCTCTCTCTCTGCCTGCCTCCCTGCCTACTTGTGATCTCTGTCTCTCTCTGTCAAATGAATAAATAAAATCTTTAAAAAAAAAAAAAAAAGAAGTGAGTACAGGAAGGTAGCCACATCCCTCCTCAAAGACACATACACGTGCCCTAGCCAAGTCCCTGAGCAACGTTCTAGGTATGATCGAGCAACGGCTTGCACAATTGGTATGTTACCTGCCAGGGTGATTATTTTGAATAAAAACTCTAATTTGATATAAAAGTCTTGGTGTGTTTGCTTAAGAAATCAGCTCCAGTCCCAGTTTGCATGTGGGCTGCAATTGCTAAATATGAAAGCTCGTTTAAAAAGTCATTCTGCTGAGTCACTCATTCAGTGAAACCCTGAGGGAGGTAATTAAAGAGTGGGCGTTGGAGGCAGGGAGAGCAGATGACATGATCTGCTCACAGGAAACAAGGCCTGAGGTGAGGACTCCACATGAGGACCCACAAGGCGCAGGGCTGTGGAGCTCCCAGGGCGTAAACTGGGTGGGAACTGGGTTGTCTGGCAGACCAGGAGGGGTTCCCGACACGGAGGAAGTGCTGGCCTCATGTTTTAATGCTGTGACTTTGATTACTTAACAGCTGAGTGTAAGCTGTGAGGTAAAGCACCGAAGCTCAAGGAAACAGAGGAGGCAGAGGATTAGTCAACGAATAGTAAAAGTTGATATTTTGTCTTAGGTAAAAGATGACAGGGGAGGCCAGCTCATTGTTGGTACATGGATTACTGTTCCTTGATCTAGTCAGCTTTTAATATATATATTTTTTTAAATTTTAATTTTTTTTAAAGTAAGCTCCACACCAGGCATGGAGCCCAGTGGGGGAGGGGGGCCTTGAACTCACAACCCTGAGATCAAAACCAGACTTGAGATCAAGAGTCAAACATTTAACCCACTGAGCCATCCAGGCATCCCTCTTCAGCTTTTTAGACCAGCTCTGGCCAGTCGAATTTTCTGAGAGGATGGAGATGTTTTATATCTGTGCTGTTCAGTGTGTTAACCGCTACCCACGTGTGGCTACTGAGCACCCAAAATGTGGCAGTGTGACAGAAGAACTGAAGTGTTACTTTAATTTCATTTTAATTAACTTACATTTAAAGCACCCCACGGGCTCCCGGGACTACCATATTGGGTAGTACTTTAGTAAAGGACTCAGTACTTCTAGAGTACTAGGAAAGTACATACACTTTTTTCTCAAAAGTGAATTTTGCTAACTTTTTTAAAAAAATTTTTATTTTACACAGCTATCTTGTTTACTGAGAACACGGAAAGTATGAGTATTTTTGAACCCCCCCCTTTTTTTTTTTGCTTGTTCGAAAGACCTTCTCCATGTGTCTGTAGCATGATAGACCACGTGGCGAGGCTCACCTTCCAGGACGGCCCTAGGGGGAACACTGGGTGACTGGTGGTGCCAAGCTGCCATTTCAGGAGGTGATGGTGCCCACTCTGAGCAGGGACTGTGAGAGCAAACGCATCATCACTGACAAAGACACCAACAAGTCACCTTTGTTCCGGTCACGGCCTCGTATGCTCTTTCTTGTGTTCCTGAGAAGACATGGGGTAAGCGAGAAATCACTGTTCCTTGTGGCATTCTGGCTCAGAATGTTCATCGCTGAAACCAGCATATGTGCTGTGGGAGCTGTCTTTCAAGGAACTGCCTGTGTGCCAAGGCCGGAGGAGGACTTATCTTTTCAGATACGACTCTTTATCCTGCCGTGGAAATGCTGGCTCTTTTCTCTTAATTTGTGAGATTTAACATCTCTTCCAACACAGGGCCATGTGTTTGGCATATATAGGTAGAGTTGAAGGAGCAAAATATAATTGCTTTCGTTTCATTCCTTCTGGCTTTATTTACATTGCTTAAACCAACTAGAAGGACATTCCGGTATTCTTTGACACAAGGTCTTTATTTTCTCAGCAACTGTGCCTGGGACCCCAGGAAGGGAAGTGCCTTGTTCAGGGTCAGGGTTGGATGGCTGGTCCTGACAGAGCCTGAATTTAGTTGATTAATTCTCAAGATTGATTTGTATTTGATTGATTTTCTTAATCCTTAAAAATGTGATATCTTTGGTTAGGGAGATACAATATTATTCTTTGTCATCCAATCTCCAACAATTAGAAAAGAACTTTGCTTTAAATTTTCTCAGGTTGCTACCTGTAGCGAACTCCTGCAGTAGAAACAATTTGCTTGGGCTGTAAACCCCACTTGGTGCCATTACTTTAATTGGCATCTGAGTCTTCATCAAAAACCCCAGTGCTAGGACTCCTGGCCCCAACACTGGGTAATAAATTCAGTGAATGTGACTTGAGCAACCCTTGAGTCCACCCATCCTCGGGGTGAATTTGTGCACCCAGTGAGACTCCTGAACCAGTGGGAAAGGCTCTGCTCCCCTAGAAACAGGAGCCTATGATGACTATTGTTCAGTAGGACTGAACAGAGCATCTCAGAGAATCCCATAACACTCCGCTAAAAAGAGAGGCGTGAATGCTGAGAACTACCTTTGGGGAATAATCCTTCTGAATGCTGCCCCTGATCTCAGCAGAGCTGTTCTTTGCCCACTGTGTCTGTGAGTTTATGATGAACCTTAGCCTGACTTCTGTTAGTGAGTTCATCCTCTAAGTCCATTCTACCTAAGTTCCTACTTCCTCTTCCCTTTCTTGTCTTGTTCTTGGCCGTGTCCCTTGGTTCATGTCCCAACCTAGTCCTGTGCTCCTGACAAATCCATCTGAAGTCCTGATCTAATAGATCAGGCCTTGCTTTTAGGTCCTTCCCTGCCAGAAAGCAGATTCTCATTCCCTGTTCTCAGTTCATATCCTCATAAAATATTTTTCTCATACTCTTCTGGATAAAGAGGAAAGAAGACCACCACGTAATTCAGCCCATCTATGTCCCCTGTCCCAGCTGCTGCTCAGGAGAGAAGGCTAGACTTGGAGCTCATTGAGCTAGGCTCCTGGAGTCCTTCAGATCATGTGTGTTGAATAAACGGTAATGTGGATTCTTTTTTGCATATATTCTCATACATTTTTTTTCCTTAGGCACTTTCAAATGCATCATTTTATCTGCTCTTCTTAACCTGGAGTAAAAAAGTTACTGATCACAAAGCAAGGTGGGAGACGAAAGAGAAATAACCTAGGTGTTTGCACTCACTGAGCTTAAAAGCTTCACATTGGGCTTTTTCATACTGTATTTCTGAAAATGTGTTACTTCGACTGTGTTCCTCGTTTCAGATAATATCATCACAATCTACTGCATTACCCAACTTAGAAACCTCTGACTCATCTCTGTTCCTCTCCCTCTCTGCCCACTCATACCCATCAGTCACTGAGTCTTATTGATTTTATTCTTTAAATATTTTTCCAGCCTGTTCTTGTTCTACTTCTTTGGGAGGTAGGAAGGGAGAAATTCTGGTCTTTCCCATATATTACCCTGTTCAATTTGTCTCCTAACTAGGTCTTCCCCACCCCACCTGCCAAACAAATTGAACATGTGCATTTGTGACACTGCATTCAGGGTGATCAAGACTGTCTTTTAAAACGTGTATTTTGAAATGGAATTCCCTTGTTAAAACCTCTATAGCCAACAAGGCAATATTCTAACTTTTTGGCAAGGTTTCCTCTCAGAATTTATTTACAACACCTGTCACACAGCTTAGACTCTATCAAAGGATCTTTTAAAATACCTTCTAGGCCTTCCTGAGCCTTTGTGAAAGCTTTGTGTTGTTTTGTTTTGCAACCCAAAGGCCCACCTGTGATGCCCAAAAGACTCTTCCTTATTCTTCTAACATAACTTAAGATGCAATGATTTCCTGCTATGCATTCATCCTTATTCCCTCTATCAGACCTCTGTGGCTTACCCCTGTGTTCCAATAGTCCACTGTCCATTCTGTGCCTTTTTCTCTATCACTGGGTGACGCACATAGTTACTGTTCTGTTTGTCCAACTCACAGCCAATCCAGAGTAAAGACTAGTTCTTAATCTTGGAACTCCTATATTCCTTTTACATTTTTCTTGCTATCACATTAGCCTTCAGAAATACTTAATGTGCATCAAATGTTAATTTTCTTGTCCACTCCAAAAAAGTAAAAGTGGTTGTCATTTATTTAGGGATTACTGTGTTGAAGCCACTGCATTTTATGTGCCTTATTGAGTTTTCAGAATATTATTTCCATATTCTTTGTGAGGATATTGAGGCTTCTTTTCTATTTGCCTTTTCTTCCAGGACATTATAAAATGACTCATCAGTCGATCTCATAAGTTAATCTGCCATAAATTGCTGATGGAGTCTGTTGGGCCATTGTATTGTTCTTCTTAGGCACCATGGATGCTATTCATTAGGGACCTTCCAAGCTTTTCTCTCAAATAGTGACACTAATGATTAGATGCTGGTGGGTCAGTGGTATGCTGAAGTCAGGTTGTACTGATTTCTGAGAGTTAGTTGTTAAATTCTCATAAATTTTATTAGCTGGTTGTTAAACTCAGCATTTATTAAAAATTAAATTATGTAAACTTATAAAACAAATTCTATTTTAAAAGGTGGTAAGACCTCATCACTTCCTAATTATTTTACTATTATCTGTATTCTTAGATTATACATTTATCACCTGTGTATGGTATAAATATAATGGTGTGATGCGGAGTATCTCTTCCTAGATCCATGTTTAGTGACATCGCATTGATAGCTTAGAATTTGCCACAGTGGGAGTATTTACACCATAGGAATTGGAAAACAATGTAACTCAGGACTTCTATTCCTGCCCCTCCCCTGGTTATTAAACATTCAGCAGAACAACATTGGGATGGGAGCACGTTCAAAGACGGTATTCTGCCAATATACACTAATATGGTTACAATTGTTATTAAATTTTAAGACTAACTCCATACTGGTTAGGCAGTAAGACCTGCTCCTCCATGACCCTCAAGGGATCCCAGCTGCCTAGGCCATCCAGTCCCTTCACTGGGACCTCTGGGAATCATCCATGAGCTAACTATTGAATGATCAATGTGCAGTCCAACAGGGGCCTTCAGTTCTTCACTATTTCGGGCACAATGAAGAGACAGAGGAGAGCTCATTTTAGAATTGCAGTATTTTTCATTGGTTGTCAAATTATACCAAGTAGACAATTACTTATTCAACTGACACATAGCACCAGCCTGGAAACATCAGTCTTCATCCTTCTCTGATGGAAAAGGTTCATAGTGTCATGGATCAGCTTATTCCGTGCATTACACAGCCGAGTGGATCATTATTTTCATCCAGTAAGTTTAGTCCCAGCCTTGACTGCATATTTGACTCAACTGAGCAACTCTTGGAAAAAAAAAAAAACAAATCTCAGGCCTCAGTTAAACCAGAATGTATTAGAGGTGTGGGGAGAGACTGGTGCCCCAAATCACTGTTTTCTAAAAGCTCGCTGAGTGATTCCTGTAAGTAGCCACTTATCCAACATGTAGGATGAGCCCAGAGATGAACAGTCCACACAGCTTGGAGTTAGAGCTCTACCCTCCACCAGCTGTGTGATACTGGCAGGTCAATTTCAACGCTCTGAGCCTTGGGTTCCATATCTGGGCAATAAGATTAATAACCTGCCTCATAGAATGCTATAGAAATTCTATGAAAATGTAAGAGAGAGCAATTTCTGAATGGCAGAGTAGTAAATAATACAAGTGACTTTGGCTGTATCACATCCTTGCTTTGTCCAACAAATAAGCTTTTAGCCAAGCTGTGTATATCAGTGTTAGAGTGCTGCTTTCTTAACACTAGCCAAAAATTCTCTGCCCACATCTGAGGAGATGGATAGTGCTAATAATTTTAAGCACACCTGGTGTAATTACGGGATCTGGTTTGAATGCACATCGTATTCCAACATTATTTTTGAAAGCCAGCTAAGAGAGTAGCCTCCCTAATGTCATAGGGCAGGGAGCTCCAAAGGTTAATTACAACTGGATGCTCCTGTACCATTTCTAATGCCCTGCTGTTACATGTCACCCAGTGTCACCTTATTCTTTTCATGGAGCAGGAAAGCCAATCACCCCCATGACCTTTGATTCCCTTCCCTTTATTTTCGAAGCAAATACACTTTGCTCCCAGGATTAGACAAGGAGAAAATTGTGAAAACAATACTTCAACTCCTTTGTTTGTTGAAATATGCAGGATCCTGGGGAGATGCTTCTAAGCGTAAGAGAGGAGAAGCATCATGATTTAACTTCAAGACCAGTCTGGCCCTACATTTCTTTCTTGTTATTATTTATTTATTTATTATTATTATTATTATCATTATTGTTATTTTTTGTTCAGGTACTAAAGCTTCAGGAGAACAGAAGAAAAGTGGTGGCCTGACTCAGAAACCCAGGAATGCCACAGTCATATTCAAGAACAAGCTGTCGTGTGCAGGGGCAGCAGGTGTCCCGACATTAGAAAGCGGATGTCACAGATCTAAGAAGAGCTGGGACAGGAAAGAGCCAACAGATAAGGTTTTTTTTTTTTTTCTTTTTTTCCTAATTAACTCTGATTCTCTGATTAATGAATATTTATAGTAAAAAATCAACACAGAAAGGCATCATACATCCAAAGTATCCACACATAGACTTAACAGAGCAACACTTTAAATTTTAGAGTATACTCTTTGAATATTTTATTTTTTTCTGCAGAATTCTACCTATAACATTATCACAATTTTCCTCAATAACAAAATATTATGAATAGCTTTATAATGTAAGACCAAATGTGTGAACATTACCCTCTTTCTTGCATGCTTGTACCACACACATACATGCGTACACAGATACAGAGTGTTATAGGTATTGTGCCATGTGCTAATTTTTAATTAGAACCATTTTGAAAAAAGAGGTTTGTTGTCATATTATCACAGAATTTCTGGGCTGTCAGGGATAGCATTTCTGTGCCAGACAAGTTTCAAGTTTGCATCCACAATAATCCCACAAAGTGTTCATTTGCTTTATCTTTGCTGTATCTCCACCACCTTCTGTTTCTCATCTTGGAAAACCTAACAAGGTTAAAAATATCTCCACTCCAAATGATATTAGCTAGAAAGCAGATCTAGCAGCCACTCGCCCACCCGCCCAGTCCTAGTCAGTGTGAATGGGGCTAATGAGCAGGGGCTGGGAGAGGACAGCAAGGACGTGTGGCCAGAACCCCCATTGTCCGTCCATTAGGCAATGTTCACCAGCAGGCTGGAGGAAGGTCAACTGCATTTGCAGTTACTTTTAGCAGCCACAGGAATGGACCTACATAAACAGCCAGGCCTGACCAGAAATAGAATCACCACACTGGAAGAGTCAAGTTAGCTTATCAACTGGGTCAGCGTCTGCCTTTCCGTATGGGATAGAGGAAACTTGTCGATTTGAGAAATTGTTAGACTAAAAAAGTCTAATGATCCTCCCTCAAGTCTGTAGCACTCTGCCCACATTTTCCCGCACGGTTCCCACCCTCACTGACTGGAGGGTCCCTGAGGCCCCAGCACAGGTCCATTCCCAGATTCCACTCCTGGATCACACGCTGTCACAATGTGTCCCCCCACAGTCAATGAACATTTCTTAACAGGGTTGATGGTTATTGATTTTCCTTTAAGCTTGATGTCTTATTCACCTATGGTTCCTTTCTCACCCCTAGATATTTATTTATCATCCATCAGCTCGCCCACTAAAAGAGATGTACAGAATGTTTATTAAACCCCTTGGGGAACACGGAAAACTAAGGGACCTGGTCTTGACCCTGAAGAATCTTCCAATCTAGAGCCATAAAATGGGCACATATGAAAAATATCAGGGTTGCTGAGGCAGAATATGATTGGAGATAGATGTACACAGTATGTATGAAACTATATTGAGATAGATGAGAACTGGTGGAAATCAAAGAAGTCTCTAGGTCTTCCTCCCAGAGGTAGGGCTTTATCTCAGTCTTGATGAATGGATGAAAAAAAATATGGATGGCCTAGGGTAGGGGGTCAGGAGGAATATATTTCTCACACAGAAAGGGGCAATAAACATGCTGGATTCATGAGACAATGAAGGAACTAAACAAATCTGTAGCACAAAAGCATGTTGGCATCAATTGCATTCAAGTTCTGTGGGGGAGGGGAAGATACTCAGAGGAAATAAGCTACATTGTAGGGAACTCAAAAGTAAGACTGAATGCCTTCTGTTTCCTTCAGGTTTCATTAGGTTAGCAAACACAACTCCAAAATTAAATAGCTCCCCCTCTGCATGACTTGACCTGAGTCCTCCTGAGATCCTTTTTCATTGTGGGTCAGTGACTCCCAAGTCAGTGGTAGTAATGATGACAACTGATAAAGCCTTATATAGCTGCAGATTCTTGATAGTCTCTTATGCAGGTGATAAAGACCCTGAGTATTAAATTTTCCAAGAAAGGTCCTATGTTGCATGGAATCAGCCCATTTTCCTTTCTTGTGACCAACTCTATGTATTTTAAAGATGTTTGGTTATGGACTTGAATAGAAAAATCACCAGGATTTTTACCTATGTCCTTGGCCCCATCAGCACCATGTGCCCACTAGCTCAGTTGACTAGCTCGGACAGAGAGCAACTTCAGAGAATATTAGTCCTACTGCAAATTGATCATTTAAAACATGCCATAGTCTTCGAGGTTTTATCTCCATCACTGTCCACCCCACCAATCCTCTCTTCAGGCCATTGTGAGACAAAGAAAATAAATCCTAATGCTATCTATATGATGAATCTTCTGGCTTTATTGATGGTAGTTATAATCCAAGGGTTGAGTCTTTGTTGGTATTCAAACATCATGGTACCCATTCAAAATTTCCTGGTCCTGAAATGGTTTTGAATACCTTAGGGAATATCTATTTTTTTTAAATTTATTTTTTATTTATTTTCGGCATAACAGTATTTATTATTTTTTCACCACACCCAGTGCTCCATGCAATCCGTGCCCTCTATAATACCCACCACCTGGTACCCCAACCTCCCACCCACCCGCCAATTCAAACCCTCAGATTGTTTTTTAGAGTCCATAGTCTCTCATGGTTCACCTCCCCTTCCAATTTCCCCCAACTCCCTTCTCCTCTCCATCTCCCCATGTCCTCCATGCTATTTGTTATGCTCCACAAATAAGTGAAACCATATGATAATTGACTCTCTTAATATTAATCCCTTCCATACTCCATGTGTGTGAGGAAACTGAAGATCTAAGAAGAGAGATGACTTTATGTTTCATTTAGGAATGGTCTAAGCTCCATTGTCTGTTTCTACTTTACTGTGCTACTTCTTCTGCCTTCAGTAAGCTCCCATCTGACTGCCCATTTCTCCCATCACCACTTACCATATAAGTATGTAAAATAAAAATAAAGTTTTTTGAAGCATACTTGACATACAATGTTACATTATTTCTGGTATACAATTTAGTGATTTGACACTTTTATAACAAAGATATTTAAATTTAAAAGTTAAATCACTAATAATTCCTATAATAATATAGTTATTGTTAATATTTAGATTTATATCTCTTCAAACTTTTTCTTCATGAATATGGTTATTGGGAGCATAACATTTATATTTTATTTAAATGGAACCATAGTTATATTTGTTCTACAACCTATTTTTCTTACCTACATTTATCATGAGTATATTTTCACATCACCAAATATAGACTAACATCTGTATTTTTAAAGACTGAATTGCATTCTGTTTTATGGAAACACCATGATATTTGAATACAATATCCTCCTGCTATATGTTTAAATTGTTTCCAGATTCAGCACATGGCCATTTATTTCCTTGAGACAAATCCCAACAAGTGCAGTTGCTAGGTCAAAGTATATTTGTGTTCTTTCTTGAGACTTTTGTTACGTATTTCCAAAATACCTTCCTGGAGGGTTGGGACAATTTTCAATCTCACCAGGAGTATAGGAGACCACGCTCTTCCCACATCGTCTTAAATAGCAGACACTAACATTTTCATTCTTCATAATCTGATAGTAAACCCTTCTATGCTCTGTTTTAATTTGCATTCTTTGGTAACTGGTGAGGTAAAACACGTTTTTTTCCCCCTCATACATTCATTTGCCATTTGTAGGACAGATAGATGTATTTCCTTAAAGCCCAGTAAACTCAGGTTTTCCACAACAACTTTCATGGATCCAGTGAAAAGGGTATTCAAAGGATGAACTAACGGGTTTAGTAAGCCCAGTATACACAAGCTACAGACTATGTACTGCGTTGCCCTTCGAGACTTTCTGGGACTAAAAACTAAGCAGAAACAAATGAATCAACATAGACAGTAAGGTACCTTCACATCCAAAAGCTGCACGGGTATTGATTCACACCAGAAGTTAATAGTATATAAGATTTATTGATTTTTAATTTTTGTTTATATTTTTACTCCTGCCTGAACATAAACAATGATGTCATAAAACTTGGCCAAGTCCTATGGAAGCCCTTCTGATATGATTTTTTTCTGTGAGAATAACGCGTGGTTGGGTCAGTTGACTTCTCCCAGTTATCTTAAGCCTACAATCACTTGAATGCTACACTCTTTATTAAGTACCCCAGTTGTAGCTAATCAGCATTCCCCTAACTACTCTACATTATGTGCATGGAAAAGAATAGCCACCCATCTTTGTCCAAGTAGCTTTTTCTTACTTAGCCTGGTATCCTTCTTTATCAAACAATCAGCTGGAGAAGGCTATGTGTGAATCTGCATGTGTATCTGTTTATGCCTGCAGGCTTATTTCAGTGATATGAAACCCTGTCAAAAGGTTTTGTAATTTTTTTTTTTAAGATTTTATTCATTTATTTGACAGACAGAGATCACAAGCAGGCAGAGAGAGAGAGAGAGGAGGAAGCAGGCTCCCCACCAAGCAGGGAGCCTGATGCGGGACTCGATCCCAGGACCCCGAGATCATGACCTGAGCCGAAGGCAGCGGCTTAACCCACTGAGCCACCCAGGCGCCCAAGGTTTTGTAATTTTTTGTTGAAATGTTATTCCCTTTCTCCCCAGGGAATCTTACTCAGAAACCAGAGCACCACAACTCCTCTGGATGTAAGTTTTCTAAAACCCAGTAAAGGGATCCTCTTCTCTCTAAAAATGAAAATATTTCTTTAGTATACTCCTAAGATGGCCTTATGGTTCATTTTATAGGGATCTGTCTCCCTCATTAGGTTAGGACCTCTTGAGAACCAGTGAATGATGTTATTCCCATTTACACCTGGCACTTAGTAAGTGATTAATAAACATTACTTGAAAAATTTAACTGGATTCTCAATGGGAGTTGCAAAGAGATAGGGGACAGTCTTCAGAGGAACTAGAGAGAAATCCAAGTCTAATCTTTCTGGAGGAGGTCACATGGTCAAACTTTGTCTACTCTGCAATTTTGTTTAAGATAGTCCTATGGCTGCTGGCTCCTAAACCCTCAACTTTCAGGTATTAGTAACATTTCAAAAAATGATACTTGACCATATAACAAAAAGCAACAAACTTTTATCATTTTCTATAAGAAATTTTGATATGCCAAAACAAAGAGACATATAACATGAGAATAAATTGTAGTTTTTTTTTTAATTGAATACATTTACCTCATGAAGAATTCTTAGCATTATCTTTATTGTTGTATTTTTCTGTTGGACTTGCAAAGACTTCACTACAAGGACCACCAACATGCAGACTGGTATTTACAAACTACCAGTGTGACCTGATATTTGGAATGAGTGAGGACATGGTGATGGAGTACAGAGCAATCTCTTCTGCCGGGGACCCTGGGCCTTCTTTCTGGCCACAGGGGTAAATGTCAAGGAGAAGATGAGTGTCACACGAAGAGGATCATGATCCCCTTTTTATGGAATAAGAGAAAGGCCTGGCGTGATAATTTTGTTGTTGTTGTTTTGTTTAGAAAAGGGAGTGAAGGGGACCACTTGAACTTCACACTGGATGGGGCTGCAGACAACAAGCAGTGTTCTCTAAGTTCCTTGCCAGCTCTATCATTTCCATCTCCACTGGACCAGAATCTGGGAATCTAGGGCAGTCATGATATTAGCCATTGCTGTGTCAGAAGCTGAATACAAACCAAAAAGAAGCTCTGGATTCTCTAATTCCCACCATCTAGTAGAGACAACACAATCTATCTGCAGACACGGAATCTGAGTCAGGTGAAATGACAATCCGTCATTTTTGGTGGCATCCCTCTTCCTCAAATGCCTTAGTGGGAAGGAATCCTGACAGGAGGGGCAAGATGGCCGAGGAAGAAAGGCTCCATGATGCAGCCACAGAAGGGGCTCTGCGTAGCATGTTATCCTGATATCTCTTTTCTTCTGCCTTGTCTTTGAGGACCCCCAGTGTCAGACCCTGATTCAAGGATTTCAGTGCAGGCAATTTTTTGGGAGGTGCTAGGAACTCGTAGTGTGTGGAGAGGGAGGAGGAGACCAGGCAGGAAATACAGCCAGTGAGGCCCAGCAGCCACACTTGCGCATTAGGCCTTCATCCCCAGGGGAGCTCCGGAAAAGAATTAACCAGGTCAGGGATGAGAGATAGGACCTATCCCCACACCAGTTAATCACTGGTTAACGAGTGCCCTGGGGGAGATGTTAGATCCCAGATAATTATGGTCTATATTGCCTGCATGCAAATGAGTCTGGCAGCAACAGGGGGTACTCTGATAACCTGAAGGTGTTGGCCATTGGAGGTTGGGCTAACGCACCCTCACGTGTTAAGGAATCCAAGGAACACATGTGGACCTCCTCCCATGGATTGGATACACTCTCATACTTTACTCTGCAATTAAAATATTGTGAAAATATAATTGCTACAGGATGAGGGAATCAAGCCAAGTACAAAGGATCTCCAGCTATGAATGAGTCCTGCTCAGAGCAACGGCCAAGACCTTCGTAAATGCAGACAGATCGGGAACAGAGATGACCAGAAAGAAGAAAAAGTTACCCTTGCTAATGATATCCATTTCCACTGGTTGCATTTATTTTGTCCTAAGGATCGTGTTCTATGAAACAAATTGCAATATCTCTATCTATAGTGGTCCAGGCTAAGTTAAATGTCAAGTTTGGGAGTTTTTACCCTTATTTTCTATGCAGCGCTGGAATCACCACTTCTCAGATATTTCTGAATTCTCATTTCTGAAATTAATGTTCACTGGCACAGAACTATCCCCCATAAAATATTTTTTTTTCCACAGTAAGTAAAAGACAAAATGCAATGAACTGGTTATAGAAGTTCAACCATCTACCAGGACGCCTGGGTCACTTGGATGGTTGAACATCCAACTCTTGGTTTCAGTTCACACTGTGATCTCAGGACGGAGAGATCAAGCCCTTGCCAGCCCCACTGGGCTCTGCACTCAGTGTGGAATCAGCTTGGGATGCTCTCCCTATCTCTCTGCCCCCCAATTTGTACTCTCTCTTTCTCTCTCTCAGACAAACAAATAAATAAAATCTTTAAAAAGGAAAAGAAATTCAACCATCTACCCATTCCACAGATATTTACTCAGCACCAACTGTGTACTTGGCAAGGTGCTGGGCATTAGGAATGAGAAGCTGTAAAGTCTGGTTAAGAATCCAGCTGATAATCATTTGCAATCTGATTCAGTTCCAGTGGAAAAATGAGGAGTACAGCAGTGACTGCATCTTCATTTTGCATGGAGAAAAAGCATCTCCCGGTACGAGGAGAGTGAGGGCACCCCTCTATTTTCTGTAGGACTCTCCCCTCCAAGCGGTACTCAGCTGAAAAGCAGATTTTCACCAGTCTGCCCACTAGCTGTATTGGATAGTATTGGACTCCAGGAGGATGGGAAGAAGGAAACATTGATTTGTCTCACGCTGAGCTGGATGCTTTCACACACGTCAACTGTGGACTGAATATCTGTATCTTCCCCTCCTCCCTACCTAAATTTGTATGTTGAAGCCCTCTTCACCCCCCCCACCCAAATTTGTATGTTGGAGACCTAACCACCCTCCCCACCCCCGCATGATAGTGCTTGGAGGTGGGGCCTTTGGGAGATAATTAGGTTCAGATGATGTCCTGAGGATGGGCCCCCATGATGGGATGAGTGCTTTTGTTAAGAAGAGGACATGATCAGAGCTCTCTCTCTCTCTCTGCCCTGTGAGGACTCACTGAGAAGGCGGCAGTCCACGCATCAAAGAAGAGGGTTCTCACGAGGAACTGAGTATGTCAGCACTTTGATCTTGGACTTCCCGGACTCCAGAAATGTGAGAAATAAATGTTATTTAACCCACAGAGTCTATAGTATTTTGTTATTAACAGCCTGAGCTAAACTGTGTATTTTCACATAAAACATCGTATGTCTGTGAGTTGATATTATTATGCCCACTTTATGAATGAAGAAACTGAGTTCCAGGAAGGTTAAGTAAATAGCCTATGATGAGAGAGAAAATTCCAAGCCTCAGAGTCACACAGAGGTAGGTATCTGATGCTAAGTCAGAGTTTTGTTTGTTCTGAAGTCAAATTAGTGAAACAGCACAGACATGGTTCCTGTCGGCATTAAGTTGCTAACATCACAGGGATGTATGTGTGCAGGGATGTGAATTAGGATACAGGCAGTGACGACTGAGTGGGTTAAGAGCTATGTTGGAGGAAGTTAGGATGTGTTGAGAACAGACAGGAGGAGCCCCCATTTTGGTCTTAAAGGGGTTATATAACAAGAACTTCTAAGACGAAGCAATATCCAAGCAAAGACTAAAAACATAGGTCACATGAACAGGCTTTTAGTAGTTGGAAGGGGTGGGGAAGAGAGAAAAATCTACTTACGGGGATAATCAAATAAAAGCCCAAAAGTACAGGCCAGGGGCCCAAATGGTGAGCTCTGGGATCTGAGTGTGGGAAGATGATACTATGAATGTAAGCAGAAGACAAGTTACCAAGATCCTGGGGGGGTCATGTTAATGACTTGCCCTCTAACCCAAGATGACTAGAACCTATTGATTTATTTGGGGGAGATGGCAGAGGAGAACTGACATGAATAGACTTATATTTTTGGAAGATCACTCTGGCTACTATGTAGAGTTTGGAATGAAGTAAGTAGAGAATGGAGACCAAAGACTGTTTGCTGGCAGGTTTTTTTTTTTTTTTGTTTGTTTGTTTTCCAAGCAGGTGATGGTGGCCTAGAATAGGGTAAGAGGAGTAAGAATAGAAAAACATGTTCCAAAATCAAGATATATTTCAAAGGAAGAGAATATGATTGATAAATTTCTTTACTGGTTACAGGAATGAATGGGTGTTTGGTAAATATTTTCTATGTCCCAAGATATTTCCCACACTCCACTTTCTCATACTCAGAGAAAACAACAATTGACCTGTTACCAGGGCATTTAGGATATGTTTGCTAAAAATTTGTACTAATGTTGAAATTTTAATTTTAATTTAAAAAGCATTCCTTGTTCAATGTAGATATTGTTCACAAAGAAACTAACTGACACACATCCCTTTTGCTTCAGTGAGGAAGTCTGAAATTTGAAGGAAACAAATGTAATTCAACAGTATAGTGGGTCTGGGACTAGGGAAGGACCTGTTCACGTGTCCTGATATATTTGGCCCTCAACTTTGGGTGTTTCCATATGAGAGGCTGTGAATGTCTAATAGGAGACACTTGTGACTTTGCAAAATACAATTCATTAGAAGCACTAAGTCAGTGTTTAAAAACCTGGATATTTATCTGTTTTGTAGACAACAGTGTTTGAGGCAGTCCATGATTGAAAGCAAGCTATAAAAAGATCAATCGATCAAGGTCAACAAGTGAAAAAGTCTGCACATTTTATCGTATAGTTTCATTAATCGAAAACAAAATAATGAAGGGAGCACACATTATGTTATTCCTCTGATGTCTTAGGGATCAAAAATGATTGATGCATGGAAAAAATTGGAAATAACTTCATAATTTTGAAAATTTCTTTTTTTTTTAAAAAGCCCATTTTCCTCATATTGAAGTCATGTGCCATGCTGATAATTCTGTGTTTTCTCCTCTTAAACATGAATTTAGGGATGAGCACATAGCTAGTATATAATAGTGTTTGCAAGTGAGTAAAATGGCACCTCTTTTTTTTTTTTTAAGGTTTTATTTATTTATTTGACGAGAGAGCGAGCGAGAGCACAAGAATGGGGAGCAGGAGAAGGAGAAGCACTGAGCAGGGAGTGGGACTTGATGTGGGACTCAATCCCAAAACCCCAGGATCATGACCTGAGCCAAAGGCAGTCGCTCAACAAAGGTGTCCCAGGACCTGTTTTATAGCATAACTTCCCCTCAGATTTTATGGCATTCTTTAGTGCTAACATTCTACTCTTTCTTGAACCTATTATATCATACAACCTTAAGGTGTAACTACTACTTTTTTATGTCCTTGATATTAACACTTTAAATTGAAATTATCTCCCCAAACTAAAAAATGCAACCATGTTAGCATGTTAGTTGCTTCCCTCTACCCTGATTATAGGTTTCTTTCTTTCTTTATTTCTTTTTTTGTTGTTGTTTTGTGGGTTTGTTTGTTTTTGTTTGTTTTTGTTTTGAGCGAGAGAGAGAGAGAAAGCCCATGTAGGGTAGGAGGGTGGTCTGGACAGGGGGAGAGGAGCAGAGGGAGAATGAGAGAGAGAATCTTAAGCAGCCACCATGCCCAGTGCAGAGCCTGATGTAGGGCTTGATCTTATGGCCTGAGATGATGACCTGAGCAGAAATCAAGAGCCAGATGCTTAATCAACTGAGCCACACAGGCACCCCCAATTATCTGTTGATGCAGTTTGATATGTAGCATCTTACTTGCAGATGGCTAGATAATAGTCATGATTAGGAACATGGGACTAATAATTTCTATTCTGTTTCTGCTTATCTACCTGAGAATCCAGGACATTAGATTGAATTATTGTTCCTAATTATTCTCTGTTCCCCCTGTAATTTGTCATATAATGTCCATTGCCTCATAGGGGGAAAAAGTATGTTGGTACCCCATTACCGTCTAAGGTGGACCCCTGTGTCTTGATTTGACCTGTGGCATGTGAGCAGACATGACATAAGCCAAGTCCAAATAGAACCTCTGTGGTTTGCCCATCACTGTGTTCCCCAACAACAGGAGGGAGGTAATTGCTTCAGTTTAGGTTTTTCACTCTCAGTAGGAGTGGTAGCAGTTCCAATGGGGTAACATTGATTCTTGGGGGATGAAAAAAGCTTGGGCTTTTTATATAAAGAGCACAGATATACACAGAGCACAAGAAAAAAAAAATTAGAAAATGCTGAGAAACCCTGGACTTGATCTTCAGGATGGGGAAGATGCAAAGAGCAACGCCAGAGAACCATGGTCAACCCGTAACTGACATGTAGCCTAACTGAGAAATAAACCCTTGTCATTGTAATCACTCAGGCTTTGGGGTTGTTATCATGGCAGAGCCTAGAAAAACCTGACTTCCACCAGTAATCTAGTAGATATTATGGCTCTAACATTACTTTGGGCAATTTTCATGGGCCCCAACTTTTGGAGGTTTGGTTCAAAAGGCTTGGTGTAAGGTATGGTGACAGCTATTTTCAGAAAGCTCTCCTGGTAATTCTGATGAACATTTGGGGATGGAGCCAATGATGTTGGAAAAGTCAAAGTCCTATGATTCACTAGTGGAATCAAGCCATCTAAGTGCATTTATTTTGGATGTAACTCTTGGTATTCTGAACTATTTCAAAATTATCTCCTGGGGGCTAAAGCAAACACTAAGTGACGAAAATTATCACTAGCCAAAAGGTACTATGCCAGACCCACTTGATTTGGTTCTGTTGCCTGTGGGGCCAGAATCTTCCTGGTGCAGCTCAATAGCCTATGGCCAGTCTAAGCCTTTCATGGCAATCATGTTTCCCATAACCCTTAACTAGCAGATGCTTCAAAGGCTGAACATAGCAGCAGTTCTGCAGCTGTTCTGCTGTTCTGCTGCAATTCTGGTCAATAGGATGGAAGGGAAATCTGTTGGGGATTTGTGGGTATATTTTTCTCTTCCTTTCTAAAAACAGCTCAGAAAATTCCCCTTTTCCCCACTCTCTCTCATCCCCCACAGGGATGCCTGTGGATGAGGATGTGATGGCCAGAGCTATAGCAGCCATCTAGTGACCGTATATTATATATTATGGATGTTTTCAACAAGGAAGAGAAGAAAAGACAGAATTTGGGGCCTTCGATGACAACTTCTAGTTGCTGTTTCAGGGCTGGAATGTCCTAACTTCCAACTTTCTATGTGAAAGATTTAAATGTCTTCACTGTTAAACGACTATTTGTTAGGCATTCTAAAATATCAGGCCAGAGCACCTCTGATACAAACTTGCTTCTCCCTAAAAGCTTTCCCAACTACCCCTGACTATTTCTTTCTTACCAGTTCCATTATGTGTCTATGACATACCTGATTCTTGTGTCTTGCCCACTATCTCACCTGTATACATCTCACCTCTCTAAAGGGTTCATATCCTTCTTGTAGACAGGAGTCCTATTATCTATTTGTTATTTTAAGTGGTCCGCACAATGACTTTCTCAGAGTAGAACGGCTCCTGAATGAGTCATCATTCCACCTGCATGATGTTTATCCTACAGAATTGAGCAAGTTAAGTTGAGCCCCAAATATTGCAATCTATTACTTGTCCAAGTTGACAACGTCCAAAGCCAGCTGAGACCTTTTCGTTTCTTGCCATTTTTGATGAACTACGAAATAACAGAACTGGACACTGAGATACATAACAAAATATCTTTGCAGGGGGAGACTCATGCCTTTTGGGTAAATGTAGAGACCACTGTGTGCGTTTGTCCTTTTAAAACTCTTAGTTTTATATTTTTAATGACTTACTTGGTCTGTGGATATTTGAAACATTAACATAATTATCTAACTTAACATATTGTACTTACCACCTGCTGGGGACGAAACATTGAAACTATCACTAGTAGCTCATTAACAATAACACTAGTCGCTCATTAACAGTTTTGACCCAATTACATGTTGTGTATCCCAGAGATAAATAACTGTAATTGCAACTCAAAAGTGATTTCATAAACACGTAGATTCTTCTTCTTTTTTTTTTGAATTGCAAAGCGGAATGCATTATTTGAATTTTCCACATAAATACAGGTTTAAATGAAAGAGAATCATTCAACCAAATAAAATAAAAATTCGATCTAAAAAGAGGCCATTTGGAATCAATTGGTACAGCGCACATTCTGCTTTGAAGGATCAAAACACTTTCATTGCTGGGTGCAGAAATTAAACAAGTTAGCAACAATGAAAGCCAGACATCTGGTAAGTGACATCTACCCTGGCTATCAGCAGGTAGTGATTTTCCTTTGGAGCCATTCAGAGTATTGTCTGTTGCCTGGACAATGGAAGTGTGATGAAGCATTGATACAATCTGCCTGGAGGTTTTAAAGCTCCATTGAAGAGATGGAAAGCCAGGGAGATTTGTGTGAAAAAAATCCATTATATATACATATATATGTAGACATAAATAACTGTGCCTCTACCCTTCATGTGGAAAAGACCTACATAAATAGAAGCAAATGTAGTGTGATATATTTGCAGATCTGGGGGATGTTCTTTTACTGAGACAATTACTGGGATACAAAATGAGGCAAAGATAGCCCAGAGAAACTGGGAAGAGATAGCTCTGAGAAAGAAAATCCGTGCTAAAGTCAAGATGTTAAAAGCAGAGACGTTTCTTCAATAGAAGCAGACTGCTCTGTGGCCGTTTTGCCGTTAATGGAAAAATACAGGCAGAGGAATGGGGCTGAGAGATGGAGCAGGAAAGAGAAAGTACAGAGGGGAGGATACTAACTTTGAAACTTTTTGCCCAGAAAACTAATTTGCAAGATTTCCGAGAAAGTCTCAGTTCGGCAAACCTGTAGTGCAGTCATGGTACCTGTTCTTGCTTGCTCAGGTAACCAGGCGATGTAGTTGACAAAGTGCTGTGTTTACCATTGAACTTGTTAACATAACCGAACAGGTTCAGGGTACCAGAAATGCCCCAGGCGCTGTTATGAATGCTGGGGAGGAACCCTCGAGAGGAACGTGACATGGCCCACCTTTCAGGAAGATATCTTTCTCCTGAAATCAATAGAAAACACTGATAAGAAAATAATCTTTCACAATATTTCCAATTATACATCAGTAAAGCTGGGGGAAAAAAAGATAGTCCTGGAAAATGCTATAATCAAGGAACCAACATGCGCCTCCTATGTGGGCTGTAAAAATACAAGAAATACAGTTAGTAGATCTAAGTTCTGGCTCTGACACAAGTTGAATGATACAGGGTAAAATATTCACTCGGAGTCTCATTTTCCTTATTTTTTAAAGTGCCGTTACTCTACCTACAGGCAGCTGTGGGAACGGAATGGGTCCAGGTTTATGAGAAGTGCCTCTAAGACGGCAGCATTCACAAAGGAAAGTGTGAATGCTGTCTGCGGGAGAGTGTGACGTGGGAGTAGATACTGGCCGAGGGCATGCTCCGGGAGCCCATGAAACTGGGCCGCAGGGTCAGGCTGCTTGACCGCCTAGAATGTGCTGAGTTGGGGAGTTAATCGGATCCAGCGAATCAATTGTAATTGACTTATGTCACACAGATTTTGCCAATGCTGCAGGAGTCTGATGGAAAGTCACTGGGACGTTCTGTAGTTTCTTAGCATGTCCAACGTTAAGAAAAATATTTCTTTGCTTGCTTTTTAAAATGAGTTCCCTTCCATCTCTTTCTTCTGGATTGCTGATGTATCTTTAAAGTATTTGTAGAAAAGCACGTCATTTGACCTGCTTTGTATCCTGGCCCCTTGCAGCTTTGAACTTGTGTCCGTTACTGGCCTATTTCAGTCTTACAGCAGACCTCAGGTACAGAGTTTTGTCCATTTCACCAAGGAAGTGAAGGAAGCACAGAATTTGCAAGTGACTCGGTGCTCACTGGGGATAGAGGAGAAGTTCCCCAACACTGTTCCATTTACACAGCACGCTTTGTCCTCTGAACAGGATCGCAGATCTGGGCATTTTCAGACCCAGAAAGAAGTCTGACTTAACAGCCTGAAATAGAAAAACAAGTTTTGTGGGATAAACAGAAAACCGCACACATTTTAATTCAATAAACAAAGTTCTCTTGGCAGAGTTTTTGATTATCTAGAAGGAGAATCTGGCTGCCTTGGATCTTTGAATGTGAAGAAATATTAAGCAGACCATAACGCCAGAATAAAATGTATCTTTTTATGCCCCGCAATGGTGAGAATCAAGATAACATGTGCCTGCAAAGTACGAAGCCTCAACAATCTTTTGTTATCTGTTCACAGCTGGGTTACATAGTGCTGTTTTGCAGGACATCTCCTTGGATCTTCCCATTAACACTGGAGAGAAAACCTAGCCAGGAAAATGGCTTGCAAATGTCAAGTAAGGAGATAATGGCTTTGATGATTAATAAAAACAAGGGAATGGTAGCTGTAATATTAGTTTGCCTGCTGTCCCTCACCTCCTCTTTGGTGATAATATTGTATGTTTTCATAGATTTTTCCAGTTCTGAGTCTATGTGGTTCAAGAGTTGCTTCGCCAATGAGAATGTATCCAGGGATATTTAGAATAGAATTATCTGGAAAAGAGAACATTGGTCTTTTTGGATTTCAGACACCCCAGTGAAGAAGGTTTAAGGTTGTCAGCATCATTTGGTAAGTACATGGACAGCCTGTCTGTGCATGAAGCCACCAGAGAACAATGGAAGGTGGGGAGAGGCAGACTGAAGGCTGAATGTGTGGCCTTTGCCTGCCTAAGTGGAGAATTTTTGATAATGAGAAGAAGGTGTTTCCTTTAGATGAGTGAAGCTTGGCAAATAAACCCTGTTGGGAGAGGTCACAGAGAGGACGTGAACTCTAGTTGACCCGAGAGCAGGACCCAGGCAACTGGTGGCTACTCACCCCCTCCCCTGTCCTAGGAATGTGCATTCTACCCACTGTTCCCACAGCAGGAACTGTTTTCAAGGACACACCTTTGAAAGAGCCATGTATTGAGAGCATCTAAACGGTATACACGACTGAACCCAGTTAAGGTCTCTACATCGAGTTTTAAAACCCTGGCAGGCACAGAAAACTTCTCATCTTATGGCAACAGGAGACAAGGCTTATGTGTAAGTTCCCTTGTTTGTTGAAACTGCCACCTACCTAACCCCTCTGGCAGTGCCCTGCCTCTTTCTTCCTTCTTTCCTTGCCCTGCCTTCCTTCTTTCCTTCTTTCCTTTCCTTTCAGGCAGCTCCTAGGGCCAATTTGGCCCTAGGAGCTGCCATGATTGTGAAGCAACAAGCACCTCTGTGCAAAGGAAAAGAGGTCCCTCTCTCTGAGGGGATGCCACTTATGTCAGAGGGCATGATTTTGAGAACAGAGTGTAGGCTGAGTATATATGTGCAGCACACACACTAATAACTTCATGCAGTGACCCAGTCTGTTGCCATTTCTTGTATACCTGGATCCAGCCATTCCTGCAGCCACTTATCCTTGGACTTTACCATTACATGAGTTCATAATTTCCCTTTCTGCCTAAGGAAGTGAGAAGTCACTTAAAATCAAATGAGTCTTGCTCTTGGTAAATGGAAGTGGAGTGTGGCAAGTGTCCGCTCTCAGAATGTGAAACTGGTTGAGTCACATGGGTTCTGTATTGGAAATGTGTCCATCCCCATTAAGTTGTAGCTAAGAAAATAGTTAAAATATGGCTTATTGAATCTCAGGATCAGAGAATGGTTTCTATTAAAGCTTGAGTTTTATGGTTTAGGTAAAATTAGTCTATGGTTTTAATTTTGCTTTGCTTTCTAACATTTTTATGCAAAGGTTATGCCTTGTTTGCAAAATAAATTGAGAAGAAATTGAAATGGAATCATCTCTTAAATATATGATGCAACTTATCAAGAAAACTCTGGAACTAATCGTTATTGAAATAATTCATTGGAAACAATTTATTTCTTCTATAGTTCTTGCTTTACTCAATTTCTCTACCCATTATTAAGTAATTGTTTGCTTATATTTTTATAGAAAATTTGTATCACTTCTTATGCTATGTACTTATACTTTCACTTATATCCTGGTCAATCCTTGGCAAAAGTTTCCTTATTATATTTTTTAAAAGATCAAGTTCTTGGATTTCAATTTTTAATTATTTATTTATTTAACAATTTTTTTAAAGTTTATTGAATGACAGAGTACAAAGCTCCCAAAGAGGGTGGGGGCCTGAGAGCGTTGCCCTAAGATCTTATATTTCTAAGAAGAATTTATACTATTAATCCTTTTACTATTTCTTTTTTCCTATTACTAGTTCTTCATTTCTATTTTTATTAGATACATTTTATTGTAATTTTTCTAGTTTCTAGAGTTGATTTTATTTTAAAAATAATAATGAAAGTGTTTGGGCTATGGATTTTTTATGCTTAATGTAGCTTTTGACCTATTAGTTAAGTTTTAATATGGTGCATTCTCAATATCATGGCTTTCTAATAGTTTGCAACTACAGTTTAGATTCTTTCTTCAAACCAGAAGTCATTTAGGAGTATACATTTGCTATGTGTGTGTCTTTATTTCCATGTCACCAAATTAGTTTTTGTTGACCTTTTTAAATTATCATATAATTCAACTACATTATACTCATGATACATGAGGGTCCCAACATGTAAAAGGAAATTGGAGAAGAGTCTGGTCATAGAATATTAGAGGATTTTACTGACTTCAAGATGTTTTGAGAAAATATGGGGATGGACTCTACCTAATTTCAAGAGGTGAAAAAAAGAGACAATTTCACAAGGTGTTATAGATGAATTCACCTGCTCAATATTTCCACTTTTTTTTTTTAAGATTTTATTTATTTGAGGGAGAGATAGAATGAGAGAGCATGAATGGTGGTGGGGGTAGGGAGGAGGTATAGTGGAAGAGAGAGAAGCAGACTCCTTGCTGAGCATGGAGCCCAGTGCTGCTGGGAATCTTCACCATGGTGGTGCTCAATCCCAGGACCCAGAGGAGACCCTCTGAGATCTCTGATCCCAGGCATCATGACCTGAACTGAAGTCAGATGCTTAACTAACTGAGCCACCCAGGTGCCCCTCCACTTTTTTCTGAATCTCCTCCTAATCCTCATCCCTGAAGTCAAATTCATGATCATAAATACCTATAATCTGCAATAAGCAACTGAAGTCACTAATGAATAAAGACCTAGGGAAGACTGAGGCTTGCTTTCGGAGGGATGCTTTCTAATTTTGATTGCCCATATTCTGTATCCACTAATTAGATTATTTCAAGCATTTCAAACATTTTTGAAAGCCCAAATAATTCAATTCCATGCGGATCCTCCCCTACATCTACCTTAGGATAAAAGTCTCCTAAGTTATGGGTATTTATATATCAAGTAAAGAATGAGTGGGCTAAGATAATTTTGTCTGGAAGATTTTTAAAAATGTGACTGAGTAATAACAAAAAGATGTATTACCTTTTAAATCCCAAACCATGACTCTCTTAGGGGTTAAGTCTATGGTCCCAAATCATCAAGGACCCAGATTTTCCTTATCTTCCTGCTCTACCTAATCTTCATAGGTCGTCCTTCTGCCATGTTTCCAGGAGTGTTCTAGCAAGTTGAGGTGCATCCTATCTCATATAATATTATTCAAGGGGCAGAAAACCCATTTTTACAAAGAAAAACGTTCCCAGAATGTCCCTAGTAGATTTTCACTCAAGTCTTTGTCCAGAAATATGTCAACTGTCTTCCTAAAGCAGTTACTGGCAAAGGGAACAGGTAGCACTTATTAGCTTAGATTAATCAGGAGACCTCTTCTTGGGGCAGGGGTTGGGGGATGGGGTAAGTTAGTTGCTTGGCCTCCTCTGAGCACTGGGCTGGTTGATGTGTTGACAAAATCAGAGGTGGGTTATCAGAAGAGGAGAAGGAATAGTTGTTTAAGCAGCCAACAGTGTCTGCCATGAGGAACATTAATTTCCCATCAGGAGGTTTAGAATGTACAACAGATAAAGAACTGTCAGTGTTAAGCTGGGATGACTTTAGGAATGAAGATGTCTCAACAGGACACCAAGAGGGAGATGAAAGATTTTAAAATCTCCTGCTCTTCAGTAAAATTCACTTCATTCCCATCTGAGTATAGATTTCTATAATAAAAAAACAACATACAGTTGGTTGGGCTTTAGCTTTACCCAATTTGAGACTATTTACCTTAGGTGGGAGAATTGAATGAATGTAGCTATATTGGGATCACTGGTGTATTTGTTTTTCTCTTCATTTTCTTAATTGAAGTATAGCTGCCATACAATATCATATTGGTTTCAGGTGTACAGCATAGTGATTCAGCAATAATCTACGCCATGTAATGTTTGCCGTACGTGTGGTTACCATCTGTCGCCAGTCAGAGCTATTGCAATATTATTGGTTAAAATTCTCTATGGTTAAATGTCATCCCTTTGGCTTATTTATTTCATAACTGAAGAGGGTAGGGCAAAATAGGTAAAAATTAAGAGGTACTTTTCTATTTATTTATTTATTTAATTCATGTACTTTAAGAATTATTTATTTATTTATTTTTAAAAAAGATTTTATTTATTTATTTGACAGAGAGAGATGCAGTGAGAGTGGGAACACGAGCAGAGGAACTGGGAGAGGGAGAAGCATGCTTCTCGCCATCAGGGAGCCTGGTGTGGGGCTGGATCCTAGGATCCTGGGATCATGACCTGAGCTGAAGGCAACCCTCAATGACTGAGCCACCCAGGCGCCCCTTCTCTCTCTTTTTTGTAACTTTTCTTCTACTTCTGGAACAAGTTTTCTATATTTTTCTACATTGTCCTTTTTTGGGGGAGATTTATCTTATTGACTTCATTTTTTACAAAAGTTCTTTTTAATCTCCCCAAACGTCAAAATCAAAAGGAAAATTCTAATCTGTGAGAAGTTTAACACAAGTATACTTCATCTACCTTCACCAAATAAGTTAGTGTTTTGGGGTATTTTTTGATCCAAATTCTTTTAAAATTTTATCTTCTTTAAAAAAATACTGGCTTTATTGAGACATAACCCATATAGTTCACTCTTACAAAGTATATAATTCAATTGTTCTTGTAATTATATTACAAAGTTGTATATTTAGCAGGGCTATCAAATTCCACAACAGTTTTATCATCTTCCAAAGAAACCTGTACCTATTGGACTTATACCTTATACCCGTCTTTCTGCAGCTCATTACAATAACTAATACAATTACTGTATCTAGAGATTCACTTATTCTGGAACTTTCATATCAATGGAACCAATAATATGTAGTTGTTGTGGCCTCTTTTACTCAGAATAATGTTCTCAGAATTCATGCATGTTGTAGAATGTATCAGAACATTATTCTTTTTGTAGTTGAGTAACATTCCATTGTGTGGATATACATGTTCTATTTACCCACTCATCAGTTGACAGACCTTTGGGCTGCTTCCATTTTTGGGTTATGAAGAATAATGTTCTATAAACATTTGAAGACAAGTTTTTGTGTGGACATGGGTGTTCATTTCTCTTGGCTAGATATCTAGAAATGGATTATATGGTAACTTTATGCTTAATATTTTGACTAAATGCCAGGCTATTTGCCAAAGAGCTCTACCATTTTGTATTCCCACCAGCAATGTTTGATGGTTCCAATTTTTCCACACTTTGACCAACTCTTGTCTCTTTTTTATTGTAGCCAACTTAGTGGGTATCTCATTGTGGTTTTGATGAACAATTCCCTGGTGACTGATAGTGTTGAGCATGTTTTCCTATAGTTATTGCCTATCTATATATCTTTTTTAAAGAAATGTGTACTCAAATACTTTGCCCATTTTAGTTGGGTTGTCTTTTTGTTGTTGGCTTGTAATAGTTCTTTATATATTCTTCATACTAGATCCTTATCAGATATATGTTGTGTCAATGTTTTCTCCCACTGTGTGGGTTGTCTTTTCACTTTCTTGATCGTGTCCACTGAAGCCCCATATTTTATTTATTTAATTTTATTTATATTCAATTAGCCAAAATATAGCACATCATTAGTTTCAGGTGTAGTGTTCAAATAAATTGTCAGTTGCATATAACACCCAGTGCTCATCACATCATGTGTACTTCTTAATGCCCATCACCCTATTACCCTATCTCCCCACCTAGCTCCCCTCCAGCAACCCTCAGTTTGTTTCCTATGGTTAAGAGTCTCTCATGGTTTGTCTCCCTCTCTGATGACTTACCCTTCAGTTTTCCCTCCCTTCCTCTATGATCCTCTGCACCATTTGTTATATCCCACACATTTTAAATCCAATGTATCCGTTTTTTTTTTGATTGCTTGTGTGTTTGGTATTATATTTAAGAAACCATTGTCTAATCCAAAGTTATGAAGATACCTATGTTACACTTATGTGTCTATGTAACAGTTTTACAGTCTCAGATTTTACATTTAGACAAGGGTCCACCTGTACTTGAAGTGGACTTGGCAATCTGAATGTAAATATTCATCTAATTCACCTGCTGTCAGTATTCCTCCCCTTAATTATGCCTGACTTTCCCTGGTGTGAAGAACGTCTGTTTTACTATCTTTAGAGAATAAATCTTCCCTCTTTTCCCAGGGCTGGAGAGAGAAAGGCATCTAGCTGTATGGAGAATAGGATGGAATTGGGGCACTAATAGCGTTTTGAACAAACTTAATGATTTCTCCTCTTTGTAGCTCTTAATGAACACCTATGTCCAGACAAAAACTTGTCCTCAAATGTAGGAGGCAGCAGGTACCACCAATGCCTAATTAAGAAGATCACGTGTTAACGTCTACGGTATAAATGGGCGGGGGGGCGGTGGCATCCGTGCTTTCCTTGCAACAGCTTTGGGATCTGGCGTGCTGAGGTTTGGTGAGTAAGTTGGCTCTTTTCTATTTATATTTCAGTGTAAAAATATTATGCTGCTGTTTTATTCTTTTGTTTTATTTTCTTCCTTGTGGTCTTAAGTCGGGAACAAAACCCATCCTATAGTTTCAGTAAGAATTCAGAAGGGAACAAAAAGAGAACCTGTTTTCACTTTGCCATCTTTATCCAGAAGTTGGAAGAAGGGTTTTTTTGCAAGCGCCCTCTTTCCTGAAATACAGTTGAGATGTGCTGTGTGAGTTCTTCCCACTCTAGTTCTGTCTACTTAATAATTAGGGTTAGCTCCTCTCACTTTCTGTTTTTTATGTTTTCTGACAGTTTTCTAAAACGGTAGTGAATCTTTTTGAAAAGAAATTGCCTCTATGGATATCTTAGGTTGATGGAGTTTGTGTTGGAATCTTCTAGTTAGAGACCATGGTGAGCCAGAAATCATTGATTTTATTTAGAAAATTGTGTGGCTTGATTGGATGAAAAAGAGTTGGGGATGCTGGTTTTTGATATTCTATTCCTTACAAAGTCTTTTTGCCACATTTTACAAAATGGCTTCTTCAACCGCCTGAGGGCTATTTCTGTGTATACCTATCAGGACATGGTGCAGGTGTTCAATGAGTGTGCTCAGGTAGCTGCTTCTGAGAGCTTCTCTTACAGCAAGTCCTCAGAGATGTTGGTAGATAAATAGATACATTCTCATGCTCCCTCCGTGGGTGTTATCCTTTAATTCTGTGACTTTAAAATGCTAGTGATAAGATAATGGGTCCAAAACTTATAACTTTGGCTTTCAAGTTCGGGCTTCTTTAGCCAACGACCCCTTGGCTGCCTAGTAGGCATGTTGAAATATTCCGTCCCCTGTCTGTTCCCTTCCTATGTTATTTCTGTTTTGGTAAATGACTACTGTTTACCCTGTTGCTCAGGTCCAAATCCTAAGAGTAATCCTTGTAGGATTTCTAGCCCTCCTGGTTTGACCGGGAGTTTTCCTGAGACCTGGGACTTTGAGTGCTTTGGCCAGGTAAGTCCTGCACACACTGTGATGAGTTGAATATCAAATCCAAGGTATTAAATATTCATTGAATAAATGAATGCTAGTCTGCTATCCTAGAGAATCACAGTATGATAAAGTGACTAATTTTAACTAGTGGCAAACCACCCTCTGTCTCCCTATCCCTTTTGTCATTAAAAAGCCTAAAGTAGAGATGTTGGAAAAGCTGGAATCTCAAGTGGAGAAACAGTGATCAACTATTGTATTGGAGTGAGAATTTTGAATTTATAATCCCCTAGGTCGTTCCATTCTTTCAAAATAACTTGAAACTTTGATCAACGTTCTGTTTCCAATTCAATAAAAGAGTTTTAGAACAGATTTGCCAACCTGGTTCCTGTGTTACTGGAGTTATAATTGGGTTAGGAGTATCTCTTCATTGTGTTAAGTAAGCATGAAGACAGCAATGACAAATATTTCTTTTTTACGTTGCATCTTTGGTTTTTCTGGGGACAGTAATGCTAACTGGTTTAAAGCAAAAGGGGAAATCAATGGGAAAAAGCTACCTATTAAAAAATTATGGGTACTAAGTCCTTAAGCACTGAAGATAAAACAATGAGTAAGACGATTATCTTCTAATCCATTGAGAGACTCCATAGGAATCCTAACAATTACATGAAGTAGGATAAAAACGTGAGTAGGATAAGCATAAGGAAGAGAAAGTCAAGGTAATAGTGAAGGGCTAAAGTAAGTAGGATGAAGGGAGGCAGAAGAGAATAAAGGGGACTGTTGTCTTCGTGTCAAAGAGGCTCTCGGAGGAAGTAATGAGCAGAGGCCTGAATGGAATCAAGGAGTGAAACTCACAAAGGTCTCAGGAAGGAATATTCCAAGCAGAGGGAAGAACATGAGTAAAGTCCTGCTCAGGAAAGCTGGGTGGTCGAAGGGAGTCAGGAGAGAGGTAAAGAAGTAGGCCAGGGAGACACTACAGCCTTTGAGCTACAAAATGGACTTTGGATATATTGTTCTATGATGATAAGCCAACATAAGATTTTAGACCTCTTGGGCTACTGTGTGGAAAGAGGACAATGGCAAGGCAAGAGGAGAAGGAGAACGTCCTGTTGGAAGACTCTTCCATTTATCTAGATGAGAGATGCTTTATACCAAGATGTCAGAAGTGAAGAGAAATGATCAGAGTCCACTTCTGACCACAGATAGACCCCAACAAGTGAGTTTTGGGTTAAGAAGAGCAAGGAATCAAATGTGACTGCAAATTTTTGGCCTGAATGTCTTAGTATGAATGGATTTGCTATTTGCCCTGTAGGAGGCTTGGTGGTGGTGGGAAGTGGCCTACCTGGGCAGGAGAATTTTATTATGGATAGGAGTTGGAGATTCCTGTCAGATGTGCAAGTGGAAATGTTGAGTAGGGAATTTAATAAATCTGAAATTCCAAAGAAACCCTTGGGCCAGGGACCTAAATTGGGAGTTAGTAAGCTGATGGTATTTGAGGCGATGAGACTGAGTGAGATGATCTAGAAAGCTGGAAAATAAGGAAGTTTAAAAAGATGGAGACATCAATGAGGTCATATCTGCAAAGCCCTCAGAGCGAATGTAATATAGCAAGTGTTGATAAGTGTTGTTAAGTGTTTGTGAACATAGTCTGAACTCCTAGAGACTTGGCAGTGCAGACTGAGAAAGAGTAGCCCGCAAAGAAAGAAAACCGGGGGAGTGTGACATTAAAGCTGAAGGAGAAAGTGATTCTGATTCAAGCAAGATCTCACCAGCTTTTGCTAAGAGCTGCTTAGATCTCAAGTTCCATGAGGATCCCCCCTCCCCCAATCCCAACCCCCCAGGGAAAAGTTCTCTGGTGCAATTAGACTGGATAGTTTCAGGAGGAGGGGAATGGAGGCCACGTGCTTCAGGCTGAACGGCGACTGTTGCCACATAGTTAAGGCTAGGAGATTGTGGGTTAGGGGTGGAGAGGACAGGCTCCTGAGCCCCTGGAAGGCTATGCCTCAGAGACGGGGCTGGCAACCAGCTTGGGTACTGGAAAGAGACTTAACTTTAATAAGTACAGTTGCCTCGTGAACCTGAGCAGAGGACTCTCCGCGAAGAAAGTCGAACCATTGATGAACCTGCCCAGCTCCAAATGGACAATCATGACTTTGGCAGCAACTGAGTAAGTGAGATTCTGCTTTAGATGGAACAACAGTGCTGGACAGGTGGTAAACCCTGATGCCAGTGATGCATCATGGGGCTATAGCAACAATAGCTACCACTATGGCGATTGTAGGCTGAAAGACCCCTTTTGGAGAAAGGATTAGTAATGTTAGAGATGGTAATGATCTGAGGTAGGCTGAGGGTTGAGCCAGATTTGATTTTATCAAATGAAGGCTATACTCTCCTGACACCTTAAGAAGATGGCAGAGCAATTTGCACGTGTACACGGACTCTCTGCCCTGTGATTGTGTCCTCTTAGGAGAGCTCTAACCTTGCTTTCCTGAGTCTGAGTAGGAGTAATATAATCTTGTCCATGTTGGAGAGATCTCCATTTCAGGGTCTTCTTTTCCTTTATGATGGAGACTGATCAGGGGTGAGCACACAACAGACTGAACTCTGTTTAATACATACACTATGCAGATCTACCTTAAATGGTTTTCTGCCAACACAGCCTTTCTATAGAGCACTGTGGAAATAGTGCTTGCAAGCTGTCTTCTATTTCTATTTCTCTGGTCTATTCTCCCTGGCACTGGGTGTCTCATGCACCTAACTGTACTTGGAGTTTCAAATAAGCCCTAAATGGTCTGCTGAGGTTCAAAGGTCAGGCATCAGTATGAGCAATTGAGGTAGCAGGTTCAGAGATCCAGGCAGAGAGACCAGGCATGAGTTCAGAGTACAAGCAGCAGGCAAGGTCTTCTTTCTGAATCATTTGGTCTCAACCAGGGGTTTTTATAAGTTCTTTACTGCTGCGAGAGAATCTCGTGTGTTTACCCATGTAGAGATTCATTCACATATTCAACTGATGTTTGAGAGTCAACAGTTGCCGCCATAGACATTGGCCCAGCTCTCACAAAGCTTATCGGCTGGGTAAGAGTAACCTGAAGTAGACCTCAATATTGAGTAATGAGGGTTACAATGGGAGTAAATTCCAGACTAGAGAGGAAAGTAAGCAGGAAAAAAAGGAACAGCTTCTACTGCCCTGTGGTTTGACCCATTAATGTCCTTCAGACCTGGCTTTCAGTTCAATTGCTGGGATCTTTGGCCCTGTATCCCTCATAGCTGAGGTCTCACCATCCAAGAAAGTCAGTGGCCCCAACCCCCCAGTTTTTTCTGTAGGTAGCTAAAGTCGAAGGAGCCAGTAACTCTCCTGGCCCTGCCTTATTGCTCTTCACGTTGTGCTGGTGACCTCCTAGTTCCATGGGGTAGGGCTTCAACCTTTATCCTCGTGACAGTCTCTTACCTTTCCCTTGCTCTTCAGTAACTGGGTCATACCTTCTTTCTGGCAAAGGTGTTCCCACCTTAGGTGTTTGTTCCTCCAGGATGGTGTTCCCTGCCCCTAAACTAAACTCTAAGAACAAGTCACCAGCAACTGCTATTCACTCTTCCTCATGCAAGCCAGGGACCCCCTTGGAACAGCTTGGGGGCACACCCTCCAACAGTAGCTTGCTGGAGTCCTATAAATCCTTCGATTCTGCTGTTGCTTTCAGATGGATTTCTAGGACTTAGAATATAATTTCCTTCAAATTTCAACTTTTAGTATTAAATCCACATTTTGTTAATCTTTAACCAGGTTAATGCATTTCTTTGTATGTAACTTTGTATGGTCAGAATTGTCTTTCCACCTCCCTGGGCCCTAGTTCTGGGAGAGTGACTTATACCTCCAATTGCTTCTGAAAGATGCATACATGTGAGTAGATTTCTGTCTTGTCATATTCAATTGTGTAGTTCTTCAGGCCAAGACTAACTTTGGAAAGGATGACTAGCATTGGTTTATTTTGTTTCGTTTTATGCATCTCCAGGGGGAATATGCTTCAGAAAATTCACTGCAACAGCAAAATCTTTTAGAATAAAAGAATTACTATATTTCCCTGACTGAATCAGATTCTTAATAATATAATTTATAGGTCTTAGATTTTCTAGTTTAAAAATGTGTGCATATGGTAAAAATAAAGGAAAAAACCCTAGAAGTTGTAGAAGGATGAAGGCTCTTCTTACCAGATGTGCTTCTCCCACTCCTCTCCCCCCAACACTTTTTTTTCCCCTTGGACTGAAGTACTAAACTTCTCAGATTTTATTTAAGAGGAAATGCATTGATTTTTCTCATCTATACTGATGATCACTATCATAAATATCTTGTTTTTAGAGAAGAGATTTTCTCAGCATATCTAAAAGTTAAGGATGATTAACAGATTCTTGTCTAGTAAAGGTATCTATCTATATGTAGTTGCCAGGGTTTGACATAATATTTAGAATTAAGGAGAAATTTCTACAGTATTCAATGAAATATGTCTGAAATCAAATCAGGACTTTCAAATATTAAAAGTAAATCTAACAATGTGAATATCCCTTCAAGGACCCTTTGTGTACAGATACATATTTAATATTACATAAACAACTTTGTAAACGTGTGATTTGAGTGCGCTTGCTGATGATCCTCCAAACCACAACTTTCTACCCAATACAGGGAAAATGAGCTCTGTCCTGGCAATAGTTTACAGGCAATTAGCATTCATTGACCAAAGGTGGGTGCAAAGGTCAAAACCGAAGGTTGCAGAATGACTGAAGTTTATTCTGTAGAAACAATCTCAGGAATACTTATCTAGTTCAGGGTTCTCCTCTGAAAAAATGGAGACCCCGTTTTATCACATACCATTATTTTAAATGACGGTGCAAAATCGTAGAACACAAGTGAGTGCTAGTCAGGTCCGCTCAAGTACCTGTTGAGACATATGTGTCCAGAGCACTAAGAGCTAGGGATCTAGAGCTGAAGGGCACATGTATTTGGATGGAACAGAATATTTGAAAGAACAAGGCATTATGTATGGCAGCTCTGCTTTGGAGTCCATTTTTTCCACTACTTCGGTTCAACTTCTGTTTCTAGTACTTACTAGTCCATCAATCTGTAAGTTACCTAATCTCTTGGCCTCAGTTTTCCCATTGGAGTAATACTATTCCCTACCTCACTGAATTGTTATTTAAGGAATTATATATAAAACACTTGGGATAGGGCCTAACACTTAGTAAGCAATAGGAATTCCCTGTAATTTATAATTTTAGAATAATGATTTCCAAAGTGGATTTTTGTGTTGAACTTAAAGCAATGTTGGGCTATAGGAAGAAAATAGTAAGACTTCAGTTTAGTTTAACCTCAAGAAACTAAGCTTCATGAACGTTAGCATCGAGGTTGAAACTGGTGCCCCCATTCAACAGTATGGTGGATAGTCATGGGTCACAAGAGCATAAGGGAGGAAACCAGAGTGTCAGAAGTACATCCTTACTCCTTTGATTTTTTGTATATTAAATTTAATACATTTGACATACACTGGGTATATATACTATGAGACCATTTTTTTTTAACTTTGTAAATTTCTATTTGGATATTTCAAACAGAAGTTGCAAGAAGAGCACAAGGATTTCCTGTGTACCCTTTACCCAGGTTCACCAATTATTTACCTTTTTTTTCTTCAAAAGTAAATTTGCCTTATCATTCCATGTATTGTATGTGTATGCATTCTTTTTTTCTGAACTATTTGAAATAAGTTGGAGACCTTGTGCTCTGTTACCTCTACGTTTGTCACTATGCATTATGGAAGGACAGGGAAATGCTCTTAAATAACCCTATTACAATGGTAAGAATCAGGAAAATTGAAAAAGGATAATCCATATTCCCTGCTCCAGGATTCAATCCAGATCACACATTACATTCAGTTGCCCTGTATCTTTAGTATCCTTTAATCTGAAACAGTTTTTCAACCTTACCTGTTTTACTTTGACATTTTTTGAGTATGGCCCAGTTACCTTGCAGAATATACCTCTGTTTGGATTTGTCTATTTCTACACAATTGGATTTAGGTATGCATTTGTGACAGAAATACCACAGAAATGGTAAAATGAAGGTCTCCATGCACCACGTTCAGAGACATTTGCTGTTGGTTTGTCCTATTACTGGTGATGTTAAATTGATCCTTTGGTTAAGGTGGTTTCTGTCTAGCTTCTCCACTAGAAAGTTGCTCTCTTGCTTTTGGTGTTTAAATAGGAATTTTTGGAGAGCTACTAGTCCTCAAACTTTCACCAGTGTTGTTTTTGTTTTTATTTTTTGCTTAAGCACTCATTAATATTTTACTGAATAATTCCCTGTATGCTTGTTGGCATTCTATAGGAACTCTTCCTATATGGACTCATGGATTTTTAATAGATTATAGCCTATAACTATCATTTTGTAGCCCAAATTGTCCCATATTTGGCCAGTATGAAGCCCTTAAAACTATGTTGGTATACTGAACAGTATCTTGTTTTTTTTGTTTTGTTTTGTTTTCTTACCTATCCCTATTATCCTTTGAGCACTTCCTTTCTTTATTGTAGTTTAAGATGTTCCAGAGTCCTCTTACACCTATCTTGTCCCAGCTCTGGAATTAGCCTTTTCTCCAAAAAATCCTGATTATTTTAAGTAGAAAATGGTAGTAGACCAGGAAAAGCTCTCTACCAAAAGGACAGGTCAAAGAATTTTCCCCATCTTTCTAGGGTCTTGAGAAGAAGAGTTTCTGGATATCCTTCAAGCTTGAGGTTCAAATTTATATGTCCTGTGTGGTCTAGGAACCCTCCAATGTATGTATTAGCCAAGACACTGATGTTAAAAATGCCTTTCCTGGAAAACTGCTTGAATAACTGGTGGAGAAAGTACAAAACCCCTTAAGGAGGGATGAAACTTTAGTCAAGGCTTCATAATATTCCCACAGATAAATCCTCACTGAGTAATAAGACCATAATCTAGAATTAGGAGTGACATAAGGAAACGGCCCTTCGTGAGCTAGAATCAGCAAAAGCAACAAACAGGTGGCTGTGCCTTGTCCCCTCCCCCAAAGAAACACTTCATTTAATAGTTGTCAGAGAGACCATTAAACTTGTTAAAAAAATTAGACCTCTTCTCCTGTCTGTTGGCCATCTGTATGTCCTCTTTGGAGAAATATCTGTTCATGTCTTCTACCTATTTTGTAATTGGATTATTTGTTTTTTGGGTGTTGAATTTCAGAAGCTCTTTATATATTTTGGGTATCACCCCTTTATTGGATATGTCATTTGCAAACATCTTCCATTCAATAGTTTGTCTCTTAGTTTTGTTGACTGATTCCTTTGCTATGCAGAAGCTTTTAGATTTTCATATAGACTCAATAGTTTATTATCAGAGAAATGTAGACCAAAACTATAATGAGATAACTTTACACCTGTCAGAATGGCTAAAGTCAACAATATAAGAAACAACAGGTGTTGGTGAGGATGTGGAAAAGAAGGAACCCTCTTGCACTGTTGGTGGGGATACAAATTGGTGCAGACACTGTGGAAAATAGTATGGAGGTTCCTCAGTTAAAAATGGAACTACCCTAGGATACAGTAATTGCACTGGGTGTTTACCCAAAGAATACAAAAGCACTAACTCAAATTGATATATGTACTTATGTTTATTGTAACATTATTTATAATAGCCAAATTATAGAAGCAGCCCAAATGTCCATCGATAAATAAATGGATAAAGAAGATGTGATATAGATCTACAGAAGATGTGATATAGATCTACAATGCGATAATATTCAGAGATTAAAAAAATGTAATCTTGCCATTTGCAACAACATGGATGGAGCTAGAGAGTATAGTGCTACATGAAATCTGTCAGAAAGGCCAATATTGTATGACTTCAGTCATGTGGAATTTAAGAAACAAATGAATAAAGAGAATCTCCCCCCTCCCGACCCCGCCCCGCCACCAAGCCAACTCTTAACTAGAGAACAGCGAGTTACCAAAGGGGAAGGTGGGTGGGGGAATGATCTCTTGCAGTTACTTAAAAAAAAAAAAAAATTAAAAAACCCAATATCTGAATAAGAACCAGATTAGATTTTAGAAATAAATAAAAAAAAATCATTGAACTTCATTTGCTTTTAGATCCATCAACTTTTAAAGTACAAATAAGCAGGATTAGTGGACTTTCATTAGTGTAGGGTCTCTGAAGAATTTACATATTACGTCCCATGGGAAGGTAAGAAGATGAATGAAAGATGGTTTAAGAGGCGTGAATATAAGAAGGTCAAACATCTATTAATAAGAGTTCTGAAAAGAGAATGTGAAAGAAGCGTATTTTAAGGAGTTAATGCTAGTGATGATCCAGAATTAATGAAAGCCCAAGATCTAATCTATAAATCTCATGGGGAAACTGCAGAACATCAAAAACAAAGAGAAGATCTTAGGAATGACCAGAGAAAAGGCATCATGATTAATTACAGTATGTCACTGTAATGGCTAACAAATTACTTGAGAATTAAATACCCAGGAAAATTCACTTCTATGATTTCGTTCAGCAAACTTGAAAGTCCTATAGTCTGGTATTTTCTCAAATTTTATGAAACTGAAGCACACACATAGAGGGCTCTAGTTGAGACCATTTACTAAGTAACAAAAGCAAAAAGCCACACGCCAAGGGGGAAGTATTCATTATTCTTGTTATGGCAAGCGTGGCTGATTTAAAAAAAAATCATAAACCCATTTATCACCAACTACTTGGATGACACATTAGAAAACATTGCTGATGATTTGAAGAGACAATTTTAAACAGTGTGGGCAGCTTGCTGTATAATTGAAGGAAAGTACACATTTTTAAACAGCTTCAGTGTTCGTGGTGTTTTCTAGGTTAGATTTAAATACTAAAACATATGAAGGACTAAATAATGATTCAAAGAAGGAAGGATATGCTAGAGAAGACCTGTTCTCCGCTCTAAGAGTTTGCTTAATATTAGGCTGTATTTTATCAGAAAATCAAGCATAACCGCAGATAGAACAGCTACTTTGATTAGCATAAAAACAAAATTTCAAGTTCTGGGTTAGGTTTACAGAAGATTCTGTATGTGAAATGTATTAACTGCACGTCTTACATTTCCTTCAAGCTGAAGCCTGAGGAGTACAAGTTGGAGGATGTCTTCAATATAGTTTTAGGTACCAAGTACTTTTTTTTTTTTTTTAAAGATTTTATTTGTCAGAGACCACACAAGCAGGGGCAGCAGTAGGCAGAGCATGTAGAGGGAGAAGCAGGCTGCCTGCTGAGCCAGGAGCCAGAGGCAGATGCAGGGCTCCATCCTAGGTCCCTGGATCCTGACGTGAACCGAAGGCAGACTATTTTTTTTCTTTTTAAAGATTTTATTTACTTATTTGACAGAGAGAGATCATAAGTAGGCAGAGAGGCAGGCAGAGAGAGAGAGAGAGAGAGAGAGAGAGAGAGAGAAGCAGGCTCTCCTCTCAGCAGAGAGCCCGATGCAGGACTCGATCCCAGGACTCCGGGATCATGACCTGAGCCGAAGGCAGCGGCTTAACCCACTGAGCCACCCAGGTGCCCGAATGAAGGCAGACTCTTAAACGACTGAGCCACCCAGGTGTCCCAATACCTAGTGCTTTTAAAATATGGTTGGGTTTGTAATACTGTGTCATGTATGGTCACCATGAAAATTTTCTGTATCCCAGTGATTCATGTGTTACCTTATGGCAAAGTACTTAGATTATTCACTTACAAGTACCAGGAATATATACCTATTCCTAGAGATCTTATCTGTTGAATGGCTATTTCTAGAGTATTGACTAGTGTGCTATGAAGCAGATATGTGAAAACTGACCAATTTTTTTCAGGTAAGGTGGTTTTTAAAAAAGTAATAGATTAACACACTCCCTCTATTTAAAAAAAAAATAGAAAAATCCAGAAAAATTACTCACCCATGGATGAGGGAGTTTTTTTTTTTAAGGCTGTTTCAGTGTTATTATTGCATGATTTTCCCTATAAATTGTCATAATTATACATGTTAAACATAGCACAGTCCACAATCCAGTTGAATGAGTGTTTTGAACACCTTTGTGTGAATACAGTAAAATGTAGAACTTAACAGGTTTTCAGAGCAAATGATTGATGTGTGAAGAAATAGAAATAGAAACTATTAACTGAATAGCTGGTGGGTAGTGAGGGGAAATTATTTACTATATACCGTCAGTGATCTCTTCTAACTTTATATAATTTTGAGTTATCATTTTCTGGTATGGAACGATTGAAACAGGTAGTGAAATAAACTGAATTTACACCCAGATAACAGATTTAATTGAAATCTTCATAAATGAAGCCTATTTAATCATATTGCTTTTTCTGTGAAATGGTTTGTCTCTTCATAATAAATTTTTAAATATTAAAAGTTTTGAATATTGTCTAAGTAAATGCATTAACAATTATATGTACACATTATTTAGAACTGTTAAATGTTTCTTACTGATGTAGGCTCACCTTCCAGTGGGAGACCAGGTACGCTGAGTAAGGAGAACTCCATTTATTTTTTTTATTTTTATTTTTTTTTTAAGATTTTATTTTATTTATTTGAGAGAGAGAGACAGTGAGAGAGAGCATGAGCGAGGAGAAGGTCAGAGGGAGAAGCAGACTCCCCATGGAGCTGGGAGCCTGATGTGGGACTCGATCCCGAGACTCCAGGATCACGCCCTGAGCCGGAGGCAGTCGTTTAACCAACTGCGCCACCCAGGCGTCCCAAGGAGAACTCCATTTAGACATGGCTGACAGTGGATACCTCACAGACGGATACAGTATAGAAGGGTTTGCAATTTAAAAGACAGAGTCTTCCATCAGGATTAGAGTGACTGCAAATCCACTTTCCCAGAGTAAAGAGGGACTCCACCAGCAAACTTTTCATATGTACCAACTCTGCCTTGTGATGTTGGACCAGAGAAAGTCCTGTCCTTAAGGAGTTGAGGTGTATCACTCAATAATCGTTTGTTGTACCCCTTTCATGGGCTTTTGTTTCTGATGAGTACTGGGAACCAAAGCAGCCAGCATAACTGGTCTCCTGGAAGTGCCTATGTAAGGAGAGAAGATTAAAACACGAGACCATCATAGACCGTTTATGCCAATGGATGTAATGGGTGGTATAGAGGACAGAGTTCAGAGAAAAGGCAGACCAACAAGGAAGTTTGTAGGATTTCCAACCTTGCTTCTGGCCACTGTCCTTCTGGTTCCAGTTCCTTTACTGTCCAAAGCTTTTCCAGACCCTGGAATCCTAACTGGGGTGCTCTTAAGACATCTGGGTCCTTTTCATATCTTCAGTTTTATTTCAAATGTCTACTCTTTGGAGAGGTCTCTGACCATTACGATAAGGGGACATCACTAAAATTATTTCCTAGCATACATGATTGCCTTCACAGCAACTTTTGTACATGGCTTTTGCATGTTGATTGGTTTTTCTATTTTGTCTTTCTCCTTTCCACCCCTCCCAGCTAGGATAGGACCTGAAAGCACCAGTGTATACCTAGTTATACCTAGCCCATACTATAGGAGTTGGCATAAAAGTAGCAATTATTTGTTCAACCAATGAGATAGAAAATTGGGTCTTGGATGATGGGGTAGAATCTGGATAAATGATGAAGGCATCTGAGGATACGGAAACAAAAGCCTTAGCAAAAATGTGGAGGTAGGGCAGTATATGTTTGGAAGACTGATTAGAGCCAGGTAGCTTGAGTAGAAGGCCTGGAGAGTGTACTGGCTGGGCAGAACATGAAATGGGAAATTCAAGCCAGGGTGTGGGATATTTTGAATGCTAGCCTAAGCCTATTACAAGACAGTTGAGATTTTATCCTGTATATGGTCAACAGGGAGTCATTAAATTTTGATGGAAATTATAAATTGGAAAGCTCAACCCGATATGTTAGGTTGGCACTGAGTAACTGGAAATATTAAAGCTCCTGGTTAAGAGCTGCTGTAGAGCTTCCTGTCCAGACAGAGCTAGGAAGAGTGTCTGCTGAATGCATGCAATAGGGGAGATAAAACATGACTGCTTACATGTAGAACTCTATTCACCGAATCCCCTAGATAGAGAGGTAGGTGGTGTAATTTAAAATCCAGGAGTTAGGGTTGCGTTTTCTTCCTCATGTATCCTGCTTTGAAAGGCTTTGCAGGAGGCTTGTTGACTCTGGACTGCTAAGTTTCTAGATGCACTGCTAATCTTGGTAAAGGGTCTGTCACTTATTTGGGATAAAGGACAAATTCGGGTAATTTTCTCAAATTCAACTTCCAGAACTGAGGAAAGGATAGAATAATACCATCCTTGTGACAATGAGAAAGACCGTGATCTTCACAAATGGCAGGTTCTTCTACAAGGAGGTTTAGTCCTAATATTTAGTTCTATCCCACTGCAAAGGCAGTTAAGTAAGGGATAGGAATGTTCCCTCTCTGGCATTAACTGGGGAATTTATTAAGCAGTGGTGTCTGTAGATACTGTAGTGCTCTCAGTCCCTCAAGGCTTTCAATCAGACTTCTCCTATAATTTGTGGATATTTGAACCAGTCACCAGCCAGCCATCTCTCCTAGAACCCAGATATCTGATTACCAACATATTGGTATGCAATTTTGAATTGGAGTCCCATAGTTAAAACTTCCTAGTCTCAAATAGCATTTTCTAAATTCCTTATAAAAAAATACCTAATAGAGTCATCTGTAAACTTGTGCTTTTTTTTTTCTTTTTAATTTTGAGATCTTAAACTAAGGCAGTAGAGTTTGAATCTAAATGGTCTACTTTCTGGGATACTTCTAGATCCCAGTGGTGGGTGTCCGTGAATGGGCCCCTTGGACACTTTGGACCTTAAATTCCAATCAAGGGGTTGAGTTAGATGACTTCTAGGATGTCTTCCCTTTGTGAGGTTGTAGAGTTTTTGGAGAAACTGTATGCTCTGAAATTATGATAGTTGCTACAAAAAGAAGCTTCGATGTGGAGTGAGAGGTAAAAATCACATGACCTCCAAGGTCCTTTCAATTTTCAAATTCTGTGACTAAATGAATTCTGTAGATTCTCCCAGATAATAGCTACTTAAAGACATTGACATCATCCACTTATACATGTTAGTAAAACTGTTCATTTCAAAGCTTATAAATATTTCAGAAAATCTGCCAGAATTCCATCTCTCCATCTCTGCTTAGATCATCCTTAGGTAATTGTCCCTCGAAGGTCCCCCCGACCTTTGTATGAAGAGAGCTATCAGGGTGCTCTGAATATGGTCATGCAAACTTAAACTACCCAACCTTTATTTGACTTCTTAGTGGCCATGTGTCCTTGGACGATTTGACCTAATCTCTAGAACTTTAATATCTTTATGCTACCAAATATAACCTAAAACATCCAATGTTTACTACCTGCTAAACAGTAGGAAGAGCTACCTGGATTGGGGTAATGACTAGATTCTTGAAAACACACACTTTTCCCATAATAACACCCAAAGGAGCAGTCTTGTTACCCAAATTTTATGCAAATTGGACAAAGTAGAATCCTGTCATAAACTGACTTGTTTAGCTGGGATGTGGGCATCAGTTAGGACCTAGTGGATACTGGTAGGGGTCCTTTCATTTGTCCATGAAGAGCCCTTCAGTGTTTGTTCTCCCAGTCCCCTTAGTTTCCATCAAACAGTGACCACCCTCAGTAGAAAGTGAGCAAGCTCCTCATTTAAGGATATTTCTGTGACTTTATTTTTGAATCCCCATTCCATTGCCTAGCTCAGTCCCAGCACATGGCAGCATCTGAATACATGTATGGTTGCAGAATTAAACTTTATTTTAATGGCCAGCAGGTAATAATTTTAAAAAAATGAGCTAGTACTGAAAGAACATTTACTACATGGCAGTTAGAGTACTAAGTATTAACTTATCTTGCCTCATTCAGTGCCATGATGTGGGAACCATTTTCCACATCTTAAAAATCAGGAGCTGGAATGGAGAGAAGTTAGTGTTTTCAAAGTCTAAAGCTGCTGAATATGGACTGGACTGGGTAATTTACTGGAGCCCTGTCCTCTGGACTTCCACAGTGTAACCACTTCTGTGTAATTTGGTCCAGACTAGATGATTTGAATGCAGGAATAAATAGTGAGTAAGTCACTTTGAATCCTAACGTCTTATACTGATGCCTGTTCATAAGTTTCTTTCTCATGACGCCCCTATGTGGCTTCAAAATCAGACCATACCAGCTCACAAACTTAACTGCATATCTGCTGGAACCATTTCATGGCCCTCCCTGGATGGTATGGGAGTCGTGGTGTACTTGACACGGCACCTTCCACACTTTGCCTTCATACCACAGCTTCTTCCTAGAGGATGGTAGCTAGTGTCCTATGGCCTGTCACATATCTGTACCTGGATATTAGATACATACATGAAATTATTTGTCCTCTAACTCTGTCATGCCTAAACTTCTTTTTAAGGTCTCTAATTCATTTGGTAACCCCACCATCTATCCAGTGGCGTAAAAAAACAATTTATAGTTTTGTTTTCTCTTTCAACCTCTGACAGCCACTCGGTCACCCACTGGCCTTTTAGAATGTCCTCACAGTGGACCCTTTCTCTATATTTTATTTGCCATGTTAGTATAAGTCTTGATCAGCGACCTAATAGGTCTCTTGCCTGTGGGATCTATTCCTTCCCATCTTTGTGCCTATTGTGTTCTAGATCATTCCACCCCATGGTTAATTCTAAGCAAGTCCCCATCACCCAGGATAAAGTCCAAACTTCCCCATGTCTCTTACTACTACTCAGTACATTGTTCAAGCCTAATTCTGTACCCACTCCCTCTCCGTGTCCACTCTGGTAGGGATTTACAGTCCAGAAATACACTGCATTTTTCACTCGTTTTGCCTCAAATGCTCCGAATTCTTTTCTTAGTAAACCATTCACTTTTAAGACCCAACTCAAAAGGCTGTTTCTATAAGTCTGTCTTTGGCCATTTTTATTTGTGAATCTCACTTTGTAACCCTATTTTTATGGGTTTTTTATGGCCATTAATCCGTAACCTATTTTAAATGCTTCATCTGGTCAGAGAACCAGTGGTTAATCAAATAATCACATAAACAAATGTAAAATTTCACCTGCTGTGAGACCAATTTAAAAAATGTAATATTTGGTCAGCTTCTAAATGTTGAATAAGAGTTGGTGAGATGTAAAGCAATGGATGAGGGCAGAAGGATTGGCAGTTTTTGTTTTAAAAGCACTGTGGCAGAGAGCATGGCCCTTCAAGGGATTGTGTGATAAAGGGGAGAGGGGTTCTTGGCCTGGTGGGGTACAATGAAATTAGTCCTTTGGGATAGTCACTCTCGATCCAGTCCAGAGGGCCGATCACAGTAGTGCCGGAGTGCAACATGAACAGAGACATTCAGAGCAACTCCAGTTACTTGGACAACGATGTGGATGGGGGTGATGGTGGCAGTGGCTGCTCCAGACAGGTAGACAAGCTTAAAAATCTATGTAAGGTGGTCACATCAATAGACGTGGTGAGAGACCAACTTTGGGGGTGAGGGTGTGTGGACTCTTAAGTCTCTGGTTAAGTACTTAGGCAGATGGTGAGGTCAAGAGCACTGAAAAGGGAAACTTTTCTTCTTCTTCTCTCTCTCTTTTTTAAATAGGTGGGGATGATATGCAAAGGGAAAGAATCTCCTTAGTTAACTATTCCATCCATTAGGGTATTTTCGCAATTAGCCCGTGAACTCTTTGGGTCCAGGAAACACTTTATTTCCTGGGCTTAGCTCATAGGTTTGTCTAATAGAATGATTTTCCTTAAAAATGAACAAACAAAAAAACTTAAAATATTGCTGTGCTTAACTGTATTTTATAAAGTTCAATATCAATAAGACATGGTGCAAGATTTAATAAAATGTACACAGAGGCATTATTAGCAGGAAGTATCTCTTCCTGCTAATTTGGGCCATCAAAAGTTAATTCAACCTTGTTCTAATTTTTTAGCTTCATTATAAACTTTTTAAAAAGATTCATAATTCCTATACAAGAGTAAGAACTAATTGTGGATTAGTTAGGATTTGAATTTGTCCTCTACGACCTTCCTCCACCTCTTTTTTAGCTCTTGACACTTGACCCTGGGTACTCTGGGCATAAAGCTACCAAAAGGCTGCATTTTCTAGTTTTACAACTTCTCTGCTATAGTCAAGCACTCTCATTTCTCAAGATTCTTTAGAACACTTTCCTTACTACAGAGCTTATGTTATCTCTGCCTTCCCCCACCAACTATGTGGGCATTAGCGATTTCATTCTTCTCCAACTCCCTGCTAGGAGTTGGCCTTTCATCCTTCTGTGGGATTAAAGGAAGAAAGCCATGGTGACTCCTTCCCCAATCAGAATACTGATTCTGATTCACATAAGGGAGTGAAGATACTCCCTATATGAAGACAGTACTTCTGCCTCCTGCCATTAGAAATTACTTTAGGTTCCCCCTCCATCTTAGCTCTTCACTTCATGACCCATGTATCTTTTCATAAAGTACTCTACAGATGTGATCAGTACCCCCATTCTAATCTTTATAACCCATTTACTAACTCCTCCTTGTCATGGAAGGCCTGCCACACACAGCCCTTCCTGAGGATGAGTTCACTCAAAGCACCTGTCAATATTGATGGAGTGAGAGGTTCTTTCAGAAGAATGGAACCAATTTTGAAAATCATTGAGGGTAATCAGTGGGACAGTGCAGTGGTTAGAAATGGCTTTTTGTGCCTAAAGAAGATGAAAAAATCTTCCCTAGAGCTGTCAGATGATGGGTAATTTGAAACCCCTTGAAATTATTTATTGGAAACAGCTACTAAAAACTCAGCCACAGTTTTCAGCTTGACAAGACAGGGTTGTTTCATATTTTAAACATTCAAAGGAAACAGCAGGAAAGCTGTCATTAAGAGATCAGTGAATCAAGCCAATGAGTGAGATAATTGTTCACTAAGAAGAGGCAGTTGAATTTTTAATGCCTCCTCAGTGATAGAGGGATGAGAAGGGGATGTATTGTTGGCTTGTTCCTATGTAAGCTGCCTGATCAAAGGAGGGCTTGGGTGATATAAAGCAGAAGAAAAATATCCTTGGGAATTTGGAAGAATTAAAACAATGCTAGATTACTCTTCTTATGGCCGTGCCAGATAGAGCTGTGATAATCTGTTGGGGCTTCTTTTACTGTTGCAATCGAAATGAACAGATATTTTGGAGAGCATTCATTGAAGTGGCTGCCTTGGAGGAGTAGCCATTGTTGAGCATCACTTATTGAAGGACCTGTGGTCTTCAAGTGGAACCAGAGGCAACCCAAAGTGGCAAAATAATGAAGTCAAGCATCTTCAGCAAAAACCATTGTAGAGCAGTAATAGTAGGGGGAGAGTTAGGGGCTGCTGACCCTACTAGAGAAACTTTTGTTTTTGTATTTGAGCTTTTACGGTCATGGAGTGACATTGGGGCTTTGAGGGGACTCTCAAAGTAACAATCCTCATTTCCCCACTGGAGTTCAGAACCAACTAAGAAAGAACACGAGTCAGAAGATCGTTTATCTTTAATTCGGGTAAATGTGTTAGGAGAACATGCCTCAGCCTGATGACAGAAGGCTGACTAATACTGTATCCCAGGGTGAAACCCATCTATCTGGTCTCAGGAAGAGGTGAACAATTTCAGGCCTGGCTTTCCTGGGCTGAACCTTTACTACTAAGCTTACTGCAGGCCAGTATAGACCAAGGTCCCCAGAGGAAAGTCTATTTCCATAAATGCTATGAGAGTTTTTGCTGAGTTCTACCATTCTTGCAGAACAATTGGCTTAGCGACTGCATGGCCTTAGCGACTGAGAGGCCAGCAGTGTTCTTCTAAGGGAGGTCATTATCCACCTCAGCTCATTTCTGGATAGTGTTTTCCAACAAAGTAAGTGAGGCCATCAGGTCCTAACCTACAGTGCATTGTTTAGTAAAATTGTGTGTTCTCCATTTTTACTTCATGAGTGGTATTTGTGTGTGTGTGTGTGTGTGTGTGTTGTGTTGTGTGTTAAAAGTATTCATCACACAGTGCTGAGAAAATCCTTGTGGATTGATTTCCTATATACTGGGTGATTTTTGCCTCTGAGGATTTATCTCACAATTTGGTACACAGCCTAGTACATCACAGCTTAGGGTGCATGGTAGCCTCTCAGTAACATGAAGTTGGGCACCAGTTAGGGGTTTGGACTGTGCGGATGGGCAACTTTCTGTGACTAGTTTCAATGGCATTTGGAATGTGGACATTGCTGCCAGGTGAGCAAAGGGACTATGGAGGTTCCCTTCTTGCCTTTTTTTTTTTTTTTTTTTTTTGAGTCCTAGAGGAGAGACTGCTCATTTAAGTGTCCTAGAGGAGGCCTCTGAGAGAAAAGTGACTGAGTTGGAAGGCTCCTTTTGATGCCCCAAATTAAGATGTGATTGGGGCAGCAGTATGCTAGGATCAGTGGTCCTGGAGAAACTTGAGGCAAGGGGAAGTCTAGATGGTACCTTGATTTCAATAGTAGAATTTTGGATGGAGGGCACTGGTGAGACGTATACTGTATAGAGTTAAGCCCCAATGTCCAGCTTTGGTGTGCCTTGAGAGAAAGTTTTATGTGTAAAGTGTCCTGGTAACCAGTATTAATGCTTGAGACGCAAGCTTATTTAGTCCCTGACTGAACATTGTGGTGACAGGGAGCCTCCCTCATGCTTCAAGGAACTCTGGGGCCTAATTAACAGGAGGAAACTTTAGGGCCTTGGTGGTGCGAGTGTGTCAAGTGGAGGCTTGTCCCTGCGGCTCTCAGGACCTTAGCAAGGGACCCACAGAGAGGAGCAAACACTATAGAAGTTTCCTCTGCTATCTGAAAGTCTCCTTTATGTTACCTCACTTCTATAAAAGACCTGCATTCATACCCATTTTCACTAACTAAATCTGAAAGGGAATTTGGCTTTTATGAGCTGGTGATTACTATTTATTTAGTTAGTAAATCACCATATAGTACATCATTAGTTTTTGATGTTGTGTTCCAAGATCCATTGTTTACATGTAACACCCAGTGCTCCAGGCAACACATGACCTCCTTAATACCCATCACAGGGCTCACCCATCCCCTCACTACCCTCTCTTGTAGAACCTCAGTTTGTTTCTCAGAGTCCACAGTCTCTCATGGTTCGTCTCCCCCTAGATTTCCTCCCTTTCATTTTTCCCCTTCCTTCTCCTAATGTCCTCCAGGCTATTCCTTATGCTCCCCAAGTACATGAAACCATATGATGACTTTCTCTGCGTGACTTATTTCACTCAGTGTAATCTCCAGTCTCCTCCATGTTGATGCAAAAGTTGGGTATTCATCCTTTCTGATGGCTGAGCAATATTCCACTGTATGTATGGACCACATCTTTATCCATTCGTCTGCTGAAGGACACCTCTGCTCTTTCCACAGTTTGACTATTGTGGACATTGCTGCTAGGAATATTGGGGTGATTGCTTTTGCCCTTTCCTCTATTTCAAATTCGAAATGCTGTATTTTCGGATAGCAGGGGAGACCTGCGTACTACTCCTTTTCTGCTTGGGAGAGTGTATGCTACAGTAGGTAAGATTCAGGATCTGAAGCCAGATGGCCCTGCCTGGGTTTATTTCTCTTGGACTTATTCTCTGTGGCGAGGTATGTCCTCTTTGCAGTTTCTGCATATGTGAAAGATAATAATACCCATCCTACGAGATTTGTCAGGAGGATTAAAAAAGACTTTCTCCCCCTCCCCACTTTCATATGATTCCTCTTCAACGTTTCCTGGCACGTGGGCAGCACCATATTACTGTTAGCTGTTATTGTAGTTCTATCCATATTGGCACTTGTCAGGGCATCACTTACCCTCTTCCCATGAGATGATATTTCCCGTCACTAGAGGTATTGGTAAAGGCCAAGATACCTTCATTTGCGGAGGCTCTTGAATTGGATAGTTGTGTGTTGTTTTAGTGCCTGTAGCTGTGTTTCAGCATTGCAACAGAGCGGTCCCTGTGTCCCCCAAGGATAATCCCTTATTCCATTTACAGCTAATGTTACCCTCACCACTCGGAAAACTGGAAGTCATGGTGTAACCCTCCCTTACTATCTGGAAGAATTTTAAAAATAAACAAAGGGGAAGGAACAAGTTTTCATGTGCCCATCTCCAGATGGCTGGCAGTTCAGGGATGGGGTAGCATGTCTGAGGCAGTCTGAAGAGATCTGAGTGTTCAGAGGATTCAGCAGTGCCAGTGTCGGGAGGTCCAGCCTGTTTCCTAGAGCAGTAGGAGGAGCCAAGTATCCTCCGTGTGGATGGGCGAAGACTGAAGACTTAGTGTCCCAGGAACTTAGAAAATTCCTGTTGCGATCCTTTCCCCTCAGCCCTCACGATCACCTATTGCCCATGGTCTACTTTGTCAAGGTCCCAGGTATTTTTGTATAGCCACTCGTGAGTGACTCCATTTGAATAGCCACAGAAGTTTTTACCTGTGGTTCTCATGTTCTTTTTAAGACCTACTGAACAAAAACCTGTATAAAATATGATAAAAATGTACAAAGCATACCTGTGCAGTGTGGTGAATTTTTATAAAGCGAATAACTCGTGAAACTACAGCGAGGGTGAGGAAATCATGATTAGCACCCCAGGGACCTCCCCCATGGCCCTCCCACCTCCAAAAGAGTAACTGGCGTTCTGCTACCACCGTAGATTCGTCTTACCTGCTGATGAGCGTGGTATAAATGGCATTCTGTAGTTCATTCAGGTGTCTGGCTTCTTTGAGTCCTAGTCACATCCTTTTGTAGCTTTTTTTCTTTTTAAGGTTTTATTTAATAAGAGAGCAATCACAAGTGGGGAGGAGCAGAGGGAGAAGCAGACTCCCTGCTGAGCAGGGAGCCCCTGCAGGGCTCAATTCCAGGACCCCGAGATCAGACCTGAGCGGAAGGCAGACACTTAACTGACTGAGCCACCCAGGCACCTCTCCTCTGTGTTGTTACATCTAGTGGTATTTTTGCTCATTTCATTGCTGTCTCCTAACACGTTGTGTAAATACCTCGCAATTTATCTGTTCTGATCCCTAATTTGGGACTACTGTGAAAAATACTGCTCTGATCATCCTTGTGTGTGTGTTTTGATGTACATACATTTGCATTCCTGTTGGCTGTATGTTTATAATAGCTGAATCCCACGGCGGGCCAACATTGTCTAGTAGAACCTGTCAGTTAGAGAAAGGGGCTGTGACGATATATGCTGCCTCAGATGGTGCATGAGAGTCCCAGTTGTTCAGCAAAGCCCAAGGTGCTATCGTATGGTCTTGTCAGTCTCCTGCTTTGTTTTATTAAACTTGGGGTATTCTGACACCAGTGGTTCTTCAAGCCCCAAGTGTCCAGATGACTGGCTATTTATATGTGCAAGGTCAAGGGGATATTATAGTTGCAGTTGTACTTCTCAGAGGGGGGACATTGAACATCCTTAAGTATTTAAACTGAGTTATGTAAGCAGAGAGCTAAGGAAGCATCCTCATCTAGCAGAGTTTTTAATTCTGACTTTGTTTTTAGTATACAAGTTGTTTTACTAGAATGCATTAGGGCTCTAAGCTGGAAGTCTGGATCAGAAGGCACAGAGGGCTTCTATAAAAAGCTCTGATTTTACCTCTCAACTCACTGAGCCAGGATCTCTGGTAGTGCTTTCAAAATCCTATTATTTTAATTCAATGTTAGTTAATAGTATGACTTATTGTTGTCATTACTGAACTTGAAAACAAATGGTATACTTATTTCTCTGGGAAATTGGATCTTTCATATGGGAGTTTTGGGGCTAACTACCAGTTAACAAAGAGAAATAATATTTGAGCATTAGGAGAGGTTCTGGTGAAGAAGGGGAGGAGTTCTGGTATAGGGTTGCCCTCTTAGGGCTGAGAAATGAGTCTCTTAGGGATAGGGACTGAGTAAATTGTAGCTGTGATTTATTTATTTATTTTTTGACAGGGTCAGGGGGAAAGGTTTGGTGGGCAGATGTTGCCAATAGGGCTTACTACTTTCCCTCATAGAAAGGTGCCCTATGTATGCTTCCCCAGCCAGTCATATGGTCAGTAGCCAAAGGGGAAGGAGAGGCCTCTCGGAAATATGTCCTAGGGAGGAAATTTGTTTCCTGCAAAACATTCTAGTGTCTTCTCTACTATTTTGATATTGGGTTATGAAAATTCTGCTAAGGCAGAGTGTCTTAGAAAAGCTACTTTACTTTTAAAGGAGGTAGTACTAAATTATATTAGTACTAAGATGATTTAGAGACTATAGTATTCTATTGGCAGAAAGTAAATTTTGATAAAAGCAAAAAAAAAAATCATGAGTGTCTACTTGGGTTACAATCAGTGATTCCAACTTCCCTTTAATCCTGAGTCATACCAACATTCTCAGGGGACTAAAACCAGAGAGAATGTTTCAGCTTGACCAAGGAAGAAACTAAATGCCCACTTTTGGGGAGATGGAGCACTATTTAGCACTAATATCTTTCTAAACCTTTGGTGCAGTTCAGGATCTCACACACCATTTTCCTTTCATTCTAAGTAGTTAAATCTGAGTTGTGAAAGAGGTGGCTTCTGGATGAAGATTTTTTTCCCCTTCATATTTTCCAGTTATCCAATTACCATTTGTGTAGCAAAGAATTTAAACTTTCCCAGATACTTACCTTTGGGTTCTGGAAGATCATCTTTAAACTCTTGGAATGTCTTTGTGTGAGGGCCTTGGGTCCCACTAGACAATCTAACAATGTGACTTAGTGTGGAGACTTTGGGTCATGCAATACCAGCTTGACTCCCAGAGGTGCTAGAAACTGAGATCAGGCAATTTGTGCAGTTAACTATGCCTATATGATAGAGCCGAAGTAAAACTCTAAATACTGAGGCACTTGGATGGTGAATTCAGTTAAGCATCCAATTCTTGGTTAAGGCTCAGTTCGTGATGTCATGGTTGTGAGATTAAGGCCCTCCTCAGGCTCTGCATTCATTGGGGAGTCTGAGAGTCTCTCTCCCTTTCCCCTCCCACTCACTTGCACTCTCACTCCAATAAATACATCTTTTAAAAAAACAAACAAAAAAACCCCCACCAAGCTCTAGATACCAAGGTTCAGTGAGCTTCCTAATTGGTAGTACACCATGTATGTTGTCACTCATTTCTGCTGGGCAAAAGTAGTGTTATCCATGACTCTATTGGGAGGTGGCCACTGGTAGTTTTGTGCTTGGAACTTTTGTGGACTTTGCCCCACATGTCTTGTCTTTTGGCTGTTATCTATATCCTTATTCTGTAATAAACTATAACTGAGAGTATAAAAATTTTCAGTGAGCTCTGAGTCTGTTTAGAAAATTACTGAATCCCACTGTGGTTTTGAGGGACCCCTGAATTTAGAATGGGTGTGAAAAGCGAAGGTGGTTTTGTGGGTTCTCTAACTTTGCATCAGTTTTTGACTCAAATCTCTTTATTTAGGGGCCTCTTTGCTGCTGCTGGATTCCCCTCAGTCATTGAACTGAAATATTTTCTAAATCGTAGAGGAGCAGGGCAGGTCTTCCATGATCTGATGCTTTCTGGGATATGCCCAAAGGTAATATTCCACTTAGTTCAGTTGAATAAATCACTTACTAGTTTGGAAGTTCTTTCCTACCAGATAGATTAGCAAAGTCCCTGGCTTTAAGGAATTTCTCCGTTTGTCTCAGGATAGAAGGTAAAAGCCACCACGAGCAAAGTCTGAGCTAGTCTGGGGAGTTAAATGAAAAAGTGAGGGACAATTGGGTGGCTCAGTCAGTTAAGCCCCCAACTCTCGATTTTGGCTCATGTCATGAGAGATTGAGACCCCATGTTGGGTTCAGGAGATCTATACATGATGAACCAAACTAGTTATAAGAGGAAAGTGGTAGCAGCATATTTGACAAGTACCAAAGACTGAATTAGGGCTGTGAATGGAGAGGCAGGAATTGATGTGAGAGACCTCTTGAAAGCAAGAAATACTTGTTGAATGTAAGCAGCTAGAAAGGGGAGAGCAGAGTCAAAGATCATGCTGAGGTGATTGGCTAACTCTATTTATAAACCTTGAGAGGGCAAGAGGCTGTTTTTCATGAGAAACGACAAGGTTAGTTCTCTACAGATCTGGGGGAATATGGCAAGAGCACCGAAAGGCAGCCAGAAATGTAGACTCAAAGAGTTATCTACTTAAGTGTACTCCAGAATCCATTAGGAAGACCAATGTCCTTAAATAGATAAAAATTCCACCCAGGAGACAGATGCTTTAAATTACCTCAATAAATGCTTGAAAAATGAGTTTTAAATGCATTTGAGTTGAAATCATGAAAGATGCCTTACTGACACAGATTTTAAAATCTCATGTTGTAATAGGAATATTAATACTTCTGGCCTTTTCTTTACCTAGAAAAGATTAATCTTCATAAAACACTGTTTTGATCACACCAGTTCGAGATCAAAACATTTTGTAACTGTTTTCAGATCTGTCAAAATTAGGGGAGCATCCCTTCCTGGATCAGATTTTATTTCAGTTATTTAAACTGCTGTGGGCATAAGTCTCAGGATCCCAAGGTGAAAACTGGTCAGAAGCGTTTTTTCAGATTTCCTACTTTAAATAAAATGAAATTCAAAACAGTGTCAAGATGAGATGATCTCTACATTGCTTTGGGCTTTCTGCTATGGATATGGGTCTTCGGTTGTTCAAATGGTCCTAAGTCCTTCTCTGCATGGCTCTCCCTCTCCTATCCAGGAATATTTGTTTGCTTGTTGGAAATGAGTGTGCTAATAGGGGTGGTTTTCTTGTGGCCTGTGTGAGAATACTGGACAACTACACCAGAAAGGATTGTTAGGTTTCTGGTTTGGGTACAATTTGCAATAAATCTTTCAATTTCCTTAGGGGAACTATTAAACCATTTTTTTTGTTTTTTGTTTTGGGATTTTTTTTGCTGGAGGGATCCAAAATCTATAGGACACCCATCAGAAGGGGGCCTTTGCGTATATTATTCATCTTCTCCCACTGTAGATATGCTGGATGGAAAAGGAATGGTGACCTATGATTTAAACCTGGTATTTCCAAGCTCTTATCACAAAGTTCTCCATTAGCTTGAAGATAAATCCCAGATGCTCTGGTTTGTTGAGGGAGACAACTAACACATGTAATATATCTTAACCAATGTGGTCCCTTGTCAAAACCCTCTTTGAGTACGCTGTAGCTCTGGGGTCCTCTTACAGTTTTTGAGCAATGATTTCTGAGAAAGAAAGATATCCAAGTTCAGCTTCAGTGTATCAAACCAGATTCCTTAAATGTGTTTTAAAGACAATAGACCTAGAACTGAGGAGGTTTATAACAAGAGCCAAAAAAGACCAAGAGTCAAAAGCCACGTTCTTTTTTTTTTTTCCAATTTATTTTCAGAAAAACAGTATTCATTATTTTTTCACCACACCCAGTGCTCCATGCAAGCCGTGCCCTCTATAATACCCACCACCTGGTACCCCAACCTCCTACCCCCCCGCCACTTCAAACCCCTCAGATTGTTTTTCAGAGTCCATAGTCTCTCATGGTTTACCTCCCCTTCCAATTTACCCAAATTCCCTTCTCCTCTCTAATGCCTCTTGTCCTCCATGCTATTTGTTATGCTCCACAAATAAGTGAAACCATATGATAATTGACTCTCTCTGCTTGACTTATTTCACTCAGCATAATCTCTTTTAGTCCCGTCCATGTTGCTACAAAAGTTGGGTATTCATCCTTTCTGATGGAGGCATAATACTCCATAGTGTATATGGACCACATCTTCCTTATCCATTCATCCGTTGAAGGGCATCTTGGTTCTTTCCATAGTTTGGCGACCGTGGCCATTGCTGCTATAAACATTGGGGTACAGATGGCCCTTCTTTTCACAACATCTGTGTCTTTGGGGTAAATACCCAGGAGTGCAATGGCAGGGTCATAGGGAAGCTCTATTTTTAATTTCTTGAGGAATCTCCACACTGTTCTCCAAAGAGGCTTTTTTTTTTTTTAAGATTTTATTTATTTATTTATTTAAGATTTTATTTATTTATTTGACAGAGAGAGATCACAAGTAGGCAGAGGGGCAGGCAGAGAGAGAGAGGGGGGGAAGCAGGCTCCCTGCTGAGCAGAGAGCCCAATGCGGGACTTGATCCCAGGACCCTGAGATCATGACCTGAGCCGAAGGCAGTGGCTTAACCCACTGAGCCACCCAGGCACCCAAGATTTTATTTATTTAAATACTTATTTATTTAAAGACATTATTTATTTATTTGACAGAGATCACAAGTAGGCAGAGAGAGAGAGGAGGAGGAAGCAGTTTCCCTGCTGAGCAGAGAGCCTGATGCGGGGCTCAATCCCAGGACCCTGGGATCATGACCAGAGCTGAAGGGAGAGGCTTTAACCCACTGGGCTACCCAGGTACCCCTCAAAAGCCATGTTCTGAGCCCATGATAGTATAAAGTATTAAAAGACATCTACGAAGTTTTAATGAATTGTTTGTCTACCTTAATCAGCTTTAGATACAAATGTATCAAGAGGTATTGCAAGGAAATTTAGGAACAGCAGTCCTAAGAGGGCTAGACATCATAGAGAGTTTTCTGGAGGTCAGTTCTGTATTAAAGAGAGCTCTAGAGCTCACAGCAGTAGAAACTCATGGATTTCCTTCTCAGGTCTTCTTGTTGTTAGTAAAGAGGCTGGACAAGTTAAAGGGAAAGGAAGCTACTGTGAAGTCCTATTAATCAATAAGCACTTATAATTAATCATCACACAATATATATTTTCTAATCAGAAGGAAAAAAACTCCTATGGCTTGTTACAGTGGGCACATGAACACTTAGAATAAAGCCTAGATGTCTGGGCTTCCTTGGGAATGGGTAAATCGTGGTCAGCGAAGGTAAATGGCAGAGGGGAGAACACTTCTGGGAAGAGTCCTTGAAGGAAGAAGACATTCTGTTTCTTCTTCCTCGACTGTATGTGGAAAATATGTTGGTTAGTATGGTGGAACAACAAGAGAGAAGACTCCGGTCAGTGCTCAGGTCTGGACTGCCAACATTTATAAGAAAAATAAATTTCTAATTGTTTAATTTTTTTGTTTCAGTCACACTAAATAAAATTAGACATTTGTCATTGTCCTATAAGTCCTTCTATATTATAAATTCAGTTTTTTTTAAACTCAAGCTTTTAGCACTAAAGTATGATTTAAAAGAAAATTTTCATCAAATATTGCTAAGAAGCACTGGGGGAAGTCTTGGCAAAGCTCTGGTAAAGAGCAGGCACTAAAAATGCCTCTGGAAAGAATGTGAATGAGGGATGCCTGGGTGGCTCAGTTGGTTAAGTGTCTGCCTTTGGTTCAGGTCATGGTTTCAGGGTTCTGGGATCAAGCCCCACTCCTTGCTGAGCCAGGAGCCTGCTTTTCCCCCTCCTTTTGCCCCTCCCCCGCCTATGCTCGCTCTCTCTCTCTCTATCAAATAAATAAATAAAAATATTTTTTAAAAAAAGTATGAATGAAACAAAGGGACCCAACCGATAAGTACTGAATTACTTGAAGACTTGTTTGCAGAGGAATTTCATAAAAAGAGACCTATTACATCTGTATTCACAGACTGTATGCTCACGTTTCCCAGTCACTGGGCTAGTTTTATATTGGCCTATTTCTCTGCTTTGTATCTGCAGTTCTAAGAACTTTAATAACGAAAGAATGGTAGATTGAGGAGGTGACCAGATTGGGGTTAACCTTGACTCTCTTACCATGGAGTGTTCATCCAAGGAGTTAGCCTCTTCCAACCTGCTCTCTCCTCTGTGGAAGGAAGTTGTTAGACTAGACCTTCCCTGAGGCAGTGCTTCTCAAATTTTAATGTGTGTAGGAACCTCCCATGGTTCTTATTTGAATGCAGAGTTTGATTTAATCAGTCTGCACAATGGGGCCCGAGAGCCTGCATTTTGTTTTATGGGGGCTCCACGCTCAGGACCCTAAGATTAAGACCTGATGGAAGAGCAAGAAGATGCTTAACTCCTTGAGCCACCCAGGCTCCCAGAGAGTCCTCATTTCTCACAAACCCCTGGGAGACTCTGATGCTGCTGTTCTACGGAGCACACTTTGAGTAGGTAGGTTGTAAGAAGGCATAATTCACAAGCCATGTGATTGAGCTCTTTTAAAAATCTCTTTATGAATGCTTTGCCTTAAACTGCCTGATATTTACTTGGTCCTGTGGCACCAAGATTATCACTGAACAGAAGAGGATAATCAGAGGCCCTGGGCCTTTCTGGAGTTAAGAGAGGCCCAACTTTTTCACTTCTGAGATTGGCATTTCTTCATCTTGAAATATGCTAGTAACATTACTTTTCAACAACTGTGGTAAACTTTAAATATGAACATTCACCACAGTGACATTGTGAAAAGATATCACTTAAAATATGGTAGGCTAAGGTTCCACTTTCAACATGATTAAAATATTTATTTTTTTTTTTATAGAACATTCTAGGTGACATGATTGAACATGAGTTTAAAGAAATAACTTTGGGCGCCTGGGTGGCTCAGTGGGGTAAACCGCTGCCTTCGGCTTAGTCATGATCCCAGGTCCTGGGATCGAGGCCCACATCGGGCTCTCTGCTCAGCAGGGGGCCTGCTTCCCTTCCTCTCTCTGCCTGCCTCTCAGCCTACTTGTGATCTCTTTCTGTCAAATAAATAAATGAAATTTTAGAAAAAAAGAAATAACTTTTTTTCAACCCTATGAACAGATCTGTTTAATGACTTAATTATAAAAATAGCCTCATAAATCTATATTGGAATTATATATGAATCTGAGGCCAGGACTGTATGTTTCTATCTTTTCTACCATTGATGAACTTTGGGACCTCAATGAGCAGCACTACCACTCTGGTCTTATACCTCTATTGTTTAGGGATGCTTTTAATAGAGAAATAACAAAGCCAGTGACCTCATTGCTTCTATGGGGTAGATTTCTGGAGGTGCTTACCCTGCCATTGCAGAAGTCCCATTCTGACTGTGTAATCTTGGAAAGGCCCTTCCTACCACAAGTTCTAGTGGGCATACAACCAAGTTATGGCAAATAGCACAAATGAGTTTGTTGGAAGGTCCTGAAAAAGCTTTTCTTTCCTATGTGTGTCAAGAAAAATATCTCTTCATGTCACTTTCTACTTTCTGATTTTTTAAAATGCATCTGTGTATGAATACAATGCTTAGAATTATTAACAGTCTTATAAATGAGACCAATGACACCCCCACCCCCATTGCCCTGCTACCCCAATTTTTTGACATCCCTGAGCCCTAGATCCAAAAGTAGAAACTACCTAATTCTAGTGGGGGGTTCTTGTGATATCATTCAGAAATGTCAGTGTGTTGGTTTAATTGAATGGAATGGTGGACTGATAGAAATATGAAACTTCCATTCCATGTAAGTGCTGTCCAGGGTCCCCTCAAGAGATGGAACATGAAAACTACCAAAACCTACATCTTCTATTGTGTAGACTGAGATGATACTTAGAGATCACTATGAGACAGGACATTATTCTATAATATCAAACCAGAAACAAGAAGAACTGAGCTAATTCTAATTCTACCATTGACTGAACTCTATACCTCAAGTAGCTAAATTTTTCTGAGATTTTCTCTCTCTTTGCAAGTTTAAGAGTGAAGAACAAACCTTCTGTGGGTTCCTTTTAACTGTGCTCATTATTTCACAGTTTGCTTGATTCTTTGTCATTCCTAGAGCATCAAGTAAAATGTAACTCCAATTTTAAGACAGAACCACCCAACTATTGGAATATGTGATTTTTTAAATTCTTAAATCCAGCCACTAGATTTTAAAATTGGGATGAGATTTGATACCTACAACACTGTATTAGGAGGTGTACAACAGTGATTTCATATATTAAATGGTTACCACAATAATTATGTAAAAAAATGCTGTTAGATTTTGAGCAGAATTATGTTGATTCTGTAGACTTCTTTGTTTTGAAGGGAGGGAGAGTTGAAGGACTGATAATAAATTTTCTTTAAATATTTAGTACTATTCACCAGGGAAGGCATCTGGTCCTGGACTTGGGATATTTTTAATTACTAATTCAATCTACTTAGTAATAATTAGTCAATTCTAACTTTATATTTCTTGATGATTCCATTTTGGTATGTTGTAGGTTTCTAGGAATATAGCTATTTCTTCTTAATTGTGCCACTTGTTGGGGTATAATTGTTCAAAGTAGTTTTTTTAGGAACTTTTGTATTTCTGTGGTGTCAGTTGTAACCTTTTCAC